>NC_092564.1:16860983-17220983 GCF_037975245.1 Apostichopus japonicus
TTGAACAAAAGCATGTGGTTTTTAGTGTGGTTACAGTGGACTGACCAAAAAGAAAACTTTTTTTTTCAAAAGAGGCTAAAGGACTGGGTAAGAAGGACTTCCAAGCCAAGGACTTACCTCGTGTGTGAATGATCGGACGGGTACTCCAAAAGCTCTAGCTAGACCAAAGTCGGCCAGTTTGATAAAACCGTCTGCGTCTACCAGTAAATTCTGAGGTTTCAGATCCCGATGAAGGACTCGATGGGCATGGCAGTAGGAAATCCCTTGCAGTAGCTGCTTCAAATAACTCTGTAACAAAATAAGAAGCCATATTGCTTGAAACAAAAGTAATCAAAATCGACCATTGTTGGCTGATGATTTGTTATCCTTCATAAGCCAAAGCCAAATTTGGCTTTCACCCCCACATTAATCGTCCAACCTTGTGACAATTGGCATTCACCCCAGCCCCACATAAAAGGTCCAACTTTGTGACATTTGGCTTTCACCCCCACCCCCACATACAAAGTCCAACTTTGTGACATTCCTCATATGTCTGTTACACATAGAACCAACTACGTTTGAATGTGGTGTTTGAAATCTGAATTATATTTTGTACCTGTTCCCCTCAAACAAATTTGTAAAACTTGCCAAGTTTTAACATGAATTTTGATGAATAGAACCACCTGGACACCGAAATGTCAGACTACTATTCACAACAGTAAACATTTATAACTGGGACACTTAAACTGTGTAGTATCTCTAAGTACTAGATTTCCATCATGTCCTGTGATGGCTGTGAATGGGTAATTTGAGTAGTACACATCATGAGGGCAAACACAAGTACAGGAATAAGAGTACAGACTTGCACTACAAGTCTGCTGACAGTACACGAACATACTGTACTATCACCAAGCTTAGGCTAATTTGGCACAATTTCTGTCATTTGTTTCCTTATTTAAAGCAGTTTTCGAGTTGATTTGTGATAAATTTTCTACCAGAGAGCTGCTAATTAGATCTACTGAGGTTGAGTCAATTAATTTTCAAGAGGACTCAAAGGAACTTTGACCTCCACAGGAAACAATAGGGTTTCTTGTAGTCATTAAGGTGGATCCACAGGCAAAGTAAGACCTTCACCCAACCTAAGTTACTAAATTGGAGTTACAGAGTTTACAATGTTTTTCAGACTTTTGCCTCTGTAAACCCCAATTGATCTTTGACCTAAACAGAAAAAGACACTGTTCTAAAACAGTCACCAAGGTGGATGGATCCACATGCAAAGTATGAACTTTGACATCTGTTGACCTCAAATGATTTTTGAACTCCCCACCAAACTTAGTTCTGTATTTACTAAGGTGGACCCACAAACCATGAATGGAGTTCATCCACAATATACTATTAGCATCACAGTTACAAGCACATACCTACAGGTGTGTTTTACAGTCACCCTGAGGGCCCATTGCTTTGTCAATTTTTAAAATCCACTTTCCCCAACCTTTAATAACAATACCTCTTAACAACAGAATTCTTCTGAGGATGTGGTGACTCTTTTCAAAACACTTCTGAGGACTTGGAATTCCAATGTTCAAGTCCTCAGTCAGAATACAATACAAATGCACATATACACACACACACACCATCTCCATTTGCTTTTTGCATCTAATTAACATGTTGATAATCGAATAAATCTTCATTTATTACAAGATCAATCAAATTTCGCTTCACCTTGACTAACATCGGCTGGAGACCTTGACTAGGATGTGCGTCCAGGTATTGGCGTAAATCTTTATGAAGGTACTCAAAGACCAGGTAGAGTTTGAGCTGACTATGAACGACATCCAGTAACCTGAGAAACAAGTAGACAATTGCAAAATGAAAAAGGTGCATGGATTACTCGTTTTTCTTGATCAGAATAAATTCCAAGTAATTTAAGTGATGCTATTTCAAAAAAGCTTGCAGATTATCCTCTATAGAACACCTGAACATTTCTTAAGGCTGCCATGACAAATTTACTTGTCAACAATGCTCTATGTAAATGGTTGACTGCATTCTGGTACTGCAAATAAACTGGTTGTTTTTGGAACAACCTGAAGAAAAGTTCTTCTTTGTCTGACAAGGAAGAGAAGAAGAGAATGTCACATGTAAACACATTTCTTTTATGAAAGTATTACAACTCTCACCTCTGTTTAGGTCCTGGTTTGAAATGCACTGGCTCTTTCTTTCATTCTTCTACCCTTAAGCCACCGGAATGAAAGATATAGATTTGCATGCACCACCCCCATGCTCCAATGGTTTCCACAAGAAATTTTCATTTCCTTTACAGCATCCTATTGCAGGTTCACATATTAATTAAAACGGTAATTGAAACAAAACAAATATCTCGCCTACATCTTCAATGTTTAGGAAGTTGACTACACTTCTCCAAATTCATGAAAAAAGTAAGTTATTCTAAAGTTGCTTGAATACAGATGTGAAGACTTAACCCCCCCCCCCCCCCTCCAAAAAATATCCATTTAGGAAATCCCATGTACTGTAAGGTTTCCACTTGGCTGCATGGTATGTTATGCACAAGTGATGTGCTAGGCATTGCATAACTTGACGTGACCATGAACTAGGACATACTGATGTTGTGTACCTGTGGAATCATGGCATCTTATTCAAGAGATGTATGAAATGACTGACTGTACCTTACAACATTGACATGGTCCAACTCCTTCAGCAGTGCAATCTCCCTAATGGCTGTACTTGGCACCCCATCACTCTCTCTGAAAGAAGAACACACAACTATATGTGCAGGGCAAATTTTTTTTATGGCTGTTTGGTCATCCAAGATGATCAAATTTGTGTTCCTGCAACCAAAAACAGCTGTTCAGGCCACCAAATTTGCTGTAAGGATGACCAGAATGTATGGCTTCATTATCCAAACAGAGAACACCAGAGAAAACCCTTACAAATTTGCTCAGAAAAGTCTTGATGATAGAGGTAAATTAAGGGTATCATAGGTAGTAGTAGCATGGTCACTTCGAAGTTCGGACACCTAAGCCTTTAAAACACCCCAAAACTAAATCTTCTGGTATAAATCACAAGAAAATATACTTGATATGGTGGGAGAAATTTGTTTTAGTACGATACACGGTCAAACGTTCTTTCCTGCAAACTGTTTTCACGTTGTATTCCAAGAAGATTCTTCGTGATTGTGGAACTGGTATTTCTTTGCTAGAGTATTGCGAAGTTCGGACACCCAACCTACAGTGTGGCGCTGGTGATAAAATTGGTGGCGCAGTTGCTCTTTCAGTAATTATAACAGACTTCATAGATCTTCGTCATTTTATTGACAAATATGGAAGTAATTTCTTGCACAAGGGTCATTTTGGAGAGAAAATAACTGTAGCTTCATACTTTTTGGTGAAATTTGGCTCTTCCTGTAGGTTTTCATGGTGAAATCGTGTATTTCTTAGGGTGTCCGAACTTCGCAGTATGCCGAACTTCGCAATACTGACTATACTGCTAAACCTAACAGTGCACAAATTTATAGTACCACATTAAAACTAAGAAAAACAAATTAATTTCACTAAAGATCCCAAAAATATATTTTCTGAAACAGGCCTCAGTACAGTCATGAACTTCCAGAGTCCACCAAAACTCTTTGAGACAATAGCAGCAAAAGCATCCATTTTCAAGGTGAGTCATGTGATAAATTATACATAGCCTATCCCCTATGCAAAAACTTAAAGGCATTTAATAAATTGTAGTTATATATTGAACAAAGTTTACTCGTGGAGCGACCTCACATGGAAACCGATGGCCCTTCCAGGGAGCCATCCTGATTTGCCCAACGATCATGTAAATGGCACCCACCATAGGGGGGAAAAAATACCACGATGTTGGTTAGGCCTAATTAAATGCCTTCTGTTGTGCAAGTGTAAGCCATATAACTTGTTAATATAGTTTAGTTTACATTGCAAGTTATAACTTGAGTCAGATTAGGATGAATCTCCTTTTCTTTGTTGGTTGTAGTTAAATATGCCTATGGATTATATTTTCTAAAATGTCTAGCCTGCAGTGAAGTCAAATCGACCAGAGCTAGCCTAGACCTACTGTTGCCTGGCTCGTAGAGTCGTAGCAGTAGGCCAAGGCCCCTATATAGTTTGTAATCTGTAAGACTTGCCTTAATTGGGCTATGACTAATAATATGTAATTCCTTCTTAGGCCTAGGACTAAATTAATTTAATTAAAAACAGCTTGCAAGGGGCTTTAACTAGAAAAGTAGGCTAGGCTAGAACAGGCCTACCATAGGCTAGGCCTAACTTACTCAACATATTGGCAAGGCACCGTCACTTACGAGGTAAGTTTTATCTTCTTTAGGGCGACTAAGTCTCCGGTTTCCTTGTCTCTTGCTTTATACACAACCCCATACATTCCTTCTCCAATCTTTCCAACTTTCTGAAACTTCTCCATTCTCCCTCGTGGGGTGTGATAAGTTTCCCCTGATCAACCTTTCATTACCAAAATAGTTGTTCAAAGCACGTATCCTACAGGTAGATCTACACTCAATTTGCCTGTGGCTGCAGTGCTACAAGTAGTACTAGCAGTACTGAGATTATGATGGGCCACACAGTTCTTTGTGATTTCCAGATCGTGGAGTCAGTATAAACACTGCACTGTGTAGGCCAGATAGACCACCCACCACCTACTTACACTTCACAGTCGCTGTACTACGCACGCGATGTCCTAGATTTACCGAAACAAGGTTTCTTATAAAATATATTTCAGCACTTAATGTCACGAACTAACATTACAGCATATCGTACATAACTTGCTTCACATATGATACACGATATTTACGAATGTTTATATTATAATTGCCTTTTAAATTTTAAAATAAGACAAGGATTATTTCCCCGCTGTTGTACATCACATGAGACGGCGACACCGAATGATTGGTCTTGGTTTTCCCGCTTATTTATTTTATCGCTCATCGATTGGTGGAAAAGTTTTCTTTAATGAATATGCAAGTTCCCGGGAAATGTTAATTTTGCTCATGAATATGAATAATGTGACCCAAACAATCATCATGGCGGTTTGCTCAGAAAGGGACAGATAACCTGCTGTCGATTATCAAGAAGACATTGTCTGCTGCGTTCATCATTTTCGGTGTCTGTCGATGTGGTTCATTGTATGTGTAATGTACGTTTCTAGAACAACAAAAGCTCTTGTATTCTTTACGTTTGTAATGTCTTATTTCGATTCTAGGCCTACGCTATGTGAGTTAAGCGTAGCACTAGCACTTGCTCGAGATTTGTTAGGCTATGAACAATGTCCTGGTGAATTGTTGTTCGCCTATTGCGAAGCATAGGGAATCCATAACACTAGGTCAAATGTGGAGACGTCAAGCTCATCGTATTCGTATAGGAGTTAGGACTAGGCTAGTGACTGTAAAACTAGTAGTATTACTATATTAGTAAAACTGTAGTTGAAGTTAGACTTACAGTTTGAGTTGCATTTGCGAAATGTCGAACATCGATTTAAACAGCAATACTGAGACTAGTGCAGTAGTGGGGAATGAAAGTTTGAGATTTGCGTTTATTGTCACGCTAACAAATTTCAAGAAAATTATGAGTTATGACTTCTGTACAAGAAAAACTTGCTCCACTTCACGCAAGTTTCAAGTCTTCACAGAGCCGAAAAACCAAAGGGGTTTAGTACATATTTGTCACATAGCGTAGGATCACATGCATCAGTTGCTAAAGCTGATCAGCACCAGTGATACTTTCTGGCATATGTAGGCCTAAGCTAAAGTAAAGTTCATACATTTTCAACAGAAAAAAAGAAGAATCACACCTCATGCCATTTGAAGAATGTGCAAATGCAAATCTTGGCCTCATATAATGTCAGGTAATAATATATATGCCATGGTACAACCACAGACGCTTCCAACATATATACATATATATATATATATATATAGTATTGCACTTGTAGTCCATTGAGGTTACCAGAATATGTTTTCAGGATTAGAGATTTTAAAAGGTTGTTAACTTTTTACAAGTTTAAATGAATGCTTAGAAAGTGCAATGTATTGTTGTTAATAATTATTAGTAATCAATCACATTGACCGAATTCTTCCAAGTGATAACTTCCAAATCAACATTACAAATAGGCTAAATGTGCTATGTGCAATACATAACATGCTCGCTACATATAGCCAATTATTCATACTACTAGGCCAGCAATACTTTGGTATAGATCTGGTCATCAGACAATACTGATGACGTATTAATATTTACAGGTACACCCAGACATCTTGCAACTTAAAAACTGTGTGCCATACAATAGGAACACCTTTGGGTACAGCATTAGGGTTCAAATGATTTCAAACTTGACATGAATAGCTGTCTAGATTGAAAGTTGTGGTAGGCCAGGTACCAAATTGAAAAAATGGAAACTATGAGCTGCTAAAGAAATTATCATATGACTCAAATCCATTTTTTGGTGTTCGATTTAGATATTGCTTATTTTCATATTGAGTTTATATTGTGCAATTACTGAAAGAGTTATTGGTCCAATACTTTGAAGATAGGTGCCCAATGTAGAATGATATCCAAATAGCGATAAATTTAATAACAAATTGATTGCCTCATTTCAGCTTGAAATACTTCCATTTGATACTTGAAGTGGTTTAACAATATTTTGGCTGCAGTAGAATTAAGGTCCCAAATGATACCAGCTTACAGAATAAAAGTTTTTACATTTATATCTATATCTATAGGGTTTTTTTTCCATAAGGGATAAGGGGGAGGGGGAATTGGTTATCAGAAGTTGAATATGAACTACATCAATTCGTTCACACTAAGAATGACAGGTTCTTAGATCCATATGTGAAAAGCAAATTTTTCATTGATGTTGGAAAACAAATTTGCAACAACATATGATCACATATTTGCTAACATCTATTTAAAAAAGCTGCTTTAAGTGAACGAATCTCCAATTTGGTATTTATTTAAACTTTTTCATGTTCTCATGTCACAGAACACATCTCATAATTGAAAATGCCCAAGCCAGACTTCAAACCTGGCGACAAAGTTTTTGCCAAAATGAAGGGCTGGCCCTATTGGCCAGCAAGGGTAAGTACATAAATGTTGTTTTAATGTTTTAAGTAACCTAATACTATGGAAGTGTAGGCAGGGAATACTACTTTCAGAGGAGTTTAAAAGAGAACAGTTCAGAGGTTTTTCATATTAATCATAGAAAATAAGAAAACTACATCACCAGAACATATCTGATATATGGTTTGGGAAAAATGACTTTTGAAACAAAAATACCACAAGCCCCCCCCCTCCCTCCACAAATTTAAAGAGTACAGTAAACAGTGAAACATGGTTGTAATGGCACTGATTCACTTTGTCCAGATTGCCCAAAATATATCAAGGGGCTTCTTTGCTGGGTTCTTTTTCCATAAAAAAAAAAAACATTTCTAAAGGTCAAATTGCCTAGGTTGGACTAACAAGACATACACCACATTTGGCAAGGGGTTATGCTACTGTTTTGTTTTACATTAGACTTTTTGTGTGTGTATTTTGGGAGCTATGACTGAAAGTGAGGTAACGAGTGTATATGGTTGATATGGAAATTGTTGTTGTATTTCAAGCCGTTTGAATATCTTTGAAGAACAGAAATGGAGGTGGAAAGAATCTGTTCGAAATAATTATTGTCTTCACTAGTACAGGGAATGAACAGATCTCTTCGATGCTGAGTTGTACAAGAAGTTAAATTTCCTCTTTTTTTCTTTTTTTTAAATATATATTGTAGGTAGATGAAGTTCCTGAAGGAGGGGTCAAACTACCATCAAACAAGTATCCAATTTTCTTCTATGGAACTCATGAAACGTAAGTAAACTAACACTTTGCAAGCGATGGCCTAACAAAGAACTCCATGGACAAAGGGGGAAGGGGGAAGGGAAGTAAACAACAATAGACACACACTACTTATGGTGTTTAGACACCAAGTTTAACTAAATTATAGACTTCACCGGGAAAACAGAAGGTACTCTTGCCATCAGTGTGTGTAATAATATAGTCAGTTACTTCTATGGCAACAGTATGCATGTTGTGAGTCAGCGGGGCTGTGAGACTTTGCTACCTTTGCTATATACCATATCTTTACTTTGGTAGTGTCATATCTGATATTGAAAATTAGATTTCTCAATGAATCATTTTCTGGCCCCTTTCCCCCCCCCTTTTTTTTTCTTCTTCTCCTCATCCCTTTCCTAGTATATAACCTTTCATTCTTCCTCAGGGCAATCATGGGAGCTAAAGATCTCTTCCCATATGAGAAATACAAAGCAAAATTTGGCAAGGAAAGACGTTACGAAGCGTTCAACGTAGGACTGTGGGAAATTGTCAACAAACCAGATGCCACATATCTGGGAAACGTAAGTCGATCCTTTTCTGAGATATTAACAAGAGGTGCGAGTCATGATATGAGTAAGTTAACAGTGGGTGGATGGGGGTGGGGGGGGGGCTGCTGCTGAGAAGGAGGGGAATCACTGTACATCACATGTACCTACAGTGTTTGGTTAAAAATCAAATGAATCCTCACCAAAGTTATGAATATAACAACAACTATAGTCTACATTTCTCACAAAAGATGGTAAGGCTAGCTCAATTAGTCTTATACACTTGACATTTTGTGCTCCAGATTTTTAAGTGAGTGCATTTTACAAGACAGCCAGTGAATTCAGAGAGTGCGGCAGACTCCTTCATTTGACGGAGTATTGTCTTTCCATCTTTTTTGTTCTGGTTTTGTCATGCATTTACACAGAATGGGAATGTATCTACATCTGCCGTTTAACTTTTCGTTAACAACTTTTATGTGATGATGTATTTTTTGCTCTTGATATAGTACACCACCACTCTGTTTAAAAGTGAAGGTATCTAAAATTTTGTTATACTGAGCCTGTGTTACTTGTCATGTACTCTAATTTGCCTTCTAATGTCCCTCAGCAGCAATCTACAGAGGAGGAGGAAGTGTCAGAAGGAGAAAAAGGAGGAGGAGAAGAGGGGGTAGCAGAACCAGATGTTGTCGACAAGGAAGACCAAGAAGAGGAAGAACCAGAAGATGAGGAGAAAGAAGAGGAAGATGAGGAGGAAGAAAAACAAGAAGATGAGGAGGAAGAAGAACAAGAAGATGAGGAGGAAGAAGAAGAGGTCGAGCAAGAGGTAATCAAATTAGTTAAAAGTCAAGTTGATGGTTTGGAAACTGATAAAAAATTGGTCCACAATCTGTTCCTGGTAAGGCAAAGTTTAGTACCTTGTTAAATGGTTTCAGGTGAAGTGTGCTTCAGAAAGTCGAAACGTGCAGCCCATGTAGCTGTTCAATCTGCAAAACATTGACTGTGGATTTGTGGCTGTTCAATCTGCAAAACATTGACTGTGGATTTGTAACCAGTTGAAATACCTTGGAGAGTTGCTGCTGTTTCACCTACATAATGTATACCACACACTCTGCAAGATGCCATCAATGGACAGAAAGAAAGAATGTATATCCTACTTGAGAGTTGCTGCTGTTTCACCTACATAATGTATACCACACACTCTGCAAGATGCCATCAATCGACATAAAGAGAATGTATATCCTACTTGAGAGTTGCTGCTGTTTCACCTACATAATGTATACCACACACTCTGCAAGATGCCATCAATGGACAGAAAGAAAGAATGTATATCCTACTTGAGAGTTGCTGCTGTTTCACCTACATAATGTATACCACACACTCTGCAAGATGCCATCAATGGACAGAAAGAAAGAATGTATATCCTACTTGAGAGTTGCTGCTGTTTCACCTACATAATGTATACCACACACTCTGCAAGATGCCATCAATGGACAGAAAGAAAGAATGTATATATTACTTGAGAGTTGCTGCTGTTTCACCTACATAATGTATACCACACACTCTGCAAGATGCCATCAATGGACAGAAAGAAAGAATGTATATCCTACTTGAGAGTTGCTGCTGTTTCACCTACATAATGTATACCACACACTCTGCAAGATGCCATCAATGGACAGAAAGAGAATGTATATCCTACTTGAGAGTTGCTGCTGTTTCACCTACATAATGTATACCACACACTCTGCAAGATGCCATCGATGGACAGAAAGAAAGAATGTATATCCTACTTGAGAGTTGCTACTGTTTCACCTACATAATGTATACCACACACTCTGCAAGATGCCATCAATGGACAGAAAGAAAGAATGTATATCCTACTTGAGAGTTGCTGCTGTTTCACCTACATAATGTATACCACACACTCTGCAAGATGCCATCGATGGACAGAAAGAAAGAATGTATATCCTACTTGAGAGTTGCTACTGTTTCACCTACATAATGTATACCACACACTCTGCAAGATGCCATCAATGGACAGAAAGAAAAATGTATATCCTACTTGAGAGTTGCTGCTGTTTCACCTACATAATGTATACCACACACTCTGCAAGATGCCATCAATCGACATAAAGAAAGAATATATATCCTACTTGAGAGTTGCTGCTGTTTCACCTACATAATGTATACCACACACTCTGCAAGATGCCATCAATGGACAGAAAGAAAGAATGTATATCCTACTTGAGAGTTGCTGCTGTTTCACCTACATAATGTATACCACACACTCTGCAAGATGCCATCAATGGACAGAAAAAAAGAATGTATATCCTACTTGAGAGTTGCTGCTGTTTCACCTACATGATGTATACCACACACTCTGCAAGATGCCATCGATGGACAGAAAGAAAGAATGTATATCCTACTTGAGAGTTGCTACTGTTTCACCTACATAATGTATACCACACACTCTGCAAGATGCCATCAATGGACAGAAAGAAAAATGTATATCCTACTTGAGAGTTGCTGCTGTTTCACCTACATAATGTATACCACACACTCTGCAAGATGCCATCAATCGACATAAAGAAAGAATATATATCCTACTTGAGAGTTGCTGCTGTTTCACCTACATAATGTATACCACACACTCTGCAAGATGCCATCAATGGACAGAAAGAAAGAATGTATATCCTACTTGAGAGTTGCTGCTGTTTCACCTACATAATGTATACCACACACTCTGCAAGATGCCATCAATGGACAGAAAAAAAGAATGTATATTCTACTTGAGCACGGCGTATGTTGTTTTATGTTTTTAACGACCGAAAAGGTCTGATGCCCAACAGAATGCAGACGTCAATCCATTCCACTTATTTAACAACTATTTTAATCATTTGCAGTAAGCACGAGGGGCGGGTCTACCCTCTGCTGACGTTTTTCTGTCTCTATTTCATTTAAAGATCGTGAAGAAACCAAGGAAACGAAAAGCCCCCAAAGACAAGGTAAGATATTCTGCCACAGATAAACTGATTTCAGATATTCCCTTTTCCAAGCTGGTTACAAATGTTCTACCATATTAAGGTCATCCAATGTTGTCATCATCCATGCTTTTTTTTTTTTCTTCTCATGTGTTATCTATTTTCTCATCTGGTGATTATCATGTGTGGGTGTCAATATGATATTCACTTCTTGCTGCACATATCCTTTCCAGAAAAATTCCAAGCGAGTCCACAAGACGTCGAGCGACGATGAAGACTATGACGACATCCCGACGCCAGACTATGACGAAGGCAGTGATGATGTAAGTTTTGTACTTGTGTCTGTCCCTAGCACCAAAATTATTCTAACAATCAATCTAATCAATGATGCGTAAAATACTTGAAAAAGTAAAAACACAAGTTGCGAGGCAGTGATGATGTAAGTTTTGTACTTGTGTCTGTCCCTAGCACCAAATTATTCTTACAATCAATCAATCAATGATATGTAAAATACTTGAAACGGTAAAAGCACAAGTTGCGAGATGGCCAAAGTTTTAAAAGATGCATCAGCTGTGCCATTTTGTCAAAGGTTTGAGATAAAGCAAAGATGTATTATTTTCTTTTGGCTTTTCTATTCATAAGTTTTTCGGACTATACACATACACCAGTTTTCAGGAAAACGAGGTGTTACCTTCATACTATATCTGTGGTGGTCTTGTTGTAGAGTATCTTATGCAATAAGCAGTAGATACCTTAAAGACAAAAAACTAAAAAACCAGGAAATATAATATAGCAGTTTTATATATAATTATAATATCCTAGTTTAAAATGGTTTTGTCTGTGATCTGTCATTTTTGTAAATGTGTGATGTCATAGTGCCACTAGGAGCTTAAACTCTTTTAGTTTCTCTTAGTTTTTCTTTTGATATTTACTAGGTTGAATGTTAGCAGTGTTGACGCTAAACCAAGTCATCATTATTAGGTCATGTTACAAGGTTCAGCATTTTAACATTTCAGCACTTGCAAAAACCCATCTGAATTATAGAAAACATGCATTGCATGAAAAATGAAAGACATTCAATATTGAAGCACATGTGGCTCGATGATGTCATATTTAGACTTGATCAAGTCTTCAGCCTTGTATGTGATATCTCCCAGGTAGCAGAAAATTTACCTTAGCTCTGTGAGAGAAAGTTGCTTGTTAACTTTACCGCTTAGACCAATAATGATGGTTGGGTTGGTGTCTCCTTTTCAAAAAAGATGCAACTTCAAAAGTGAAGCCTGGACGAAGGTGATATGTAGTGCAAGAATCTCGTTGCTGCCAGCCATGGTCCAAACTTGAAAATCTTGTCTGCAGTGTTGTATTAAATATTCTTACGTGAAACCTGGCAAGGAATCCCTAAGGCTGTCGGCAATATCGTTCACAAAGGTCAAAAAGGCTTTGAGCAGAGAGAGTATCCAATTGTTTTAAAGGGATGATGAATAAATGTATCGTCATGTGCTTCATTCTGTATTATTTGAAAATGTTATCATTTGAAGGATTTTAATGTGGGAGGCAAGAAGAGGGAGGATCCCAAGATCAAGACAGCCGCGTCCTCCGAAGTAGACCAAGAGGAGGAGGAGGACGAGGATGAGGAACCAAAGAAAAAGAGACGGAAAACAAAGGAAAAAAAGAGAACGAAAAAGAAGAAGCAGAGACAGTCAAAGGTGGAGGAGAGTTCCCAAGATGAAGATGACAGCAAGGCTAAGAAACGAGGAAGGTCAATGAAAACTCTTGACTCTGAGGAGGATAGTGATGAAGAAATATTGGTGAGATTTCTGTTTTTACTGAAGAAATCCTTTGATAGTTTCATCTCAACTTTGATACTTTCATTAAAGTAACTTCTATCATGCTTTTCTCTAAATTTAATTAATTGTTTGTTCTAGGACAACGCTTTTTGGTTTAAAATGTCTGCCCAAAGGCAAACAAGGATGGTTTAAGCCAGGTGTCCATTATAAGCTTTTTATTTCCACTTAAAATCTGGTAAAGATACATATTTACATTCTTTGTACTCATGATTTAGAATTTCTTTAGTCCTACTCGTCGTGCTAATACCGTGGGAGTTCTACTCTTATTCTTGCAGTTGTACTTGTACTACAAGTCTGTACTTAGTTTACTGATAGTTTACTGATCTAAGTTAACATGGTCATCGATGTCTTTTAAGCCACAGTGTTCATTTAGGAGTTATTTGGATTTCCAGAGAATGGATCATCCCTTGTCCAATGCCCCCTCCCCCCCCCTCCCTCATGTACATGTTCTGGTTGCGATATTAAATATTTATTATTCCGTGCTTTCGGTTCCCAAAGGCAAAGGGAAGAAAACGGTCAACTTCAACCGCTCAAAAAAGCAAAGCAAAAAATTTGGTGTCTTCCTCGTCATCGTCATCATCAGAAGGAGGAGGAGATGAGTATGAAATAGTTAAGCCGGAGGGTGAGCAAGGAGAAGAGGAAGAAGGAGAAGGGGAGGAGGAGGCAGAGGCAGCCAAGGATGAAGAGAGCGCTGAACTGTCAAGCGCTGAAGAAGAACCATTGGTAGCTAAGAAGAAGGACAAGAGAAAACTATCTACTAGCAAAGGTAAAAATCTGTTGGGATGGGTGAACATAGTCAAGTTGATTGTATTTGGAAGGGGCTTCACTTGTGAAAGTGTAATTTCTGTTAAGGATTGAAAAATTGGTTGCAAGACCATAAGCCAACCAGCATTCATTTGTAATATTATGTCTCGGGGGTTCAAACGAATCTTTTAAAAAGTCCCCTCCCTCTCAGTGACGAGCACTTCTTTCCGGCATATTGCCCAAACATGTTTCCCACATGGTCTTGAAAAGTAGGGAATACGAAAAGCCTCTTGAGTAGGTTTCGAAAGTGCTTGAATTTTGAAGTATAGTCTTTAAAAGTAATGAAAGAATCCTCTTACGAAAGCTTTTCCTTGAGATAACGTTAACGGCTACAGCATGTCATGTTTCGGGTCCTTGTGTTTATGACTGTCCCTCTCACCAAAGATTATCAGAAGTAAGTCAGAACATATTTTGCAGGAGTTAGCAATAGTTTGTTTCACCTTGTTTCAGTTGGCCTGACAGTAAGCCGGTCATTGTTAGTGTTTCGGAATCATATTAAAACCATGCGATCTGTTTCTGATCTTGAAATTTCAAATGTTTAGTTAGTATAGTAAAGCATGCGTAATTATGCTGTTTTCTAAGAAGTGGAGATTTGTTAAAGGCTCAGTCACATGACATTTAAGCATCTGTTGCATGTTATCCTGTTCAATTGATATTCAAACTCTTTTTTTTGTAAATTCTCTGGGAGAATATTTTCCAGCGTACTGTAATGATCATTATCTTGCATCATGATGGGGGAAGGGGGGGGGGGAATGTTTGGAGATCATCCCTCTGTATTAAATGGGTATTCTATCTAGCAAGCTCACATGTCAAACATGTAAAGTGTTCAAATGAATACCTGAAATTGCAGGAATCAAGAAAAACTGCAGAGTTATGGTGGAATGGCTCGAACCTGAATCAGATAAAGGCCAGCGTTCGACGGTCATGGCCCATAAAATCCCCTCGTTCGAAGACGGTCTGACCATTGACCAAGAGGTTTTGTGTCGGTGGGGTTCTCGCAAGTACAAAGCAATTGTAAGATCCATCGATGGACTTGGTGAGCAATATCTTTGTGGTATCACTTGTAACAGTAGTACAGAGCTATTTCATATTTATCCCAAACATCGCCAAAGAAAATGCACAAATTGCACTTCGCACCAACGCATATACTCTCATATGAATTAGGTTCAGAGAAAATGGTTCCGAAAAATCAGGTTCAGAGAAAAGGGATTGCAAATAAATACATTCTGGTGCAATTCCCTGGCAAAGTTTATTCCAACCTTTCTCATTTTACATCGGTATTTAAATTTTAAACTGGGGAAAAGGACAGCACTGGAAAAGGATAAAAGAAAAGAATTGCAACTGTAAAATAGTTGGCTGTTGATAGTACTCTGAAATATTTGCTTCTTGCATTGGGTGTCAGGTGTGACACCAAAGGTTTTGTAAAGCATTTAATGTATGCGTCAATCTGGTATGAGAATGGCTAACAGGCAATGAAAGCGATAGATTAAAACTAACTCGATCCTTGAGAGAGCTGCTCATCGATTCACTTCACAGATAAGGTCAAGAAGACACCCGCCCGGAAAACACCGGCCAAGAAATCTTCCGCCAAGAAGACTCCCGCTAAGAAGCCACCGACCAAGAAGACTCCAGTCAAGACTGCAGCAATAAGTGATGACTCGGACTCCAGGTGAGGGCTTTAAAAGGCTTGCCGATGGGGCTTTAAAAGGCTTGCCGATGGGGCTTTAAAAGGCTTGCCGATGGGGCTTTTAAAGGCTTGCCGATGGGGCTTTAAAAGGCTTGCCGATGGTTACATCATTTTGCTACGAGGGGTGTGGTTTCGACCTAAAAGATGCAAAATGTTCCATTTCATTGAATAATCAACTCTTACTTAGCTTACTAACTTGTATTCATATGTACATGTTTTGTTAATTTTCATTATGATGTATTGTTTAATAATTGTGTATGTATGTTTGTATTGTATTGCTATTGAAACAAACAAAACGAAAGTCCAACGGCTGGAATATCCCTTCAATGGAGTATTAATCCTATTTGTGTTGAAATTACTGTCAATAAAATCAGGCCAGCTATCTAGCATATATGCTGGAAATAACTAATATCTCCTTGCAGACAACTATCCAATTGAGTTGGTTCTAAGCACAAAACCGGTTTCATTTATCATCAATGCAGTGTCATACAATTTGTAAATCATAGTGGTCTTCAGAGAATATACGGAGGTGTTATACAAACTGCAAAAGTTAATTGTCTTGCTTTAATATGTTTCTGCGGTCAGCTGATGATAGGGCATACAAATTGTGTCCACATTTTCTGTGGCAATTTTGGAAGTTTAGGAAACTTGGTTCCCATGATATTTTGAAAATAATATGGTTGAGTGAGTTAAAAAAACTGCTATGTATACATGTATTCATTTGTGCAGCAATTTACCCATTTTGGTATGTAAAAATACCAGCTAGAATCTTCCATGGCTAGTGAACAGCTTTACAATATTTAGATAGTCTACGGGTAGTTCAAAGACTTGAGTACATATTGTCTGTAACTCGTTGCTAAAGTTTCTGTTATATGAATAAGTAATTGTACACCACATCCTACTCTGATATTTCTTCACCATCTCCACTACCTGGTGACCTTCCCTCTTTCTCATAAGTATTTCTATTCTCTCTATAGTGTTTCCAGTGATTCCGACGGAGAAGTCATGTCCTGGAAGAAAAAAGACGAATTGAGACGGCAAAAGCTGGCAGAGGAACAAAAGAAACTGGAGGAGAAACAGATCAAAGAGATGAGAGAACGAGAGAGACTGGAAGAGGAAGAGGAGAAACGGGAGAAGGCAGAGAAGAAGAAGAAGAAAAAGAAGAAACCGAAAGATACCGCTCCGGATTCGGACGGGGAAAAAAAGGAAGAGGAAGAAGAAAAGGGTGACGCAGAGGTGGAGGAGGATGAGAATGACGAGGAAGAAGAAGAGACGGATAGTAAAGGAGGCTCCGAAGGCAGCAAGGAGACGGCCAAGGGAAAGACGAAAGACACAAAAGAGGACAAGGAGAAGAGGAGGCTGGAGAAAGAAAAGATGAAGCAGGAATTGAAGGAGAAGAAGAAGGAGGAGAAATTACGGAAGAAACAGGAGGAGAAGAAGAAAGAATTGGAGGAGCAGAGGAAGAAACAGGAGGAGAGGAGGAAGGAGGAGAAAAAGAAATCAGAAGAGCGGAAGAGGAAAGAGGAGGAGCGGAGGAGGAAAGAAGAAGAAGCGAGGAGGAAACAGGAAGAAAGGAGGAAACAGGAGAAGAGGAAACTAGCAGAGAAACAACAAAAGGTAAGAACGAATATCAGGTAAACTGTGGTATGTCACAAAATGAAGGAGAGGAAAGCATTGAAATACGAAAGGTAGCTTAAGGTAATCACAATTTGCATATGTATATGTGATGTATGGATGTCTTTATTAGTCTTCTGGGATTGTTCTTACCATTTCTTCAGCCAAACATGCACATCATTTCTCAAATTGTGTTTGTTTTTCTCGTGATCACATGCATTCCCCAAAAAAGACTCATTTAGTGAAGAAGCTTTCATCATTGCTGTCAGATGGCTGTAATTTACCTTGTGCATTATAAATTAATTCTTCCATATTTTAAGCTATGGAATATTCTTCGTCCCTCGTTCATGATTCTTTAGTACTCAGTCTTCTTTCAGATTCAAGCCCCATTATGCATTCCATTATAATCACCAAGATACCGATCCCTAACCCTCTACTCTTTTTGACTGTTGTTACTATTGTGTAGTTAATAATCACACAATCATAACAAGGTATCTTTTGGCCAAACATTTAGCCCATCTACAGAGAATTAGCAAACTAAAAATTTGGACAATTTTAATAGGGTGCACATGCGAGCAATGCATTGGCCGTGATACGTAGCGATGCTATACAGTGAACACTTATATTATGTGGACTCAGTACAGCGTAGAATGATTGATTGGAGGGAATCTGTTATATGTGTCCATCGAAGGGCTTGCTCGGGTACGGAATCGTCTTATGAGGGAGTGGGAGGGAGCCAGATATTACATAATGCCATCGGTTATACATTAAGTGATTGCTATGTCAGCTATGATATGAACGGAAAGGTCAATACGCTTGCCCACAAATACGTTCAATTCATGTTTTGGATAAACAAAGGTGATGGGCTGTCTGAATGTTTCATTCCATCGAAGTCGACTTTGAATTGGCCAAGATTCTGGGCAAAAAAATTAAACCGTCGTGATTTGTGATTGCTTTACTACACAATGATATCAGGAAAAGATTACTATGACCATCGATATTGAATGAATAAAGTATTTGTTATTAACATTTGGATGGAGCTACGCCTGAGTCGGGTAGCAAAAAGGGGGAACCTGGTACCCATTAGCATTACCCGGTCGGGTAACAGGTACTCGAAGCTCCGGACCAAATATTGAAAAAAAAAGCTGGGTACCCGACTCTGGCTTAGATGGAACAGAGAAACAAGATTCATTTCAAGTTTACAGCTATGTTAACAACTTAACCACATCACTCCATCAATAAAACTTGTTAATCTTTCATTTCTGTTCTAGAAAATTGCCCAAGTGAAAAATAGCAATACCTCTGAGTGAGTATTTACTTTCTTATATTTTCCAGCCAAATAATTGATGGGACTTTCTTTGTATTTTCATCACTTTGAACTAGGGCTGTAACGGTTAAACGGTTAACCGACCGAACGGCCGGATAAACGTCCGCCGTACATCGTATAAGTTTAACCGTTTTTGTAATGCCAATTACGCAGTTGCAACGGCGCGTCTTCACATCACTTTATTCCCGAAATAGACCGCAACATTTGCTTGCTGAAAATCACGTAACAATTGCAAACTTTATTACGCATCCATACAAAAGATTTGTAAGATTGGCGGTACGATTGAAGGGATTACCAAGCGGTATGCGACCCGTGAAGCGCCTATTGTTACCCCGTTCGACAACGTGGCGAGCCTGCATCTAATCCTTTCAAATTTATATTGTATTTAAGCAGTAAACATTTTCTTTATAATAATGTAATTTCAGTTCAGTGTTCCATTCAACAGACTCAGTAATCCCGCAAAGAAAACATTTGTCTGCTGGAAATCCCCGCATCGTTTTCTTGCATTCGCGATAAGTTTATATTCAATGCACAACGTATACACTTGACTGTAAAAAAACTCTGAAAATCAGTAGAGAAATAACCAATTGTGTACGAAAAGTAAGTTGGTACACCTTTCAAATTTTACGAAAGATCGAGCAAAAAACTTTCGAAAAATTCACGCGAAACCGGCATATCGTGCTAAATGCAACTAATGTCATGTAAACAAGGCTCTAGTACACCCAATTATGAATAAAACGTAAGAACACATCTGGTGTTAAGCGGCGAAAAAGTATTTTCTAGAATTTCCAAAATTACAGAGAAAATAATATCCTACCATAGTTTAGTGTATAGCAAATAGCCTAACCACCTCGTCGGTTACAGATCTCACGTAATTACAAAAACACAACTAATTGTATATTGCGAAGTTTACGTTTTCTACAAGAACATGGAAACAATATTAAGCATTTAGTTAATCATGCCAAGTGGCCTTAAACGTGTGATTACAAGGTTTACATTCATGTATCATGTGGAATAGATTGTCTTGTTCATGCGGAGGAGTCAGTTGCCTGTTTTACTTACCTAGCTGTTACGGAGATAATATTTTACCTACTTTTCTTAAACGTCTAAGATAATAATTCTCATAACTTAACCGAACCTTTACTGACTGACCTTATTAATTCTAGACCATGAAACGTTCCTTGGCAACATGCCAAAAAATTGTTAACCACAGGTGTTAGACAGGGGATGAGCTCACAGTTGTTTGGCAAGGTACCTTGGAAAATGTAGCCTACCGTAGTTGTAGTATAGTGCAAGCTATTGTTAGACAGTCTAGGAATGGGGCTTTGCCGAACGTTGTTTCATAAAATCGCATGTTTTTTTAAGTTAAACTTTTAATGATTGTAAGACAGATAGACATCTTTTCATTTTATAACAAAATATGGCTACTCTAACTTGTCATTTCAAAATTTTCATCAGTTTCGTGACAATTTAAATTAAAAAAAAAGTTGTCAGTATTTTGCATCCACAGCTGCGAATATTTTATCGCCAGACGCGCCAAATTTTCTGGGGCGTTAACCCCTGGACCCCTACAAGGGGTTCCACCACATGACCTCACCGGGGGACTACCCCACGCCATTATGCTACGCGTGCTAATTGTGTTTGCTGCGCGAACTCAGGCGGGAAATCGACAAGGTGTTCGCGGGAAATTTTACAATGTTCTCCACACTTCCCCCCTACCCTGTGCCTACCCCGCCACAATGCACAAATTCAATATATCTGTGACCCATTGTTGTACTTGTAATTGCGTAGGCCTAGCCCTACTACCGTACACTTGTGTAGTAATCACTTCCTAACAACCGACTTTCCTAACCTTGGCCTAGCTGGTGAAAGCCTTGTAGTCTAACACTCCATATGATCGCGAACTTCAATACACAATGCCAATATTAAGTAGGCCTAGTAATATTAGGCTTATAACTGCCATACAATGCCTGCGCTATTACAGTAGGGGCTACGCAATTAACAAAGAAATATTTGCTTCAAATATCTCTGTGACAGTTACCGATGAACTGAAAGAGAAACAAAAATCTGTTTAAAACTTCATGAAAACGCGCGATTCGTCTTTATCAATGCAACGATCGTCAAACCTAAGCAAATACAACCAAATTCTTGACATACGCGTTACGAAAAAACGATACTTGCAGCGCTATTTTGAGAATGTACTTCCGCATTAATAGTGGTGGCGCTCTTTCGGAATTATAATCTGAGCTATATAACTCTGATTTTCGGCTCTTATTTTGAGGCAACAACACGGGTTACGTTTAAACGTTAACCGTTCAGTTAATAGAAACGGTTAACCGGTTAGTGAATTAACCGGAATGACACAGCCCTACTTTGAACCGGAAAGCATAGATTTACAGTTGCTGGCTTGAATAAAGAAAGTATAGCTGATGGTTGTAAAATTAAATATGGTGTATATAGACAGGTCTAAACTGGAGCTCCCACCAATTAAGAGGAAAAACAAAATCCTGGCGAATCAATTTTCTTAACTTGTTGAAGATGGTACAATGTGTGTAATAGCCCTTTGAAGTTGCTTTGACATTTATCATTCTCTTTAATGCTGTGTCACACGTTGTTTGTTGTAGCTGTGTGCGTAAACATCAAACTTGAAGCATTGTGCATATGCAGTATTATATTTATATAAGAATGGTTGGAAATCCGATCCAGATAATCTATGAACTACCGAGCCCGATAATCAAGGTTGGGATAATCATGTCTTTACTGTATGTATACAAGTCATATTCAATGCTTGAGAAATTGAAGGCAATATTAATACCACATAAAGGTGACCAAGGAACTGATGGACACAAGAGTTGGGGTGAAGAGAGGGTGGGGATGAAGAGGGGGTGGGGATAAATTGGGGTGGGGATAAAGAGGGGGTGGGGTGATGTAAATAGGACTACCAATAGCATACAACGATAAAATAGTCTGTAATATAATATATTATAGCAAATGGATTGATATGAAGTAGATAATGATAGAATTTCAGTACAAATCTAAAAAATGTCTAAACTTACTTCTTGCGTATCATGTATGTAAAAATTATCAAGAAGACCAAAATATATCTACCTGCTACCTGGAAGCACCATCTCAATATCTTGCCCTTAATTAATTTAACATCTAATTGTTTTGATTTGCTGCTAAGGTTGTAAGTTGTAACAAGTTATTTCAACTTAACAGTCAATATTAGTCACTGCCAGCAATTCTCCTGACTCTCTCTGCTCCCCTTCATCCACATGATCTGCTCCTCACCTCCCCTCCCCCCCCCCCTCCACTCTCTTCCTTTCCCCTCTTGCTGGAGTCTGTTCCCTTTTGCAAGTTAGTGACTTGTGTCATGACTCCACACTTTTGCATTTCAAAGAATTTAATAATTTTAAAATCAATGTTTTTTTTGTTTTTTTCTTGGCAGTGACAATGTTAGTAATCACAATGGTAAGTAGCTACATTGATTATAGATCTGTTCATTGTGCTTTATTATTCTTGTATTGCAAATTACAATACTGATACTATATGTTTCTTAGAAATTAATATACATTATTAAAACTCAACCTAAAATTCAATGTTGCCGCCCCTCACCTCCCTCCCCTCCCAAACCCCCCCAACCCCCCAAAAATCCATCTTGCATGCAGATGTTAACATGTACAAATTATCTATGTTACCAATACATCTTTACGTGGTGAAAGTATCAACAGTGAAAGTTACTTTCTGACTGCAAATTGATCACATTACATGTAGTGTTAGCATGTAATAAGTGTAGAAAACTATCTAACAATGTTGATGGTTTTTGAAACTTGAAATGTTAAGGTCTCACCATGGCCGTCCACTAGTACATGTGGTGGTAAACATGTGATGGTGTAGCTCATGAAGTTGCATGCAGATGAATTCCGACATTTTGATACCAAAGTAAGGTCCCTGTCATCCACTTGTGCAAATTAATTGGATGCATTAAAACAGATTATGTAAAATGATGTGAGAAAAGGAAATAGTTGGCACAGTTAATAATTGGTTTGAACAAAGGTGAATATTTCACAACACTCCCATATTTCACATATGACTGAAAAAGAAAGTACAGTAGCATGTCCAATCTGCCACGCAGTGTTTGACGTCAGACCTGGTAGTTTGTATTTACTGTACCTGCTTCACCGGGTGTCGGTTGCGGCGAAAGTAGCTTCTAGTAGGTGTACACACCACGTCTTTTGGTAATTACACAATGACCAATTTACATCTTGCAAAAAGAGTTCTTTGATTTGATTCCAGATCCAGACCAAGATGCTCTGTTGGAGGGCCTACACGTAGAATTAAAGAAATCTCTCAGCGTGGATAATCCTGTGAGTTGCATATATCTCTCTCTTTTTTTTTAAGGTTCTGAGATGATAACATCAAGCTATATAGGACAGTTCTGTGGAATGAGATAGATGTAAACACGCTAATGTACCGCTTATCACTTAGTACAGAAAAACTGGCATGCTTTATGCATGACATGTTAGAAGAGGATCTGAATAGTTTGATCCTACCAGGATCTTCTTCAGAGCAACTTACTTGAATTTATCGGGCGGTGCAACGAGGAACGACAGTAGAAGCCAAAAGGGGCTGGCTCAAAAGTTTATGATTATTATTATTATTACGATTGTTGTTATATAATTTTATGGACTGTGCATGTCAGTTTCATTGAAATTGAAGCATCAGTATTTTGTAGAGCCCTTGATGATGGACATGTATCTGCCCTCCCTCCCCCCCCCTACCCACAACGTTGAATTTTTGTTTTTAATTTATTTACTGTCGTTGGATTCTATTTCGCTAGGATCCTTTAAGGTGCTGTCGTGTAATGGAAGAAATTGACAAACTGCAGCTAAATCCAGTCTTACTCAAGAAACATGCAGAATTTGTACAAACAATAAAGAAGGTAAGATTTTTACATCTTCCGAATGGATTGCTGTAGTTTTGATTTTGGTCCATTGTTCACATTACCCACATGATAACAAGTAATAAAATTGTGAAAAATGCTGTTTCCCCCCCCCCCCCATTCCCCCGGTTGAGGCACATTGTGCAATATCCCTTTGCTCTTGTCATTGCCCCTTCCCCAGCACCTGTTTCATTAAATTTAGTTTTAATCAGGCAAACAATACTATATTGCTTACGTTGATCATATTGGCTTGTTCACTTCAACTTGTATGGAAGCAGTATTCAATGCTTGCTGATACTGTAGTTTCATTGGTATTTCTCAAAATTACACGACTACATTATGACAAAATTGTTACTCGCTCGATCTCCCGTTATTGAAAATTCTCAGATCAGACGGTACAAGAACAGTGAAAAGGTTGCCAAGAAAGCAGAATACCTCTACAATAAATTGAAACTGGTCTTTGTGATGCAAAACTCTGCACCTGCTAAACCCGTCAGTTCTAACAAGTCTGCAACAAACAAGGAAAACTTGAAAGAGGAAGAGAGAAAAACTACAAAGGTGCCCTCTCCAAAGGAAGGTAAGGTTTGGTACTATAGAGGAATGGGTAGATGCAGAAGGAGAAGGGTCATTGTGAGGGTGGGGGGGGGGAGGAAGGGTACAGTGCAAGAATGTTACCAGTTCTAAGGGTAGGGTAGATTTGGAGTGTGTTACACGTGTAGGAGACAGGTAAATATCATAAAATGGAAAATTCTCAAACTAGTAAGTTTTGGGGTAACTTATAATTTCCCCCGAGTCAGTTTCTGTTGTTCATTTGTTTATGGCACAGAAACTGTTGGTTTGGTGTATTAATGCGAGAATTGTTTATTGTAATGAAGCTTTGTGTATTTTGTGAACAAATTTGATACCATCCTACTACTCCTACTAGGTAGTACTTTTAAAGAAAATAGCAATCCGTTTGCTCGGAGAAATTCACCAAAAATATTTGAGGCATTGAGAAAGTCTGTAGCTAGGGGAACGAATGTCAACACTTTATACACTCATACCAATCACACTCCCTGTTGCAAATTACTTAGCCAACTTTGCCAGTAATAATTGGGGCAGAAGTTTTCATTGTCATTTAACGTTAACCTAGGTCTTACGTTGCTTTTGTATCGGATGTGCACTTGTTCTTAAAACCATCTAAATGTCATACATTTTAATTGTTTTGAATTGGACATTTTTGTTGACTTTTATTGTTGTTGCTATTTATTTATTTTTCCAGAAAATTCAAATGTAAATAGAGAATCTAACACTTCCGCTGAAATAACAAGTAAACCGACAGAGGTGCAGAAGGAGAAGCCGGTAGCCACTCCACCAGCAGCCTCAGTCTCAACAACCGATGATAAGACAGACGTTGCTCCCGTCCAGAAAACCCTGGAGAAAGAAGTACCTCCTCCATCAGAGCCTGCTCAAACTGACGATGCTAATAAGGAGAGCATAAACGGAGCATCACAGAATTCAGTGAAAGAAACTGAGGATATGCCATCGAAGCCTTTGGAAGAGGTCGTAGCACCTCAAGATGAAACTGATCAAGTGAACAATGCAGAGAAGGAGGCCGACAAAGTCGAGGTGGAGCAAAAGGAACCGGAAGTCTCCGACAGTAAAGAGACTTTAGCCGAAGAGGAAGTCAAAGTTAAAGGCGACGAGAGTTCAGTCATCCCGAAAGACGATAAAGCACACGACGACGGTGGTGTAGCAGAAATTCCAAAGACGGGAGAAAAAGTGAAAGTTTCGGGCAGTCCACCTAACTCTCCGCATTCATCAGGAGAGGAGTCGGAGCAAGAGAGTGGTGGAGGCGGTGGGGGTGGCCTGGAATTAGATTTTGATTCCCGTCTAGAAGAGTTCGCTCAAAGAGCCTTCGGTACGAGTGTGTTAGAGGATGAAAACAAACGGAGGGGTCGGACGGGGTCACGGAATAGTCAGGAGGCAGAGACGGGAGAAGAGAAGGAGAAAGGAGAGGCGGACGTAGGGAGAGAAGACGCGGTGGAAGATGATGACAAAGCGAAAAAGAAAAAGCCGACAGAGGGCAAGAAGAAAAGTCCGAAACTAGAGCAGAAGGAAGAGGAGAATAGTAGCAAAGGAAAAGTGACAGGAGAAGAGAAAAATGATGGGGATAAAGAAGAGGATGAGGAGGAGGATGAGGAGGAGGAGAGGTTGGGTGAGGACTGGTGGGATAAAGCCAGAAGCTTGCTACAGATGACAGAGGAGTTCAGAAAGTTGGAACCTGATTATGGTGAAATTCCAAACGAGAAAGGTTCAAACTTGGAGAAGGAGGATGGGGAGGTAGACAAGGAGGTAAAAACAGCACCTGAGGTGAGCACAAAGAAGACTGCTGTAGAGGGCGACATCCTGAAAGAAGAGGATATGGAGATTGGCGACGAAGATGAGGAGAAGAAGTGAGTCGCTTTATCTTTCCTTGTTTTTTGTTTTTTTGATCAGCTGACCATAACAGCTTGCACTTTTAATGGGTATTAGTCAGTGATTATGTTTATGTTATCGCCTCTCCAAGCTTGGCAGAACAATCTGCTATTTTATGGCAGCTGGAGAGAGTTGCATCGGTAGAATTATACTTACATTACCCGTGATGCAATATTGGCATTTCCCTTTAAAGTACCACGTCTTGTTTTAAGAGGTTTCATTGCGAGCAAACTGCCATTGCCTAAACAGATAGATTAAGAAACCAAGCCCTTGCTTTCCTGTTTAGCTGGGGGGGGGGGGGGGGGGGGACACTCCTTCGTTTGTCTAAAAGATTGTGTATTGTAAGAATGATATTTTTGGCTTGAAAGGTTGGTTAGTTCAAGATTGTATCATGTGTTGGAAACAGGACTTAATACTGTCAAAAAGTCACTTCAATTAAATGCAATGTTTCCTAAATTCTTTCAATTTCTCTAATTTCTGTACGCTGCGTTACAAACATTCCCTGAGGCTTTTAAGAACTGATCCATGTATATCTGAGTTAAGTTGTCTTTATAGTTTGGGAGGACCGTGTACACGCACACAACACATGTCATCTTGTGTGCTCTGTTTGCTTACTTTAATGACCTTTGCACACAAATAATTGGCTCATTGTCATTGCAGAATACCTTTACCACCCGCTGTCAGTCAACCCGTGTCAAAGGTCACACCCGTAGACGACAAAGTATTCCACGACGATAGCATGGACTTGGATTCAGACTGAAGGACCAGAGAGGTCAGTCGTATCGCGGAGAGAGAGATCTACTCTCAGAAAATGCAGAGGTGTTATTCATGAGAGAACTAGTGCTCCAACGGGGGTAGCCGAAGAGGAACCGACCACGAGGTGATGCCAAAAACAGTCTCAGCCACCTGTAAATAAGAACCAAAAACTGACATGACAGTCACAAAAACAAGACAATTTCTTTTAATCTAATGTGGTGTTTAAGCTCCCCTGTGACTGAGAAGTCCTAGAGAAGCTGTCCACTTTGTTACGATGATAATTTCCATGGATTTGGTCGATAAGGATGAAGTTGTTAATGCCTTTTATTAAGAAGAACGTTTCTGAATGGTAGTTTTCAAGTACCAAATGGTTTTTTGTTTCAGTTTGAAAAGGTTAATAAGGCTAATTTGTGATTGGCCAAGAGGGATGAGGAATCGAAAATATAAATGGATTGGCAGTCGAGGTTACTTTCAAAGCTAGTATGGATATGTAATGAACATACGTGGAAGTAGCAGTATGTGGTAGTAGTGTTCACTTAAAAGCTGGAACTGATAACAAATTGTATGTTTCCTTGTATCATCACTAATCTAAAGGAAAGAAGGTGCTTGATTACCAATTTTTTCACCCTAAATTTATCACTCATCATCAAAGTTACAGACATGAAGAGAGAAACTTAATAATAATGCAGCCTTTTTTACTTCTCTCGTAAAATTCTCGAAACTTTACCAAATTGACCAGTATAACTAAAAGAAAAAGGATTAAGTTAGTCAAACCAATCCGCCCTCCTAGATTTTTTTTCTCACCATATGAATGCCACATTTGTATCACATTGAAGGAAAATGTTTAAGGTGAACTTTGTTTCTAAGACCCTTTTCCATGTTGGTGTGTAGGACATGCACAATGGCAAAATCTGAATTTTTCAAAATGTTTGAGTTTCTTTCTTAATTATTCAAAATAAGAAAATGTTCTCCTATGCCTTTCTACATTTGTTTTTCATGCTTACTTCTTTGCAATGACCGAACTTATAAGGAAAACTTGAAACCCACTGATATTTGGAATCCATTTGAAGGCCAAAAAAGGAGGGTTTTGCTTAAATGAAATGTATTATTACTGACCAGGGTGACTGGGCAGTTGTCAGCTGTGAATGATCAGCATTTTTTTTCTTGTGCTTAAAGTGGCTGGTGCATTGTTTGGAATAGAAAAAAGAAATTGGGAAGAGAAAACCATTGGAAAAAGATACAAATTTTAATCAAAATATCTGGAATTCTCTATGAGCTTTCTCGGTAGAAAATCTTGCAAGCATAAAAGAATTATATTTAGCAGCTGCTCTTATATACTATAGTGAGTTACTCAGTAATTAGACGAGATGGTAAACAATTGTCTTTGTTTCAATCATGTCTTTGAGGTTTTTTGCTCCACCCAATTTTTTTTTTTTCATTTATAGTTTTCCTTTATCTTTCAAAATCACGCAAGAATTTAGTGCTCACAGATTAAAAAAGAATCAGATTGCATCTTGACTTAGAGAGAGCAGCAAGTTGAAGCAGAGGATAGGTACAAACATTCTATCGGAATAGAAAGTTAATAGGTGTTTTACAGCAAAACTGGGCAGTTATATAAACCCTTTTTTTACTAATGATAATTCAATAGAAATGTAGATAGTTTTCTTGTTCTTCCGAAATCCTTTTTATGGAGAGACAAGCAACTTAAAGGCCAGAATTTTTACCAATCAAATTATTTCTATGGGAATATGATTGCTGTGTTTAATGTAACTTTGCTAATGAACACCGATACGCAACACTCGTGTCATGTTCCAGAAGCTGTGAGAATTTTTTGGACAGTAGGTTCACAGAATGCGGAATGTCAAATGCAAAATTGCAGTTGCGAAATTGACAAAGAAAGTATTGAAATGAGAGAGAGCCTTTGCAAGGGTGTAAGAGATAGATTGATCTCTCATGGCCATGGATGGAAAGTTTCATCATCTTCATCAACAGGGCTGCATGTTTCTTTTAATGGTTTTCATTTGTATATGTACTTCATCATAATCAAGAATGGGATCATATTCTATAACAAAACAATAATGATTTTGTGGAGGTAATCTACCATCCAATATTTCCCAAACATCAAAGTGATTTGTAAAGGAGGATTTGTGAGGATGTACAAAAAGTCAGTGGATGCCTGTAGTGATTTTAGGAGATCAATTTTGACCTGCCAGTAATGTTTGATGGTTATATTGGTTTGCTTTCATTGGTTAGGAAAAGACAAAAAGTATATGGAACTGAATATAATCTTGGGTGTGTACAGCATGATGATTGGAGTTTGCCATTTGCCAGTAAAAAAAAGGGGGCACTGGCATTTTATGCCGGTAGACATTAAGAACATAAGGATACGATGTGGAGTGGATTAACTATGGTCAGCCAATGAACCCGCATAACTTATCGTGCCTACATAAGGGTCCAAGATTTCTGGTTTATTGTCAGCAAATATTATAGGGTTGCTCTCCAAAGCCTGTACAGTAAGGAATGTGTGCTCTTTGGGTTTTTTATTCCGGAAATTGACAGTGCGAACTTGATCTTAGTCAGTAGATTTCTTTAAGCACTTGTCTTTCTTAAGCATAAAGGGTAAAAATTGTGAAATTCTAGACCCGAAATATCATGGGAAGCTTCAAGATCAATTAAGAGGAAAAGTGCAGAGAACTAACTCAATATGTCACTCTGAGAACAATCTTTCATTGATATAAGTTTTGAATGCCTATGGAAAGCAGCAGCATGCTATTTAAAGGTGGAGTGATGTGGCTGTTTGATGATAATAAATAAAATAAATTGAGCAGATCGAACAAGAAGTTCATTGTCGGTATCTTGTAAGAAGTTCATATTGATTCATATCTTAAATTACTGGAACTTTGTGTTAACACGAAACTGAATATCAGCTTAGGTAGAGAGTATGTATGATGTAAAGTCGGAACATTGGACTAACGTAACAGAGCAGAGAATAAAGTTGATACCTCCTCCTACCCTCTTCCATTGCCCCCGACACCCATCCACAAACTCTCATTCTCTTCGGTTGAGTACTTTCGCTGAGCCAATTTTTTATATAAAATTGAAGGATATGGCTTTTGTTTGGAAACTAAAAACTGGGGATAAGTTGAACAAAAAAATCATTGTATCATTTGACCACTTCAAGCATTTTTGTAAGCTGGTTTGCTGGTAGCATTGTTTTCAAATTTTACACATTCAGTTTGATATTATGTGATATTTTCGACAAGTAATGAGAAGAGAATAATGTTGACTTTCACACAAATAAAATGTACAAAGTAGTACACTGATAAAAACAAGGTTGTTTGTAATTTATTCTTGATGCTGATGTAAGGTATGTAAGAGAGGGCTCAACCTCAAGACACTTTATCGGGTCATTAAGATGAACCCCTTGTAGTTTGACTCTTGTTATGTATTTCAGGATTATGTAAGAGCTCCCCCCCCCCACAGAGTATATAGACCCAAGTTGAACAGTCATCTTATGAATGTCTGTAGACAGTATGCCAAGGGCGGCAGAACCGGGGGGGGGCACAGGGGGCAGGTGCCCCCCCACTTTTCCTCAGGTTAAAAATGTGCCCTTTTTCTACATAAAAATTGAGGTGTCTCAAGTTAGCAAGAGGCCAGGGAACCAGAACACTCGGGAAGGGCCGTTTCCGGCCATCTGAGGGGTTTGTAAAACCAAAAATTTTCTTGTACGCTCCGCGCCAACCGATGGTGGAGCTCCGCTCAGATAGTCGTGCATACAACTTTGCAAATCCTGGCTACGCCCCTGACTTTTAATGAATTTCTGTGGGTCAAACTCAAAGCTATTTCGAATGGAAAAAAATTGGTTAAGATATTAACAAGAAATAAACTCTAATTCGGAAGATTCCTACATTAGCAACTAGCATGATTTCACCTCATTTTGTCTCAAAAGAAAACTTGTTCCTTGTTTCCCAATTTGCACATTGGATATTGACGGGGGGGGGGGGGGGGGCGGCGGGACGTTGATGGTGTGATGTGTATACGCAAATAAGTGAATACAATAGGAGTTATCAAGGGTACTAAATATAAGGCTGCATCAGTCCAATCGAATTTCTGCAAAGTGCCCTTTGATGTCGGTGCCCCCCCAGATTAAAAGTGCTTCCGCCACCCTTGCAGTATGCTGAGTATGGAGTGACAACACAAGTTTGAGATGGGCTAAGGAAGAAGGGTGATGGATGGGGAGAAGCCTCATATGAGAGCAGGGACGTAGCCAGGGGGGAGCAGGGGGAGCGACCGCTCCCCCCTTTCAGTGTCGATTTTTTTTTTTTTAAACTGTCGTTTTTTTAGCATGGTATTTTGTCAGTGCTCTTTTGATCTTGAATACTCGTCAGCTCCGTTAACTCGATTGTAATCGTAGTAATATTCACGCCTACTGATTCAACTACTTACTTAGTTTGGCAGATGCAATTAGCTAAATTTAGCTTATAGCCAATTACAAGCCTACAGTTGGCCACTGCGTAATAAAATACATATTGCCTACCTAACCGCACTCTATGGAATGTCACGAACTGTATGCACAACAACGTCGACAATGTTCGTTAATGAGTCGTTCTAAGTTGTTGCATGAACAGCATGTTATGAAGCTAAGCTAGCAATCGTACGTGATACGCACTTCCTATAAATAATTATTACACTGCTAATACACTGCGATAACGATATTTGTTTTTAGGCCACTGCATATCTGGCTGTATTACAAAATATGAAAGTTTATATTGTCCATCACTTAAGTTCGTCAAATGTATTAAAGTCCAGACATTGGACAATAAACAAGAATCATCCTACTGGAAAACTTGTAAAAGAGCACTATGTTTGTCTTTCTGATATATTATGTAAAAGAACATGTAAAAGAATTTAAACAGGAAACAAAATCTGCTGATACTGATGTCATATGATCAGGGCATAGCCAGTATGTAGCACGATAGTTTCATTCAACACTCTACCCGCCGAAATCCGATCTTGTCAGTTTTTTAACATGTAGTTAAGAACCCGTTTACGCAGATAATATTTCAGTTGAGAAAACACTTGAGAAATTTGCATCACTAGATGGCAATCGTCGGATAGCTCTCGCCTTCTCTTAGTAGGCTAACTTAAACATGTACTAGCTACAGTTGTATCAAAGACATTTCTGGACTATCTTTGTATCTACAAGTATCAGAAGTTGAAAAGTAAGACTACTTTGTACATGTACCTTCAAGGGCGGCGGAACCGGGGGGCACAGGGGGCAAGTGCCCCCCACTTTTCCTCAGGTTAAAAATGTGCCCTTTTTCTACATAAAACTTGTACTCTTGATCACCTTATTAGGTCAGCGATATTTCAGTAAGAGATCTAATCCTAACTTAGAACTATCAGGGGCGTAGCCAGTATGTAGCACTGTAGGCCTGGGCCTACACTTTTTTTGGCCAAGTTATCTTTTTTATTAAAACACCCATAATTCAAATCCATAAGCTTGCTGGACGAGTTTAAGAGTCTAGACAGGAAAAACTATTGAAATGAACGTAGCAAGATTATGGCTAAATTAGGTGACCTATTCTTCTGTCATCTAGGCTGTCATTCATATCGCGTGCTGTTTCATTCAATACTCTACCCGCCAAAAAAAAGACTAGGATACGATCTTGTCAGTTTTGTAATATACTTAAGAACCCGTTTACGCAGATAAAATTTCAGTTGAGAACATTCCACAGTCAAATAAGCCTATCGTTGATTAACAGACTTTGTATGTATAGAGCTGCAGCACTTTGTTGCCTGTTGTTGTCACGATCGGCGTTCCAAGTTCCAAACAGCCTTTTCGATAAACATTTACTAGCTACAGTTGTATCAAAGACAAATACTGGCTATGGTTGTATCAAAGACATTTCTGGCCTATCTTTGTATCTACAAGTATCAGAAGTTGAAAAGTAAGACTACTAAGACGGGGGGGGGGGGGGGGGCGTTGATGGAGTGATGTGTATACGCAAATAAGATAATACATCAAGATTTATAAAGGGTACTAAATATCAGGCTGCATCAGTCCAATCGAATTTCTGCAAAGTGCCCTTTGACGTCGGTGCCCCCCCCCCCCCCAGATTAAAAGTGCTTCCGCCGCCCTTGTGTACCTTGCTAATTTTAATACATTATGTATTTTTGAATTACGTACTATTCTAACTCGTTTGTTTTTTGGGTTTAAAAGTGATATTGAATGAGGTGTCTCAAGTTAGCAAGAGGCCAGGGAACCAGAATGAACACTAGGGAAGGGCCGTTTCCGGCCATCTGGGGGTTTGTAAAACCAAAAAATTTCTTGTACGCTCTGCGCCAACCGATGGTGTCGCTCCGCTCAGATAGTCGTGCCTACAACTTTGAAAATCCATATCAATCGCAAAAAGGGCTCCCCCCCTTTCAAATTCCTGGCTACGTCGCTGTATGAGAGTAACTTGTCTTTAGCTCAGCCAAGGGCATGTCGTTATCTCTTTTATAGTGGCAGAGGGTGGGAGGGTGGGGAATTTATTTTAAAATACTCTCTTGGGAACAGCAAAATATAAAGAATTTCCTTTTTATAAACTTTATCACTATCAGATTTAATCCTGCATCTCCATAAATTCTTCTATGATGTCAAAGAAACTACCAAAAGTCTTTTAACGAAAGAAATAACATGACCTCTATTTCCAATCATGATTCATAAAAATCTATAAACGAGATGAAAGACACAGTTGTTGTCTAGTAAAATTCAGTCTCTTAGAACTGTTGGTTGATATTACAGCCTTTTAACCTATTATAAAAGTGACATATGATGATAAGTAACTACCCACAGAGTTATGTCCAGTAGAATGGCTCAAGAGGTTTCTGCCTGAAAGAGACAAACAGACCAGTACACTTCAGCTGTAAGCAAGAGTTGTAATGACAATGGTGGCGTCTTCGTTTTAAAGGCTGAGAGTCGAGACATTGTCAGGGGAATTTTCCAACTCTTGTTCCTGATGAAAGTCGACAGACTGGGTTTGAGTTCCTTCCCTTTTGAAATTTAAATGACTCGAGCTATGACTCATGACTCATTCACGACACCACTGGCTGCAGCAGTCAACAGGGACTGCCGACTAGAAACGGTATTCATGTTGGCAAGGTGAGGCCTGGCTAAATTGTTTGCAGATTTAAACTGCATATTGATATGTTGTGAAAACAGAAAAACAACAAAAATTCTAGAGATGTGGAACATTGCTTGTGCTACAAATGCATGCAACCAAAACGAAAAAGAATACAATAAGTGTTGTACCCAACAGACCCTACATGATGAGATTACATTTATAATGCAAAAGCAAGCAGCATCTCGAACAGGGGAATTAAAATTCTGCAATCGCTTTTCACACAGTCTCCTGCTGTAAAATATCAAACTAGGGCATATGGGTCAGAATAAAAAGTTTCCAACAGGTAGGTGTCTACCAGATTTACAAATGAATAAATATGAAACAAGAAGAAAGAAATACCCTGATTTGGCCAGATAAATTCAGAAAAAAAAAAATACCTAGCTACAAGCCTCTTGCACTCTTTGGGGATCTTTTGGATTTATTAATTACAATTTTTATTTCAGCTCTAGCACTTCTTTCAATGGTAAAATTGCGTGCTATTTACGTCAAATGAAAAGAATTCATAGAAATCAATAACATCATAAATGGACAGTGCTATATTACACGGTCTTGTATAAATATTTGCAAAATCATGGAAAAACAAACGATGTCTTTACTGTTTCGGCAAGAATTGGATTTGATCTCAAATTTGAACTGCACTATTGATAAAATTTCAGTCATCTCAATTTTATTTTTTAGACATGGAATCGTATCCATCTTTATATTGTATCTGCATGCCAGTCACATAAGGGACTGCCTTACACCCCCCCCCCTTTTACATCGTCCCCCACTCCTCCCCCTCTATCCTTACTGTAACATTAAAGCTTAAAATAGTTAATTGCAGTACACACTATTAACTACACATGCAATCTTTTACATAATCCATCTTTGACCAAAGTAAGTCATCTGCTCGTTTTTGTTTTTGCTTAATTTGGGGTTTCAACTCTGTCAAAGATGGTCGCATCCTTCCTGTAGTACTTATTAAATTCGGTGTAGGCGCTGTCCGGGTGGATGGTGCTCTGGACAGCCTTATCCTTCATCATCCTCTCCACCCAGGGTGCCAGAACCTTCAGAGACTTAGGGATGCCTTGGCCCGCACCAAAGCAACCGTGGGAGGGAACTCGGGCAAAGATTGGCCAGATCATGTAATCGAGATAACCTGGTTGTGAACCTGCGTAAAAATGTATCATGCAAGCCATCAAATTAATGATTGGAGAAGACGAAATGAAAAATGTCTTCAAAAACAGCACTTCAGTGGTAAATAATTCTCCAACAGTAAAAGAGCCTAGAGGGACTGTTCATTCAATAGGAACCTAAGTGAAAGTTGTATTGGAATTCTTATTTGCTCTGTTTGAGAATAACGATAGATAACTGTGTCACAATTAAAGTGAACTTGAAGTAAGCATGTGTGATGTCATAGACGTATGAACTAATGAACTGTAAGAACCTATTCTGGTTCTCTTTCTTTTATCACTCTACTGTTGAGAAATTATCAACACATTAGGTTCTGAACCTACCGTCACAAAAATCCTTGATGGGTATGTCTCTTAGTTGGCATACATGATTGTACCATAGAATTTTATGTTGTTCAAATTCCGAAGCGTTCAATATTTGACATTGCAACGAGATGCAAGGTTTGAAGAATTTTTTGGGGGGCCAAGTTAACTTTGCAGTAAGCAGAAATGTTTCACAACAAGGCTCCTTTTATTTACACCACTGAGGGAGGACACAGACAGACCTATGACATAACTCTCACAAGTGCTCAATGCACCCCTCCTCCCCCCTCACCCTATCCCATTCCTCAGCTTATTCCCACACGAACTGTCATAAGCTTACCATAAAAGAAATCTGTTCCTCTCTCTTTTAAATCTTGATCCAGTTTCGCCAAGTCACCTTTCAAAGCTTCCACCTTCTCCTCGTTCACACCATCCTTAGCTCCAAAGAAGTTAGGGATAACCTGTCAATCATAAAAGTCAAAGTTGAAGGTTTACAGTCTTGTATGAGATAAGGTCTCCTCACACGACTTTAAAACTTAACCCCTGGTCATTGGTAACTTGTCACACCCACACACCAAAGTGTGCACAATTCAAACAGTCCCTCCTGGGTCCCACAGTACACCACATCCACAGGTCTCCTAGTGGACTTCCCATAGGGTGCAGCCCCAAACCGGAGCCACAACTATATTTACAAGTTACCTTCCAAGTCCCCATTTGTGGGCAATGGAATGGTTGGCTTCTGTACATTCAACTATTTGCTACAGAAACATTGAAGGACATTGCGAGGTACTGTGCTTTGCGATGACAGCCGGCAGACACTAGTATTACAAACTCCTTGTAAGTCTTTCTCAGTTTGATGATGTTTATCACGTCGTTAATGATTACCATCAGCTTGATTTATAAACGAGTGATTGACCCTGACATACTGTGTATTCTTTTGAGAGAAGTTTGGTTCAATATTTATTTGGGTTTTCCAATCATAAGTTCTTGCATTGTACATACCTAAATATAATAAACCAAGTGGCTGGGTCAGTCTCTTTAATAACTAAAACTATATACAGCCACTATTTTACTTTCTATAGCACAAATAAAGAATAGTTGTTTTTAAGCTGTTTCCAATAACTTCTTTCAATAAGCATTTGTTTGTTACCAAGTTCATACAAGAATTGTATTGATGAGTAAATACCAAAGAAAATCTGATTTTTGCTTAAATCTCTCAAAAAGCTTTTCAGTATATATATAAACTATTGTGCAGAATTAACCACAAAAATTTCAGACCTGGGTTAATTGTTTCCATCATGAAAGTCGTCACCTTCTCTTTTGCTACAAACACAAAAGTACAATTTCTAGTAAAGCTAAATAGACAGCCTGTTTTGTCTTTTCTGTTCTGATGTCCTTGGGGGTAGAGGTCACTCTGTGCTGCATTGTCTAAATTCTCAAGGACATTGCGAGTGTAATTGCTGTTTTTGCCAGGTTTCCTTTAGATGAAATGCCCTTTTTTTTTCTTTCCTATGTTCATAGATCTTAGTTTAAATGCTAACACTAAATACAAATTTATTCTCCTTCCAGTTTCGATTCTCTTATTTGTATACAACAGATCCAACTGCTTCGTTCATCTATAGGCATGAAGCATGTACATGTCCTAATTTGCCGAAAGGTGGTATATATTAATTATTAAACCAGAAAGCCAAATGGCGTCTCGTGATTCCTTGTCACGATTTGGATGAAAACAGTCAACGGTAACATGGTTTCAAATGTTGACCATTACCTGACTTTTGTTCACTAGTCAAGACATCACATGCACAATGATACAGCCTATGCACCAACTCACACACAGCAGCTAATACGTTTAGATAGCAATCAAATTCAACCTTTCAATGACAGTTTACTACTTGAGCTCATACTTTAAAGATCTGCTTTATTGGCTCCAAGAGCTAGGAAAGTTTTGTGATTACGTAATCGACCTGCCACGGTCGTAAATCGACCTCTGGTCTCTACAGTTAGCCTGTATAACTTCTTGACACCATATTAGGCTCATTGTGTAAACACTGTGTGCAAATATCTTCATGTCTACAGTGTAGTTAATCATACAGCGTTCACACAAGACTCTCATACAAAGAAAAAATATGTGGCAGGCGTTGCAGACTAATTGGTAAAAAGAGGTCATTTTACGACCAAGGCAAGTCGATTACGTAATCTGAAGAAACTTTTCATGATAGCGTGCTATAGTTGGGGTCTATACAGCAGAGAGGCAGACCTTTTATATGTCAATAAGATACATGTATACTTACTGTAAGTATACACCTGCTATTGAGGTGTTATACTGTAAGCCTATTGTTATAACAGTCAAGTACTGAGCTATGTTTCAAACAGTGAGAGGGTTTCATTAAAGGTTCTGCACCATAACGAGCTAATTCGTTATTGATTCTCATGCATACTTTATACATACAGTAGGGTGCAATTGTCACACCAGCTGTTACGAGGGATCAGCTTAAATTGCAGAATATCTATTCTCAAATACATACCAGTTGGCAAATAAACTCACATATATTCCTTACATGGAAAATATTGTGCAAGAATTTGTAATCATCTGGATAATGATTTCATCTTCCACAGCAGTTTAAATATCACTAATTATGACTGAGAATATTTTGGTGATTGGGGGGGGGGGGGGGATTTGAAGATTATTTTCACAGGTCATCGTAGATGAGGGGCTTATATATATATATATATATGTAAATCGTTCTGAATTGATATTCTTTTAAGAGTAAGTGTGAAGAGAATCTGTTACCTTCCCTCCATGGAATTCTATCAGCATGGCATCTTTAGCTCTCGAATAGGGATCCTTGGGCACCAGAGGGTGTTTATCTGGATAGAGTTCTTCCAGATATGCGCTCACTATCAGCGATTCGTAAACAATTTTCCCATCATGCTCTACGATTGGAACTTGCTGGTTTGGATTTTTATCTGCAAACCACGTGGGTTTCTCCCATAGGTTCACGTTGATTACTTCATGCCTGCAAATATAATGGATCCGGTAATAAAGCAAGATATCGTCAGTTTACTCAGTTCTCTATTAAACATATAATTTCACAGCTAGATCTAGTTTACTTTAGTTCATTATAGGCTACTTTACATTGTTAGCTTATATTTTTCATTTAAAGTAATATAGCAGTTAAAGGGGGCAACTCATATTGATCAAAATATCCAATTACAAAATATACAATTACAAAATATCCAATTACAAATTCACTTTGTAGAAAGGGGGTGGGGATGGTAGAGATGGGGGGGGTAGAGGGGGAGGGTGGTAGAGGGGGAAGGTGATAGAGGGGAGAGGTTTAATGAAAGCCTCAAGTGAACTCAGATCCCATGACCCTGCCATAAGTGCTGAAAAAGGCCTTATTAAGACGGCGTCATATTGTATCTTGTCCAAACTGTTCGAATTAAGTACTCTTCTTTTAAATTTTAAATGAATAATCAAATAATCATAGATCATTATATTTCTTTCATGTCATGTCATGTCCAGTACTTTTATTCATTTGACAAAAAAACAAAAAAATGCGTCAATTGTGTTTACTCAATGATAAAGCATCTCTTTGGGAAACCTTTCACAGTATACTGTATTGAGGTACATGTACATGTCATATTGCGCTCCCTGACGTGTATTTTGGTGATCAAAAATCGCTACAGAGGCGAAAAATGAATGCAAGTGCTGCATCTTCTGTGGTCCCTTCATTCCTAGCCAATAACAATTCCTAGCCAATAACAGTGTACAGTACATGCAGTTGTAAGTATAAGCTTTGATAAACATTTTATGTTTTTTTCTAGTATCCTGTATACCATTACTGCACAGTTTTTGTATGTCTATGTATAAGTGAAATATATTAACTGAACTGAAGTATAAAGCAATTTGTCACTTTTGCTGGTTCAGTTTTTCGAAACATATGCTCAGCTAGTCACATCAGTCAGTTGCAAAAAGCTGATCTCGAAATCGATCAACATCCCTCTTGAAAAGTGGTTAATGTACGACCCTGGTTAAATGACATACATTTAGTCACACATTTTGCCCTGAAGAAGAGTGGGTCCGCAGGTTGGCAGGGGGTGGGGGGGGGGAATGTGCTCCCTAGTGCCTCAAATGTTCCTGTATGTTTAGTACTGTGCAGTTCATGCAGGTGCATTTTTGCACAACCATTTTTTTGCCACTCCCAACTGCTTGCTTGCCTACAACTTGCCCCACCCCCTCCCCCAACTTTGGATTTTCTGGTGCTGCCAGTCTGTCCTATGAAATGACAAAATTACATCAGCAAACTAGAACTGCATTTGCCTGCAAATACGCAGTATTGTAGTGCGCCTGGAGTGCACTTGCAGTATAGCCCGGCAGCCCAGTCATAGGCGTATGAGGCGGGGGGCAGGGGGGGCAGACTGCCCCCCCAAATTTCCAGAGGACAAGAAATTCGGGCAAAAGTCCTGAAAAATTCGGGCAGCCTAAGAGGAGAAAAAAAATATATATAAATATATATATTTTTTTTTAGGCTGCCCGAATTTTTCAGGACTTTTGCCCGAATTTCTTGTCACCTGGAATATAAATATGCAGTAGCTTGCCCGAATCTTTTTCAAATTTATGCCCGACAATTCCATGATTTTCTTTATTCAGCATCATTATGCCCAAATATTTCCGTGTAACACCACCGTAAGCGCAGTTCATCTGGGCTACCACGCTTTTTGCAAGATCATTTTTTTTTTCTAACTAGTCAATTGTTTACCTGGACCAAGGGCGGCGGAACCGGGGGGCACAGGGGCACGTGCCCCCCCCACTTTTCCTCAGGTTAAAAATGTGCCTTTTTTCTATATAAAAATTGAGGTGCCTCAAGTTAGCAAGAGGCCAGGGAACCATAATGAACACTCGGGAAGGGCCGTTTCCGGCCATCTGAGGGGTTTGTAAAACCAAAAAATTTTATAGTACGCTCCGCGCCAACCGATGGTGGCGCTCCGCTCAGATAGTCGTGCATACAACTTTGCAAATCCTGGCTAAGCCCGTGACTTTTAATGAATTTCTGTGGGTCAAACTTAAAACTATTTCGAATGGAAAAATTGTTAAGATATTAACAAGAAAAAAACCCAGTCTAATTCGGAAGATTCCTACATTAGCAACTAGCATGATTTCACCTCATTTTGTCTCAAGAGAAAACTTGTTCCTTGTTTCCCAATTTGCGTATTGGATATTGCAGTGCTAGTATGCATATTTTCCTTTAGGGGGGGGGGGGGGGGCGTTGATGGAGTGATGTGTATACACAAATAAGATAATACAATAAGAGTTATAAAGGGTACTAAATATAGGGCTGCATCAGTCCAATCGAATTTCTGCAAAGTGCCCTTTGATGTAGGTGCCCCCAGATTAAAAGTGCTTCCGCCGCCCTTGACCTGGATATCCCCAACATGAGTGTATATAGAAGAAACATTTTCTTTTTCATGGATGGTGGGGGGGGGGGGTGCCTACAAGCATAGAAGTACGGGTTTATCATATTCTTTGTTAGCTGGTAGCTGAGTACTGTGTTAAAATAATAAATAAGGTAACTAAATAGGAGCTTAAAAAATATACTGTCCCATTTTTCCCCTTCAAAGTGATGTTACCATTTTTTCTTCTTCTAATATACCAAATTCTTGGGGAAGTGTAAATTTCTAAAACGTGAGATTATAAAATAAAGAATGTTTAGATGCAACTTGCAAGGCCTCAGAAGTGCCGTTTCCGGCAATCTCAGAGGCATTGTGTGCCCAAAATTTTCTTGTACGCTACGCACCAACCGATGGTGGCGCTCCGCTTAAATAGTGTCACGGGAACTTTCGGGCACAAAAAGTTCTGCCCCCCCAAACTGAAATGGTCCCGTACGCCTATGAGCCCAGTGCACTTTGATCAAACGAACGAGGTACAGTACCAATATCTGAGTATTAGAACATTTGTGGAAAAACCCAGTATATCCAAAAGTGGATGTCTGCCGTGGTCCCTCTGCTGCATGTGGCCCCTGGGGAACGAGGTACCACTTGAAACCAATGTCAACTTAATGCATGAATGCCACATAGTACTGAATGGCCCATGCCAGACAAATTTTCTGCTACAAAGGGTCCGCCAGACGCCCCAAAAGGGCCCCTAAAAATGCATCTGATCAAACGAACGAGGTACCACTTGAAACCAATGTCAACTTAATGCATGAATGCCACAAAGTACTGAATGGCCCATGCCAGACAAATTTTCTGCTGCTAAGGGCCCGCCAGACGCCCCCAAATATGGCCCAAATGCCCATTATCGTAGCATTGACCCAGATTAAATATGCAAGGTACCACTCAAAACCGGTTTGGAATGTTCGGGTTGATCTTACAGACTATGGAAATCATCATGCCAGACAAATTTTCTGCTACAAAGGGCCCGCCAGACGCCCCAATAGGGCCCCTAAAAATGCATTTGATCAAACGAACGAGGTACCACTTGAAAACAATGTCAACTTAAGCATGAATGCCACAAAGTACTGAATGGCCCATGCCAGACAAATTTTCTGCTGCTAAGGGCCCGCCAGACGCCCCCAAATATGGCCCAAATGCCCATTATCCAAGAATTGACCCAGATTAAATATGCAAGGTACCACTCAAAACCGGTTATTAAAGTTTCAACATACAGTCATGTAGGTATCATTCACACGGCCAGTAATGCCAATATTGTAGCCCACACCTGCACTACAATAACTACAGTATGTACACTAAATTATTGTCTACTATATTATCCCAACTTTTTTCTATCTCAGATCTCGCCAACCACTTGTCGAGATTTACTGTATTCAGGTCATGGGTCAATGACACAAACACCTGTAAGCATCACGTTTGACCTTCCTCCTACAATATGGACAAAAAGTCCTAAAACCTGCTCTTTAATTCTCACACTTTTCGTGAGTGATTACAGTAGGTGGTCTTCACTGCAGTACTTCATGATCAACAGAGATTTTTATCATCTGGTTGCCAATTATTTTTTGTCTTTTTTTTTCATTTATTTATTTCCAATATAAATATTTATAAACAAGACATCAAAGGTGAGTATGTAATAAGAAAATATTTTTTTAATTGTTAGGGTACAAAAAGATAAACATATAGATATAAACAAAACAGGTGCATCTGTCTACAATAAATTATCCAGATTACCATTTTGTAAATAAATAGCAGCACGATAAATAAAGCTTTTTTTTATACAAATTAATTCTGAATTTTGGTGTTATTGCTTTTTTTCTCAAGTTATACCAAATAGTTTCTTGAAGTAGAGAGTTAAGTTCGGTATGCAAAGAATATCTGTCATTTCTCTGTATGCAATTTACACTTCTAATGAACTAATTTTTAGCAGCATTGTTTACAGTACTCATAAGAAAGTTAATATCTATATTAAAAATTCTAGAACAATACTTTAAAAAGGTACTAATTCTCTTATATCTTTTATCAGTAAAAAGTGATACCAAGCAGAAACAGCTAATGCATGGCAAACACCAAGACTACCACGAATAACTTCATGCACACATGTGTAGTCGGAATCATGCATTGACTGGTACTCACTCAATATTTTTAGCATTGAGAACAAGCCTGGCTCGCTCGGCAAACGGGCAGAACTTCATACTGTAGAGGCGTATAACTCCAGGCTTCAGGGGAGGGAGTGCGTCGCCTATGAATTCAAACACATCATATGTCGTTTCATAATTTATAGGATTTTTGTGGTAGCAGAGAAACAATTTAGCAAAATACATGGAATGGGAACAAAAACATAGTGCAGGGATGACATAGAAATATCTGACAAGCAGACTTATTTCCACTGAGGTCCCTATAAACATGAAAATACTACACTAACAATACATCCAAATACAGATACAACATAAATCTAATGTTAATAACTGTGCAAATTTATAGAACCCTACTCTTTTTTCAAGTTAGTAATGAATGAAATACATTTTAATTGCTGATTTAGAGATATTAAGATTAATTGACTTCTGGAACTTGGCAGGCAGGCATTGAGTTTCATAAAGTAATATAACGAAATTTTTTAACACCATTCATACTTTGTTGAATACCTAGGAACAAAATTAGATGAAAGACTGTATATGGTACGTATTATAAAAAATTACCAATAGTAAACAAATTACTCAAGAATGATAAAAACACCATGGAAAATATTGTAGAAGAAAATTCTTGACATGCCAGTGTGTAAACATAATGGAAATGTACATGATTAAAATCATTCATCATACCCAAATTTGCGAAATTGTTCCATTACACTGTGAACATGTGATACCGATATATGTGTATTATATTTTTTCGTTACTTGGCAGTTGATTAAACATGTTTTCACCACAAAACGCTGAAAACGACTACGGCCATTACCACGATACCACTTACCAGGCCAGAATTCAGGGATTTCGTGGAATCGGTATCAAATCATAATTTAAATCGATGAGCTAAATATTGGCTAGCGTATTAAGGAAGTATTTAGGAAATTCACTTACCTGAGTTTAAATGTGGTGGAGAAGGTGCCATTGTGTTCTTGTTGAGTAAATTATTGCCTGTAAATCTTTCAAAGATACTTGTTAGTAGTTTAACCCACGGTTATCTAGAGTTCTATCAAGAGCGATGCCTGACAGTATAGTAACACATTCGTATATCTCGCCGATCTGAAAAGTGCGGCAGCCAATGATGATATGGTATTGTTATTGGATTGTGAATTTGCTCGTCTAGCAATGACTAAGCGTTTTGCATGTACATTACAAGAACGAATGTGAATATCAAATATCATATGTAGAAAAAATCAATAAAAAAGGGCGTCGACACTACAAGATTATTCAAGGAGAACGATAAAACCAACGCGATGACTTTGCAGTTATATGCACTGAGGCAGGGCCGTCTTAAGAGATCACCGGGCCCTGGGCCCGGCAATGGAGCGGGGCCCCTCAATCAAGTGAGTTCGAAAAAGTTGCTATATCGTTTAAAAAAAAATTGAAAAAAATACCCACCAGCGTAGAAAACGATAAGGAATCGAATGATATATAATTGGATATGGTATCCGGGGGAGAGTCTTGAGAAAAATTTTTCAAAGTCTTGGACCAAAAATGACACAAATTTTTGGGAAAACAGGGTTTCTGTGATTTATTTGAGCAATAACTCCCTAATCCGAAACTAAATGCAGCTGTAGGTCTCTGTACAGAATCAGTATGTATTGGGAGGTCTTTTTTTTTTTTTTTCTTTTTTGTGGGAGTTAGATTTTTGTTTGACCTGGAGTCAAAATCGGGGTCAAATGAGGTCAAATGAAATGTAAACAAAGTTTCGAGAAAAATAATTAACAATTTCTCCCCCAAACCCACCCCCCCCCGCCCCCTTAAAACTATCTTAAATTGAAAGCCATGACTGTTCTCTTTCAAATAAGCCATGTTTCCCTTCAGTGGGGTGTTGGGTTATGGAATTTAAAAAAAAATAGAAATTTTTTTTCTCCAATGTATGACACACTCATACATTGGGACGCAAAGGATTGTCGAGACATCGCGCATAGCATAGGAGCAGTTCACCTCTACTACCAGGACATCATGGACATGCCTATAAAGAGCTCACAAAGTAATTACAGTAGATGAGATTTAGGATCAATTCCACCTGATTATTGATGTGCCGAAAGGCTCATTTATTTATGGCCATATATATTATGACGGTAATCGATTTTAAGTGATGGAAAATGAATATCAACCGGATATATTCTCCTGGGTGAGAATTGCACTGAAAAAATGACTGGTGCTCGGACCGCGGACCCGAGTTGTCTGGTGTTGTAAGCCTTCGGGGCATTGTATATTCCAGGGTTGCCAACTCAGATTTGAATACTTAATGTCAAAGTCTCGAGTGTTTCACCAACTCTCGTCATAAGTTATCAAGTATCGAATTCAATCAGGCATAGTGGCCTATTAAATACGTTTTCCTCCCAGATTAAGACATGGGCTTACTACGATTGCGAGGCCCCTGACATCGCGGGGCCCTGGGCCAGGGCCCAGTGGGCCCATGCGTTAAGACGGCCCTGCACTGAGGTATAATCGTCTTTCTTGAGGGTATCTCACAGTAGCGTAGGAAGGTACTTTTGAGTGGGGGGGGGGGGGCTGAAGACTGATGGCCGGCCTGGGGGAGGGGTCTAAGGGGAGGGAGCCCTCTCCCCTTTGGATTTTTTTTTGCATTTTCAGGTGGCCTCAGATGCAATTTGATGCAATATAGCACACTTCAACCCACCCGCCACTCCATTTTGTATATAATTTTGCATTTTCACCTGGCCTTATAGATGCAATTTGGTGCTCCAAATGAGATTTTTTTCTCATTTGGAAATGAAAAAGGGGTTTTCTGACTTGCGAAGCGGAATGATACTTCCGCCCCTCCGTATTTTTCACTGGGGGGGGGGGGCTGGCGCCCCCCAGCCCCCCGGTTCCTACGCCCTTGGTATCTCATACATTTAGGCAAACTCACTGGCAGAATTAAGAGACGGGGAGGGGTAAGATTTGAGCTGTCGAAGGGGGTGACTACGGCGAAACACGATCTTTGTCTATATTAATGTGCACAAATTAAAAGACCATTTGGATACACACTTGTGCACACTTGACTAAATTTTGTTACAATTATTTTACTAATAATGTGGGATATTTTCGAAATGCCTGAACATTTTAACGAATCGGGACATTTTCGGGGACACTTGTTCATCGGGGACAGCACACTGTAATCGGGGTCTGTCCCCGAAAATCGGGGACGTCTGGTAACCTTAACCTTAACCACTAGGCTATGGACGCTGATTGTATGTCCAGAGGTTTGAAACCGGTAAGGAAGGTCGTAATTCCACTGTAGGCGTTTGTCACCTGTATCGAACAATATACTTGTTCTGTTTTTTGTGACATATATATTTTGCCTTACTCTAGAGATCAAACATCATGCCAACCAACTCGAAATCATTTGTGATTCCTAAAGCCGGATCTCGAAAGAGATACTTTAAACAGACTTTATGTTACTGAAATGGAGGTAAACGACAAAGGCAAATGAATATATATAATTGAAAATCGTAACTTGAGTTGGAAAATCAAGAACAGTGAAAAAACTTCCAGCCTCCATGCACTGGGAGTCGAACCCGGGCCTCCCCTATTATATGGTGCCGACGGTGACGAATTCGTATTGTTCGCGAAAGATTTTAGGTTCGTCCGAGGAGCCCTGCAATTATATAGGACGGTGAGATCACAGGGCCAATATTAACTTATGCACCAGTCCGCCCTGAGCCCGTTGATTTAATTTTCCCAGAGTCCTATACCTTGCACGCAATACACCTGTCTATGTTAAAACTAAATCAATCTTTATTCGTCCTTTAAATAATAATTAGGCCTAAACACTTAAGGTAACCATAGCTTTTCCAGGAAATTCGGGACAAGCATTTTGTCGAAGATAAAAAATCCAATGCCAAAACCCTGTAGGTCAATTCGGGAAAATTTGTGCGGGGTCACTACGGTAAGCCGGGAATATTTCAACCCAAGAACGGTCAGGCACCTTAATAATGGCTCAATAAGAAGTGCAGAGACACCAAACTACAGTTTATGTATCATGTGTGTAATTTTTCAAATCCCCCCCCCCCCCCCCAACCAAGATTTATGCCGGTCTGATAGTAAAAACCTGCTGCGCACAGCGCAATAATCCCATTCTTTAAACAATATATTCACTAACCTTTACAGAATATAATTAAGCAATAGTTATGACCGTCTTAGTAACGAAGAGATCCTTTTGAAGCGTTGGCAGTTCGTGCAAGGTTATAATTGCTGAACCAAAACAATCCAATTAGTTTAAGCTATATATCTACTAGTAAAGAAACGGACAACAACTCAAGAGGCCGGGGTATATATCTATATTGATTGATATCCATTTATACACAAACTAACACGGCTGTAATTACACAATGGTGCAGATTTTGTTTTCTAATTGTTAATTGTGGGAATCTCGGTGACAAATGTTGTTCACTGCACAGTAATACCGGTGCTGTGGCCGAGTGGATAAAGGCGGTGGCATTTGAAGCAATGAGGCTTAGCAACGAGGAGGTTCGGCGTTCGATTTCCGGCCGGGTCATAGTAAGGTGGGGTTTTCATCAAAGGGCAATCTACGGTTTTCCCATCTGAAATGACTTTCTAAATTGAAAAGATTCCAAATTTGAGTTAAAATGTTGAATTGGAAGCCATCCGACGTGTAAGTTGTAATCCATAAGCCCTTGCGGGTTCTCCCACATTTGTGGTCGCCTAATTAAGCGTCGTAAAAATAACTGCTGATTAATATTATATATGGCAAAGTTATGGAGTCTCCAATAGGCCTGATCGGTATTAACATTTGGTACTGTACATGTCTTTCGACAGTCGAAGATTCTATAACATTGTTTCACAAATTGCACCAAATATTTTGCCATTTTGCATCTTAGCACCCAGGCTGCATTTTACCAAATTTCTGAAAGGAGACGTAGGGGCACAAGGCTCCCCTTATAGACCACTCCTCTGGACTACATAACGTAAATTAGCCCCCTCCCGACACAACATTTGTAGTTGCGTTTCTGTCGTAATGATGGTCTGCTGGTGTAGTAATGTTTATCACACGACGTTCCATCTACACGTGTCGAGTATCATCTGCCTATAAAGATGATGCTCAAACCGTACGTAAGTTGCTCATCGCGGTGACAATCAATCTGCTTCTAATGTCATAACAACGAGTAAGCATTTTCTTTCCACATATTTGATTTTTGGTTTAACAATTTCAAGGTAATGATAGTATTTTATTTAAGCTGAAGTATAAATGTTTTCTATTTAGTGTTCAGAGGATGGCATGAAAGGCAGGTACATATTTCAGTGCTTTTTCACGTTTCATGAATGTAGTTATGTTTTTGCATACTTTGCAATATGCTCTTTTATCATTTAAAATCACCTGTTTATAGGTTCATGATGAAGAATGTTCAATGTTAGTGGTCAACTTGACAAATTTGCATTTTACGTAAAAAGGAGAAAAGTAATGGAAAGGTACATTGCAGTCTTAAATCCCTTTTAATATCCATTTTCACCAACCTTGGCAGACATTGCAGTACAATCAAAGGCTGTTGTTTCACCTCCAAAACCACCAAATAAATCAATTCATTATTCATTGGTGGATATAACCAGGGAGTTGTTTTATAGCAATTCCCTGATATAACCAATTATCTTTTTTTCAAACCAACGAATGGTCAGCATCACCTCCACATTTGCTTCCCAACAGTTATGTACTTTGTAGTAGTGGTAACATCAGAGAGGGGAGCACATGTTTGCACATATTGGTCTTCTATCCACCAACCTACACATCTATCCAACAGTGTACATATTGATCATTCCTTGTTATTCTTTTTTTGCTCGGATGACCAACTTTGATGTTCGAATAACCATGTTTGATGTTGGGACTAGCAAACAGTTCGACCTAGTTCTCCAAGGGACAACCAGGAAACAAAACCCTTAAAGATTTGTTGTAAGAATAATGAAAAAAACAGTATTAATAATAATAATAATTGCACTTAGAATGCAACACACATGCTATTCATACTATTCATACCATTTTAATTACTTGATTAAATGAGCCCATGGCTGGCACCTAAAGCACGGTTACCATGTGATTGACAGTCTAATAATATAAGACAATAATCTAAGATTATATTGCAGTGAGGTGGAGGCAATTAAAAAAAGAAAGGAAAAAAAGGGTTTAAAAGATCCGTAAAATTTAAAGTAAATTATAATACCATCATACAGTGTAATTGACCAATGGACTGTAGTATAAACTGCACAAAATTGAATAAAATTATGTTACCGTGTGAAAAAAATGGAATAAACTTAATAGTGCGTAGTTTTGGCTTTCATAGTAATTTAGAGTTTTATTTCTCGACATCTCTTCTGTTTATTGGTTCTGTGCACAAGAAAGTGAGCATCACACCTTTTCACTTGTGAAGAAATTTGGTAATTTTGCTGAATCGTATAAAATATATAAGCTACACAAAATTGAATAAAAATATGTTACCGTGTGAAGAAATGGAATAAACTTAATAGTGCATCCTTTTGTTTTTATAGTAATTTTATAGTTTTATGTCTTGAGGTCTCTTCTGTTAATCAGTTCTGGATACAAGAAAGTGAACATCACACCGTTTCACTTGTGAAGAAATTTGGTCATTTTGCTAAATGGTATAAAATATTCAATGGATCTAACAAATGCATTAACAACTTATTCTCATTGCGTAGATATAAATATATATATTAATTCATTTCCTTGTAATGATATGGCTAATCGCACTAATTTAGCAAACCTGTTTGATCACATTAAATAACATACCCGCATTTTTTTAAGAAAGTTAAAACACTTATAAGACCTCATATAATACTGAAATAATTATTGTAACAAGATTTAACAACTTCATCAGTAGCCCCTTCCCCCCCTCCCCCCTCTCCTCACCCACCTATTTGTTGCCGTAATCGCCGATATTTTCAATTATGGGTCTCTATTTCATCAAACAATGTGTTTTCGGTCCTGTAGTGCTTGCTGAACTCTTGATAGGCACTGTCTGGATGGAGGATGCTCTTCACGCTGGGATCATTCAGCATGCCATTGTACCATGCGTGCAAGGTTTCCATGGATACGGGAACGCCTTCACCAACACCCAATGAACCAGAAGCTCTCAGTCTGGCAAAGACAGGCCACAACATGTAGTCCAGGAAACCTGGTTTGGACCCTACAGAGAGAGGATGAATGTGGAGTAATATTTAGTTGCAACCTGTGTTTAACTTGTGAGCTGCAGTGCTGCATGGAATTATATGTGATCGATTTTGCCACCATTTTGCTGTAATGGGGGTCTTCAGCATTTATGCAGAGGGTAGGGTGCTGCCATTTTGGTCCTTACAGTGCCATAGATACGGCCAAGGGTGATTGTGATTGCCTTTGGGCAAATGTTACCGAACAGATACTGTGTAAGCTTTACAACCAATCTTTCTGTCCAACAATACGGTCGCATATTGTTCCTTGGCACTGTTTTCGGAAGAAGTTGTGGCCTTGGGATGCAAGTGTTAAAATACTAATAAATAGAATTGTTAATTCCAGTGATATCTAATCTAGGTAAGGGCAGTGGGGATATACTCAGCAATTTCAGTGATATCTAGTCTAGGCAGAGGCAGTGGGAATAGACTCAGCAATTCCAGTGATATCTAGTCTAGGAATAGGCAGTGGGGATATACTCAGCAATTCCAGTGAAACAGGGCCAATTTTTACGGATTGTCCCTTGGACCATTAGGTCTTAGTGTTGGTTTTTCAAACAGTTTATATTTGCTTGTCCAGGAAAATGTAGTGACAACAAACAATGACTGATATGTACACTGTAAAAGAGAAGTGTAGTTTTTGTAAATCAGACACCAGCTTTTGGTCCAGTAAAACGATCCCTTTTTGGCAGATCATAAGCCTACAAACTATTTTTGTTTTACTTAAGAATCTCCAAAATGACAGAGGTGAATACCAATACAATACCTACTGTATTCGGGGGCACAGTATTCAGTAACAATCTGAATTTGAATTTGGAACCAGTCCCACACTGAAGAAACCACTAAAGCCGATTTTAGTTGTCCAACAGAAATTTGGTCTTCTAGGATTAACTGTTGAAACTTTGCTCTGTGTGATATCTAGTCTAGGTAAGGAAAGGAAGCTATCCTTAAAAATAGAAAACCACATCCATTGCTCTGTTGCTTACCATACCCCAAATCTTCTCCATATTTATTTTTAGTTAGTGCTTAAATTATAACTTTCCGTGGCAATACTTGGTTCATCAAAAATGATTTCTCACCGAAAAAGAAAGCCGTCCCTCTCTTCTTCAAGTCGTCGTTGAGATGCTGCAGGCTATCCCTGAGGTCTTTGACTTTCTCCTGATTTTGTCCACCTTTGGCACCATAGAACGAAGGAACTAACTAGAAAGTTAGAGAGAGAGAGAGAGAGAGAGGTGGAGAGGCCATATTGCATTGTGTTTCTACTTTTAAACCTCAAACACTACACAGAAGTAATGTCATTTGATTTCATGCAGGATGAAATTTTCTATTTCAACTGGGAATGATTTATATGGTACCATGTCGGTTCTTTACCAAAATGACCAATAAAAAGATAAAGGTGAAGTTTTACAGTTGGCATATAAATCAAACCATAGTTTTCCCAGTATGTACTGTATTTTTAGGTATTTACAAACAAAACTACGATTAATGTTTTAAATTCTTTTCCCAAGCTGATAGAAAAACCGACTTAATTCAATGTTTCATATGTCAATGGCATAACAATGTTTGGATAGCGTTTGCATTGTTGTACCTTGTACCCAATACTTAAACTCTTTGAAAAAGACTCATTTGTTTACTTAACTGAAATAATTTGATAAGGCCCAGAAAAAGGGTTCACAATCGCATGCATCACTGACCTAAATGGAGTCTACGAAAATTACTGTGTCTACTAAGCATGACAGCAACTATTTTTCTAGGTACAACTGCCTTTTTCTGAAATGTTTGTACTTGCTGCACGATACCAATGAACAGGCTGCATCTCAATAGTTCTCTTCTCTCCAATTGTCAGGAAAACACTAGCATTACATAAAACAGTGTAGTGGACTACCAATATCATTAACATCACCATCAATCATTACCATGATTATTAGAAATCATTAGTATATTTACTGTTAAGTGGACACATGCTACGTCTAGCCATAATTTGCTACTTTTGAAATGTTTTCAAATTTTGTCATGGCTTCGAAATGAGATTGGCTCAAGCTTTAATATTTTGATTTGTCTTCCTAGATCTATACACCAAACACTTCCCGAGCTCCATTCAGCAGACTTTTCAATGTCTGCTAGTCAATGATATCTGACGGAACAAATTAATGCAAATATCTCACCTTGCCTCCACAGTGGTCAAGAATTATTGCATCTCTGGCTCTCTGGTATGGATCTTTAGGAATGAGTGGGTTCTTGTCGGGGTAAATGTCCTCCAGATACTGTGCGGTAATTATGGATTCATAGACGATTTTGCCGTCTTTCTCTAAGACTGGTACTAGTTGTTTGGGATTCTTTTCCACAAACCACTCTGGCTTCTTCCAGGTGTTTACGTTAACAACTTCGTGCCTGGAAGAGAGGAGAGAGAAGATCTGTGATCTACAGAACACAACAAATTCCTGACGCTATATATATGCATGCCAATAGTTTGACAAATGGTTGCAGCAACCATCTAATCCTGCTGATAGTGTTACATTGTGAAGGTTGATCTTTGACTTTAGATTCACTTAAGTGTGACAGGCATAGAATGTCTCAAGTTTAACCACTGGCTTGCTAAATAACATGTGCTTGAAAAATTTACTGTTAAAAATCAACTTCCCATTGGCATTGTCTTAAATTACAGCACACATTATTAACTGAACAGGGTATGGGAGAGGCAGCCTAATTTACATTTGCTGATAAAACTCAGTAAAACATGGGTTATTTTAGCTACCATAGTCTGCCTGATGCTGTTACTGTATGTGACTTATCATTTGTTTATGTTCTTAATATGTTGTCTCCTTTTGGAAAAATGTCAGCGCATTTTTTTCTACTGGTAAACAGTGAAATGCACTGACTAAAAGCTAGTTAATAGCCTGAATTTCAAGGCATGTATGACTAATTATATGAAAGTGACAGTACAAGAGACCTACGGAACTTGAAAAAAAGCCTCTGAAACTTAAGAAAAGAATAAAGGAGCTGATAATGTAGCTCATGTTAGGACTTCAGTTACAACATTCAACAAAGAGTAAGATTCTACCATAAAGAACAGGGAAGGGAATATCAACATGCTTATGTTTTGCACAGAATGTTTTCAGTGCCACACAATTTTTAAATTATAAAATATTGAGAAGAATAAGGTTCTGGGAACAACATCTTTGCAGATTGTGTTGCAAATTGGACATTTTTAGCAGATAAACTATTTCCTAGACTGTTGAACTAATTAGCATTAAATTGTACCTGCACAGTACAGACATTTTGAAACACTTTCAGTTTTAATAGATTTTAGTAGCCTAGTACTTACTCAATGCCTTTCGCATGCAGCATAAGCCTTGCTCTGTCAGCAAATGGGCAAAACTTCATGCTATAGACACGAAGAATGCCAGGCTGAAGGGGTGGAAGTGCATCACCTGAGAGAAAGGAGAGAAACTTGGTGGTTTTTGCTACTGGTAAGCTGTAAAACAAATGGCTTCTAGTATACTTCAAGGTTTTGAAGAACTTCCAAAATGTACTAACACCTATATATACTGTAGGACTTGACATGTAACTATAATGGCCGTGGCTATTCTTACGACTAGTCGTAACAATTATTTATAAACTATTCTTACGACAAAGGCGAATTCAAGCGCAGTAAAGTAAATAAAGCAACTGCGCATGTAGTAGGGGTAACCCTAACCCTAAACATAACCCTAAACCTCAATCCTAACCCTAACTCTAACCCTAACCGGAAATTATTGTTACTCCTCATTGTAAAAATAGTACTCCTTTGGTCATAAAATAGCAACTGCGCATGCGTAGTCGGAAATAATCCTTACGACTAGTCGTAACAATAGCCACTTTGAACTATAATTGTATTAAGATCAACAACATCAGCAAAAGAGTCCAATAAAAAGAAATTTACCTTTTACTTTAGGGGATATTTTTGGAAACTTAAAAAAGAAAATCAGAAGTTACAGAAAATATGATGAAATGTTTCTGATGTGCATCAAGTTTACATAATGTTTCGCTACATCAATCCAATAGGCTATCCTGTATGTATCGCAAACTATTTGTCATAGCCTGGCCTAGTATGGTAGTGTATAGCATTAGGCTTGTACTAGGCTAGCAGTAGAGCCATAACTAAATCCTTCTACGCTAGGCTTACTCGGTGAAGGCTGACTAAGCTACTGTATTATTATTAGGCCTAAATAATCTTACCAGTTGTTAAATGTTTTGGACCAGGCGCCATTCTGAAGTTCGGAAAATTGGATTGGTTTATGATGATCTCCTACGAATACTAAAGTAGATCTTACTTTGGCCTAACTGAGCAGCAATTGCTTTTCAATGGGAATGTCGATCGAACTAAGTTATTAGTTATATAGGTGTACCTTGTGTCGTCTGCTACGGTACGGAGCTTTTAAAGTGCGAACAAGATATTAATATAGTTTAGGTGAATTATCTTAGTACCTTTATATGTGTAATATTACAATATTAAGATACGAGATGGTAATATATCAGTATCTATAAGTTGAGAAGTTGCAACAGTGAGGTACAAGATCTTCATATCCTAATGTCTGTACATTAAAATATTGAAGTCGGATACGATATCTTTATATATCAATATGAGCTGAACATTAAGATATTGAATTATCAATGTACGAGATCTTAATACCCCAATATCTTTACATTCAGATATCAATATCTCTATGTACAGATATTAGCATATTAAGATCTGATATTATAATATGTCAATATCTTTATGTTCAGATAATGAGATATTAACATATCGTACCTAAATATGTCAATATATAATGTAAAGATATTAGCATATTAAGATCTGGTTATAATTCAATATTTTGATGTGCATGTATTAAACTTAATATTTCAATGTCTGAATGTTCAGATATTGAGATATTTGTATTTCAATATTTCAACATCTCAATGTAATGATACTGAGATATTAACATCTCTAATCTTAATATTTTAATGCACGTATGTTTAGATACTTAGGTAATTCACCAAACATATTCATATCTCGTTGTCTCTTTAAAAGCTCCGTAGTCCTGCACACATGCATAACATGTTAATATTATAGATAACTTGATTTTATCCCAATGACGGTGCAGTTATTAGCATGACTTTGCAATATTTCCAGTGGACTGAAGCGTACCAGGTCAAGAGAGGAACTCAATGGAAAAGCGTACAACAAACACGACATTACCTTGTAAATCAAACCTGCCGTACAGTATGAACCCCCGCTCTCCCCCCCCCCATCCCGGGAAAGGAAGTGAGGGCGATATTGATGAACTTAGCATCCATAGATACCGGATGTGAGACCTGATTAATTCACTTTGGGTTTGAGTACATTGTTTTTGTATGCTGCCGTGTTGAACGAATCTAATCGTTTTAGTCTTTGCCGACTTTCGGGAAACCAAAATGGCCAAATGAAACTCAAACAAGCTTAACTATGTTTGTAAGAAAAAAATACTGAAAGGATTGATTTCTGACCATGCATGGACGGATAAGGTTTGAAGCTTGCATGTGACACACTTTGAATCTTAGGCAAAAGGATATTTTTAGTTTAAAAACAAATGAAGATAAAGTCGGTAAGGAATTCAGCTCATTTGAAAATGTGATGAAAAGGGGAACCGTAATAAATTCATGAATAAAGATACAGTAACACTTTTTTGCTTTTTCAAAAAGATAGTGTGGAAGTTTCAACTGTGCGTCTCCGCCTTGGCTTTGGCATTTGCTTTAGATTGACCTCGAAACGGCCTTTTCACAATTGCTTTAGAAATGTATCATGGCGAAGTCACTTACATAAGAATACTTTACTGGATGAGCAACATTGAATTTTCGGATTAGGGATGTAATTATACAAAAGTAATTTCAACATTGTTCTAAAACCACTCGTGTATTTTGTATGTATTAAAACTGATTAATTTTCATTTATACCCGGGGCATTATCGATATTTCAGTGGCGTGCATGCGCAAAGTGGGCGGGAATGAACCTCGCTCAAGGTGACCTTCATCGTTATGTGGAAGGTGTCCCTCCCGTTTAAGTATTTGATGGTGCGTGCATGCTAGATATAGAAAAAAAAAAGGTGCTGTATTTTGCCACTTGAGAAACAATGTTAAATTTTTTTTGACTGTATTGTTGTACTGCACAAAGATGCTATGCGTTTATATTCTGTGCGTACCATATAATTGTTTTGTAATATTCTGCCTGCCAGTGGGGGGGGGGGGTGGGGGGTTCCCTTCAATTTTGTGGGGTAAAGTATTTTCGGCGTACACTGGTGTGCTCCCTCCTCTACGTATACCTTCTGTCTCGAATTGGAATTGCTCCCTTTGTTTCGGATAGGGGAAGTGAAATGCAAAATGGTACTTTACACCATTTAAAAAATTTGAATTACATTTGTGTAGTAGGCTACAACTTAAATCTTGCATGCAGTATTTTTTATTGTAGTCCCTGAAAAATGTGTGCGTTGGGGGAGGGGGGGGGGTGACGCCATTGGTTGGAGTGCCCTGATGCCACCACTGTTCTACTGTTGCCGAAAGCGTTTACAAAATATTACAAAATTCAGGAAAGAAAAAAATTCAAAATGCATATATGAAGATGTGCATGGTTCAGAAATTTTGCTGACAAATCAACTTCAGCCACCATAAAATCTTTAGAATAGGACCTTGGAGGCACGGTACGCTACAGTAACTATCGAAACGGCCTTAAGGAGCTTATCAGGTTGTTCTTATTGATATTATGGTACATCGAGCCCGGCGTCCTTTTTGTCAGTGCGTGCAATGCTAATTCGATACCAAAACCTAACAATTAAAGACCAACTCGACAAAATGAAAAAGAGAATTAATGAGAAAAAATAATCCATGTAACACTTTGATACTATTAAAGACTTGTTGAAGGCCTCAGTTTATTCGACATGATAGAATATAAGGATCCGAATGAGAGCAAAACAACGAGAAAAAACTCTTAGTCTTTTGGTAGCCTATACATTATGAACATTTTTAGTAAATTTGAAAGAATGAATTTGGGCAAAATTTTAGTCCTCATATGCTATAATCGCAAAAAGAGAGAGAAAAAATACTACTGATTTGTTTCTGTATGAGCATTTTTAGCTTTTCCTTACTTTTGTTTTATTTAGTTTATCCATGCAGGGGGAGGGACGGGGTGGGGGGGAGTATATCCAACGGTGTGCCATCATTTAGACCAACAAGTTTCGGCCATTGTCCATTAATACAAGGGGAGGGGCGAAGCTGGGGGGGGACTTTACTACGACTTATTTTATTTGCTAACACAATTTAAAAATCTTGATGATAAATTGTGATATACTTTCACCAACACGTCAAGTTTTCGAAACTTGAGAGTCGCTTCGAATTCTGGAGCTCAAAACAATATGAAATTTGAAACAAGCAGCTCAGTCCCGAGAGAAAATTAATCGGAAAATGTTGGTCAAAAAAGACAATAGAAGTGTTAACGCTAAGGGTTACAGAAAACACCGGACAATACTATCAATGTATATTGGCCTATCGTGAGTTCAGTACAAGTTAGCACAGAGTTGTGATTACCAAATTCGTACACTACCCCATTCCTACCCCCGTAAATTCAAAGACATACTGTATGTTGCGTACCGTTTGAAAGTTTGAAGCCGAATGTTCTCGAAAATCAAGCTATTATATGTTGCGTTCATGTCAGGATATGATTAAGACTATTAATTTGAATGATTTTCAACAAAAAGGTACTTTGTATAGCCTAATTCATTTTAAACAAAAGGAAATTTTGGTACTTTGTAATTACTTTACTTGTAAACCTGTCCTTTCTATTAACGCAAAAAGCACACTTAATTATAATTGAAGAAGCAGGGCACTTTTTATGTTTTTCATAAGACTGGGTCCATTGTGTCGAATGGGAGAGAAAGGAAGGGGAGGGAAGAATGGAGAAAGAGGGGTAGGGTAGGCGGAACTTGTATACCCTGATGATCGTGCATGCGCACTAGCAGTCATGCGAAACTTTCTTACTGTTGTGCAACTCCCCAGGTATACGGTTTCTCCATCAGCGTTCGCGCATCGACCTCTGAGCATGGAGGTCAAAACACTCCATGGTCCGAGTTAGGCCTAAGTGCCATTTATTTTGGAATGAATGCGATAGCTGACTGGAGAGGTAAGAATGAATAGTCACTGGCATGATAAAGTTGTTTGGTTTTGCTGCATGCAAAGACCTTAGTTTATTTGGGTATGCCACTTCTATTTTTTTATGTGTTTGTATTTTTTTCTAGAGATCTAGATTCTAAGTAGCAGTTAGACTCTGACCCTAGTACAAGGCTGCCCTAACCATTGCTGCACGGTATCCACTACGACTACTGTACAACACTGGTGTCCTATGGTAGTTTACGGTAAATTCGCGAGTTTAATAGGCATTGAAGACTCGCCCCAAACCGCGTGCCCCCATCTGTAAATGTTAACTCTCAGTTGCTTGCAAGTTCTTTGTTAATGGTGTGTTTTGAATTGAATGGGGCTCTAAAGAGAATTGAGCAAACTAAGCCTGGTTCCATTGACCCGTGTGATAGAGATGCCCTATATTCAATATGATCAGCGGTTCTACAAGTTCATAAATTTGGAAGATGCCAAGTTGTAAATGACCTTTTATTCGCCATTGGACGATTGTAACTAGTGGTAATTATTTCATTAATAACAGAAACTGTCTAGAAATGGCTGAAGAAAGTGTGAAGACTTTGAATGACTTTGAAATGGTTGCTAAAAGGAAAATATGTCATGAAAAAAGGTGGTTATGGAACTATATTTCAGCTGGGGACGAGAAGACAAGAAGTGAGATGCGAGCAGCTTTTCAAAAGTGAGTCTTTACTATAGATATTGACTAGAAATATATTTATGAGGAATGCATTTTTACAGTACTCTAACCTCAAAATTTTACTTAAATATATAGCGTATACTGCTAGCCTACGGTGCTCGTTTAAAGTACAATTTATAGAAATGGTAGTAATACTAGTATGCTTGTAAGTTAATTGTAACTGTTGATACATGTATAGCCATGATTGCACAATGTGAAGGCTAACTACCTACTGCATAATTTGCACTGTGAAGCTCTGTACTAATTATTTGCTTAATATATTTGATTTCAAAAACTTCTTGAGGTAAATTCATTCAATGACTCCAAAACTGATGACTAAAGAGATACAGATAAATTTATTAATTTGGACTACTGGAGGACCCGATTTCATTTTAGACTAAAGTTATCAATCTGCTCCATGAGCAAATATGAAATTCATAGTGAAAGTAGGTGGGTTTGGCTGAAATTAGGTCCAGTTGGTAGAAGAGGTACAAGTGGGCTGAGCTGGCCTGAGGGGTGATTCCGAGAGATTGTGGGACATTTGCAGGTCATCAGTATTGCTCCCACAGGAGTGTTAGCTCAGTGGTTAACACCAGTGCCTTTCAATCATAAGGTCCCCGGTTCGAGTCACTCCCAGATTAATGTATGTCGTCCAGTTACAGAGTTGTTGACAATTAACAATTCATAATCATGGACGTTAAATATGAATGTTAGAGACTGACTTCGGTCAGCTTGCGGCTTTGATAAGCCAATGATGGCTTCTTCGCGAGTTCCTGCTTGCAGGAGGATCTAATATATATACATACTGTACATACATACATACATGCTAGAAGTTCATATAATGGTCAACCTTGTTTAAATTTCAACAAGCATTTCATACAGTTCATTTATGGCATGGAACTATAAAGGCAAGTTTTCATGTATCATTTCTAATGATACAGAAAGATTTTAAAAAGTTTTCAAGTTTTTCTGTATGAAAATGAAGTGCTAGAATCAAATTGAATGATTATTCATTTTATCGTACTCAATGGTGACCAAACACAAAAAGCTATGTTCGACCATTTTATATTCATGAAGATGTAGTTGATCTGTTGTATATATACTTATAAAGCTTCAATCTGCGAGATTCAAGCAATTGCTTTAAAATACTATTTACAATTCTACCCATGGTACATTACTGTTGCACATACTTATCAGCTTTCTTATATACATACAAACATTAACATACAATAACTGAGGTGGTCATTTTCTGTACATTCGACTGTTAGGTATTGGCTTCAGCCAAATGTGCTGACAGCACGAGTGGCAGTCCCAAGCACATGGACGACAGTCCTGGGACAACCGATCAGAATGCCCATTTGCATATCGCCCACAAGTGCCCCGACGTTTATAGATTCCCCAGACGGAGATGCTCTCGTGGCAAAAGGTGACGTGTGTTAATTTTATATCTCTATATGTGCCACTGCCTAAGTATTTTGAGGTACTTTTTCCCGTTCGATCGCAACTTCCGCGGCAACACGCCCACGGAGAAGAGATGGAGAGGATTCCAAAAGTTACTTTTTTTTATCACCGTGTGAACTGATGTGGAAGACAAGAGTTTGGGCTCATTTCAGTTTTTTTTGTGCATTCTGTAATGTAAAAATGGTGGCTTTCTGCATTAATTATATGTTCATTGCAAAGCTATAAACATACAGTAGTTGCACAGTTTTGAGTGATGTATCAGTGAGCTGTTTTATGGTTTAAAAAGGAAAATGGGTGATGCAACAAAGCTATAAACCACTCCTGCTGTTTTCATTTTCTGATTTTGGTCACTCGTTTAAGTAGGCCTATTTCAACAACAGAGGTTTAGTTCACTATTCAACCAGTTCAACAAAGATTGGCAAAGATTGGCAAAGAAAAACAGGAGTGGTTACTCTGTAGCTTGCAATCCCACCTTTGCGGTCTTGAAGACAGTGACAAAACAATATTTTTACATTATAGTTGATGACTACTGGCTAGCATTCTGCTTGGTGACCAATTTATCTGGTATATATATATACTGCTGCATCATTGAGAATTTCTTTAATCTTAATCTTCTATCTTCTTAATCTTCTATTAGAATCTTCTTAATCTTCTATAAGAAACTTAATCTTCTATTACTGAATACTGGTAATCTTACAAAAAGTTATTGCATTGTGGACACCTAGAAATGGTTTTTGACTTACTGGCTGACAGATTAAATTAGATATAAAAGGAGAAATTTATTTACATTCTGATTGTATCCCAGTAATGTCGAATGAGTAATGAGTAATTCTGTGTTTTCATATTAATATTTACCCATTATCCTACAGTACTTACTCTATCAAAACACCCTGAGTAACTAATGGTGTCTTTTCCCCATTTCCATTACATATATAGTTGTGGCAGAACGTGGTACTCTCATGGTGTATTCGTCAGTAAGCAAAATGAACATTGAAAAGTTTGGAAGTAAGCTACCCCCAAATGGAATCTACTGGGCCCAGACGTACCTGTTCCGAGATAAGAGGAACACACTGCACCTAGTAAGACATGCAGAGAAGTATGGCTTCAAAGCATTAGTTGTGACAGTTGACTCACCGATTGACTTTGGTTCCAACTTTGTATCGGTTGACGATGTCCCGGATTACCTTCCAGAACATGTGACTGAAGACAGGTAAGTAATAAAGATATTATATCACATAATACAACTTCGCCTCTAGTCAATTGCTCAGAGATAAGACACAAAATTTTTCCACCTACAAGAGAAGTACACCCTCACCACCAAAGTGGTGGCTACCGAGTGTGGAAATACTGGCTCTAAGATGAGAGAAACACTCATAATATGCTTGATTAGTTAGAAATGTAGAAAGGTATATCCTCAAACATTCAAGTGGTTGTAACGGAGGTTGAAATATGGCTCTAAGATAAGAGAAACACTCATAATATGCTTGATTAGCTAGAAATGCAATACAGTAATCCCTCAAACACCCTAAGTGGTTGCCATTGATTGCGGATGCACCTCATTCCAAGATAAGAGAAACACACTAATCAACAATTTATAATATGCACAGTGCTTGTAGAATATGAAACACATGTATTGGTCTGACTTGCAGCTTCATGGTTTATAACCTATTTGATAACATCTACAGAGTTGTCATGTGAAGCTTTGTGAATGTTTTCGTTCATTTAAAATACTTTCTTTTAAACGGTTTTCTCATTGATGAAAGTGCGTCAGTTCCTCTATATTTTCTGCTGTTTTCAGTTCTCCAAATTTGGCATTTCTTGACGGGAAACCCAGGGAAAAAAGACCGTATGGTGAAACTGAACTATGGACACCATTTAGTGGACTAGGCTATAAAGAGATTTTCTGTGTTTCCACCTGGGAAGATCTTGCATGGTTGAAAACTCAGACCAAATTACCCATTGTACTTAAAGGAATACTGACAGGTTGGAACATATCTTCTTCTGTCTCTTCATTTTTGAGATATATCTTTGTTTACCAATTACTAGCTGAGGTTGGGTTGTAGACTCGTAGGTAAAGTATATGAACTTGCAGATTTTGTTAAAGTAACCTCCCTGTTCTGGTGTCAGTCAAAGTTATATGTCCGTACTTAATCGAGTTTTGCTTTCCGTAGATTGGAAATAGTTTATATAATTTGTGAAAAAGATTCACTTGCTACTTGAGCAAAAACAGTGATTTGGGTCTTTGTGGGAAGAGAGTTTAGTTTACAGTTTATATATGAAATGCTGTACATTTATGTATTCATGTATGCGTATTTGTGACCATTTCATTTTTTCTTCTTTTTTTTCAGCCAAGGCAGCCAAACTTGCTGTAAAGGCTGGCGTTGATGGCATTCTGGTTTCTTCACATGGTGGACGTCAACTTGTTGGAGCCCCACCTCCCGTGAGTTGACAGTCGACGGATAGTCTTTTGTATCTCAACTGTTAAATGTTATGCGTTCAATCTGAGTAATCTTGCTAATTTAATAAGAACACGAAGAGAGCAAGTTACCTACTTGAAATCAAAAACAGTAATCTTTATTGGGTTCTCTCGTGTAGGTCTATCGGCTAGCAGGACACGATGGCGCTCTTCACCTTTGACATTAAGACACTCACAGATCATGACGGGGGGATCTTTCATTTCATTACACCTACCAGTCAGTTGAACATCAATTGCCCGTAGGCTGAACCACTGGTCAAATAGGATACTTATGTAGTTAACAACTTATCTTTTGTTGTCACACAATTGAGAAACTTACAGCTCTGTTTGGATCATTTCAAACTGTCTGAACAAAGAGAAAGATATCTTCCCGACGAAGAAAGTTCGCTTTCTTTTTGAACAGGTCACTCTTGTTCCATTCAGGCTCAACCAATCATCACATACGGTTATATTCTTAAAAATGCTTCTCCCAGCATAAAAAGCTTTTAAATATTACTTTTATAACTATTTTATTTTCTAATTCACACATTCCTGTAATACTGTATGTCTAAGAAACTCTTACCCGCTCACTCCTCATTCTGTACAACAAAAAAAGGTTTCTTGTGATGCCTCAGGGTTGGGAGTGGATTTGGGGCTGTGAGAGGGTGGGAGTTGGACTTTTGGAAGAGCACGAGTGGAGTATTTTCAGAGCTTCATGTAGTAGTGCTTATACATTAATTTCATAACTTCATAACTTATTTGAGTTATTTCATATCACCAGCTGGCAGCTTTACCAGATGTCATTGAAGCGGTCAAGGGCACCAACATAGAGGTTTACTTGGACGGAGAAGTCAGGTCCGGGAGTGATGTTTTCAAGGCTATTGCTCTAGGGGCTAGAGCTGTTTTCATCGCAAGACCGATCCTGTGGGGCCTAGCTGTAAATGTAAGTAGTTTAGAAATAGAGTCATAAGTCATATCAAGGTTTTGATTGAAGCCCTTTAATATCGTGATGTGATTTTGTAGCAACATCAATTAATGAAGTTGAAGCCATCTCGGTCTGGCGACTAGTTTGGCAGTTTTCAAGGCAGACATAAATAAATTTCTCTTTTTTTCCCTGCTGAGGTATAGTTATTTATTACATTAGTTTAAAATGGGCAATAAAAGCACCCATATCTTATACTGTTTATACCCAATCCACGGTTGAGAAACCAATGAAGTAGATTCCAAACTATTACCTAAAACCAACATCACAATATGTTGTCCCTAACCCGAGATACGGTTGATTGGTTGTTACATGTTTTGACTGGGTAAACCCTCCTTGACAACCGGCGGTGTAGCAGTAGTTCTACTTATTACAGATGTCCTTAGAAACCTTTACTTTCCTTTCATAATCTTCTTGTTGAAGTGTGATACAGTTTGATATTCTTCTTTAGCTGCCAATGTTTACTGTCTGTAAAATTTCATCAACAGTACAACCGTACAGAAAAATTCCAACTATTTTCTTAAAAAAAGCAATCAACTTCAACTTCAACCGCTGCAATAGTCCTTTTATAGTTGTGTAGTCTATAGTTTGTATGCATTCGATAGCTTTACCGTTACCAGGTGCTAGTCCCGGCCATATAAAGAGCTGATGTTTTTCATTGTCATATATATGTAGACCGATGAGGTCTGATAATAAACCAAAAGTTGCATCATTATTGAATGAAATATTTACATTCGTGTTGTTGACATTAAATAATGTGTTGTTATGTTTTCTTGGGTACATTTGCAAAATGTCACAACAATCACAAAATTTGAACGGTTGATGGCTGGGTTGAACAGATTTTTCTTCCAGGCCATCTGCAGATTAATTTGATAATAAGTTGAACCAGGCACCATGTTGGTATCATCTTTGTTCTTTCTCACATGTATATTTTATTTCCCCTACCTTCACCCTATCCCATTTATTTACATGTAATTGCCCTTTGGATTAATTTTTGCTAAATTATCTATGGTTTACTTTGTAGAGACTAGAAGGTGTGCGAAACGTACTGAAAATCTTAGAAGACGAATTTACAACGGTTGTGACAATGTGTGGTAAAGTATAATGTTGATATCTTAACACTGTGTACGCTAATAGAAACTACCCTTTGTAAAGCTATTTTACAACCGTTTCAGAAAATGTGCGGTTATGTATAATGTTGATATCTTAACACTGTGTACGCTAATAGAAACTACCCTTTGTAAAGGTATTTAACACCGATTTCAGACAATGTGCGGTATTTGTATAATGTTGATATCTTAACACTGTGTACGCTAATAGAAACTACCCTTTGTAAAGGTATTTATAACAGCGATGAGTATATATATTTTTAAACAAATATATGATTCTTGACCCATATGTTTCATTGTGATAGTCGATTTAAGTTTTCAACAGTATAGTCAACAAAAAGTCTAAGCACAGTGGCGTAGCCACCGAGGGGCGTTGGAGGGCAACAGCCACCCCCATGAAAGCTTGTCGCCCCCGAGTCTAGGGATGCACCGGATCCAAATTTTTGGATCCGGCCGGAACCGGATTTTGCCGGATAGTACATGAAATCCGGCCGGATAAAATCCGGCCGGACCGGATTTTTTCATTACTCAAAAGAAACTCATTAATAAGAAGTAGAAGTATGAAACAAGGAGCAAATGTTAGGTGAGGTATACGCATATTATAAAGAAGGTGAAATTAAGACCCCATTTAGTGGGTCAGACCATTGAGAAAATTAAACTAAACATGTTAAACCTAATTTTTCCTTACTTTGAATGTTTTTATTATTTTTTGGAAATAGTTTACATTGATTTAAGTTAATACCAACACCTTTTTAAGGAATAATTCAGGCCAGATTTTGAAAAATATCCGGCCAGAACCGGATAATTGCTCACTATCCGGCCGGATAGTCCGGCCGGACTGGATATCCGGTGCATCCCTACCCTAGTCGCCCTCCCACTGGGATTTTGGGTGTCGAAAAAATATGATATCGCTAGTAATTTCAAAATAGAAAATGCTTAGATGCAACTTGCAAGGCCTGGGAAGTGCCATTTCCAGCGATCTGAGAGGCATTTTCAACAAAAATGTTCTTGTGCGCTTCGCTCCAACTCATGGCGGCGCTACGCATAGATAGTTTCCAATGCCGAATCTACGGCTCTGATAATTTGCCTACAGGTTCGCCCCTCCCTTGGCAAATTCCTTGCTATGCGCCTGAATAAATACTAATACAAACAGCCAATCAGGATCATGTAACCAGTGCGCATTAACTGATCAACAAGCTAGTGAGCAATACTATACCCTTATAGAAAGGTGGTTTCCAGGTATTGGAATGCCAAAGAAGATGTTAAAAGGTAAAAAATGCTGACATCATACAGGTTTATCACATAATTGTTCGCGTCATTGCCTCGACACTCTGTTACATTTTCAATTGGGATTTCACTTCTGGTGCTTGCTCTTAAAACCGCTAAAAAACAAATTTTCAAGATAAGAGACAATACTATCGCTGAGAACCACCGGCTTATCAGTCTATCACCCTAATAATATTTCAGACACAATCTTTGATGTCAGTTTGACATATAGTTTGGTCATTTCAGTATGTTACTTGCCTGAAAGCACAGTCAATCTTTCCTTATTTTCTATGAGCAATTTGCAGATTTGTCTAAAAATGTCAATGCCGGTGTCAAACTCAGAAAAGATATGTCATGATATTTCAAAGTAACTTACCAGACTGTTTTTTTTTCTATTTCACCAAACTATTTGATGACCATATCAAGACATCTCAAAATAAGGGATGTTAAGAAAACTTTAGAGCAGCTTACAAGGCCTGGGAAGTGTCATTTCCAACGATCTAGGAGGCCTTTTTAGCTAAACATTTTTGGTATGCTGCGCGCCAACCCATGGTGGCGCTCCGCTTAGATAGTAACAAGACGCCATCCCAGCGCCCCCCCCCCCACTGAAAAAAATCCGGGCTACACCACTGCCTAAGCACAGCATTTGAATAGTAGCTTACCAAGTGTAATGTACCATAGTTGCATAGTAGTTATTCCTAGCTTAGCCTACTGTACAGGAAAGGCCTAGTACAGGTCAAGTTATACAAATACATGGTTTTGTCCCAAACTTCCATTTTTATGTCAAACTTGATTAGTCAGTGGTTGATTGGTTATTTGTTTTTAGACTTAATAATGATGTTGTTCGTTTCTCGTGTTCACCCTTAAACTATTTCATGTTTGAATTCACAGGTTGCTCTAGCATTCAAGAAGTGGATTCTTCCTACCTCAAGTTAAAGTCACTATATTAAAAGGTAAACCCCCTTGTAACATGAGTCGATGAAATATTCCATTGTTATAACAGAGATGTTTTTATTACTCGCCCTTCACAGTGTTCGCTCTACTGTGATGGAAAGACTTGCTATAGCAAGTCAACCTTTGTACAATGAACCGATGATGATCCATCTTATTGCTTGGCTCTTCAGAAAGGATGCTTTACTGAAATAAAAATTTTATTTTGGCTCAAAGTTAGGGTTAAACACAAGTTTTTCATAGTAACTGCTTTTGATTGCATACCTGAAAAAAAGGAGTCTGTTAGTGGGAGAAGCATTTCCAAATATAAAATTATAACAATGCTAACCATTTCAACACATTTTCTATTGAAAAATACCAGACAGTCAGTGCATTAAAAAAAGTAATTAAAGGAAATTAAAGGAATTAATGAAACGACAGAAATTAATGGGGAAAAAGGAAATTACAGAGGTGACAGAGGAAATTGAAGGGGAAGGGTATAAGCTCGTACATTCTTTTTTACCATTGAAATTGATACCTGAAACTAAACCGCTGAAATAAAGTCAAAGAATGTTGAAACTGTGTTTTATTTAACATTTTGAAATTGTTTTGCTTTATTAATTAAATATCTATATATCTATTTACATATTTCACATTCGTTCAAAAGTCACACAGCATAACATGAAGGCATATTGTAGAATAAGAAAATCACTGACAAACTCTGTACTTAAGCCGGGATTGCATGCACAGTTAATCGGTTACGTCATTGTAAAATTTCAACTATATTACAATATTGTTATTCAATGAAAACTGCCTGTCCCCTCATATGTGACAAATTGCATGTCGGTGATAACTCCACTAGAATATGGGATTCAAGCGGGTGAGGCGAGAGGTTGGTTGAATAATGTTACAGAGTAATCATATATTTAGACAATTTTACACTTGTAAATTTCTTGTCAATAAAGTATTGTGATTTATAACCTAATTTCAGTATTTGAATGTTTTGTTTTTTCTTAAACATGTGAAATTCACATGTTGAAATTATACTAGTACAATATTATGCATTTTTAACTAAAAGTTGTTTTACTTAATTTCTGAAAACAAAAGATCACATTTAAAATGTGCCATCGCCTCCTCGGACGGCATCACCCTGAGGTTCTTGCATTAGACCTGCATGATGTGTGACAATGTTATGCCCAGTTATGCACATGAGCATTGTGAAGGGTCACAAACCAAGTTACTTTTGATCAACTTGGTCCACTTGATTCCTCACTACCTGACTTCCCCCTACCCTACTCCCATACCCCTTCAACCATTTACGTTTCCGATCTGCTTAATCAGTGTTGTTTCGTACTGATGAGGGTCATTAATTTGACTTTTGTTCAGGCTTTGAATGTCTTGTTTGGTTCGATCGTCGTTTACACTTTCTAGTACGTCATATGTAGATGAGCTTACTACCATGTCATCTTTAGTACTACGAGCAGTGACCTGACGGTCTAAATGATCGTATGACTGGTCAGTCGTCGGTGTAGGATTTGTCGCCACTGAATATTCATGATCGCTGATCTCTATTGCCTGTGAGGGAAAGATTCGTTCAACATGGTCGTATCCGTTATTGTGTTTAGGCCTGGTTGCCTGATAGTCTAAATCTGTCTGCTTGTTAACGTTATTTATCAACGATGGATCGCCTTGTCTCACGAGTTTATCATACTCTTCATCTCTACTCATCTCGTTATGGTGAGAATTATTCACTGCAACCATTGGCAACCTGTCTGTGTCTGATTCTAACAGTTGGTAAAACGAATCGGGATGCCTAGATGAAACCCTCTGGTCCTCTGGAAAATTCAAGGTAGCATAGTCACGTGTCTGCAGCGACATTCTTCCATCAGTATCGGATACACCAGTTTTGGGGGATTTACCGAGATAAATCTTCGTGTGTAAATTTTTTCCATCTGTGTCAAAGACAGAACAAGGTTAGCGAAGAAACTTACCCCCTCAAATACATTTAAAAAATAAATGTAGACAATCGCACATCCACACATACTCGCGCGCACACACGCACACAAATATACACACTCACATATATATATATATATATATATATATATATATATGTATATATATATATATGTTTATATATTAATATATATATATATATATATATATATATATATATATATATACATATATATATATATATATATATATATATTAATTTATATATATATATATATCTATAACAGTAGGGAATTTACTCACTGTCTTTTCTTGAGATAGACCTTCTATTTCTCCAACTGCAAAGGAATAAAAATAAGTAAATTAAGATAACGGAGGAGACGTTTTCGTCTACACATTTTCTTGATAGGAAGTTTCATGTCATCAAAAAGGTGAGAATATTGTGTAAGGGTGATATCATTCCCAACGCATTCGCTCCACATTCCTTTCTACCCTCCCTCCCCTCTAATCCTTTCAGTCAGCGATTGCTAAGTACCAAACAAATAAGTTATATATTTCCATTGCACACAACAGTGAAAGTTAATTAATTGGAAAATAAAAAAATTATAGATGTTCATGACTGTTATGTCTGATTGAACTAAGGTCTATATCTCATTTCATACAAAACCACCGTCTTAATGAACATGTGATATTTCAAGGTATAGATGTAGGCATAGTAGTAGTAGTAGTAGTTGTAGTAGTGAAAAATAAAACAAACACAAAAGTTGAACATAACGAAAACAACACTCAGAAGTTTCTACAGCATTTCGTGAGTATATGAATTTGGAAGAGAAACTTTGCATCCAATGATTGTCAATATATACCGAAAAAAATCACACAAACGAACAACAACAACTATAACAAGAAATAACAATAGAGTCAACTTGAAATGAAGATGCATACAGGCCTAGCTAAATTTCCATCGTAATTTAAAATCAAGGACGGGATTACTAGAGGAAGTTGTGCTTTAACCGGATTGCAATTTTGAGCACCAAGCAATCGGATAACCTCAAGTGAACATAAGAACCACGTGACATACCATACGGCAAGTAATTTATAACACTCATATTGTACAGGAGATTTTAATAAAAGGATCGGGGCGATCACTGATATACGTTTTTGTCTACTATTACTAGGATAAAACGAAAGTTTTCTTAAAAAGGAGTGCAATTCTGTTTCTATTCAAGCTATTCCAAGACAATGCTAGTTCAATAAGACCAAATAACTGTGTGTGTGGGGGGGGGGGGGGAGGGGGAGAGCGTCCCGGGTGGCATGAAAGTGTAGGCTACAGCTGAGAACATGATCGACCAATATTTCACCTGTCAGCATATTTTGGTAAACTAATAATTGTGCCTACCGCTTCAAAAGAAGAAACACAGCGACGATGACGAACACGGCGAATAGGGAAATCCCAACACCCAATCCGAGTTTCAGCGATTTATTATTCGGCGTTTCAACCTCCTCATACAGTTCAGTCAATGGTCCTGTTGTGACGTCACTACTTATACGATTCTGTGATACTGGTCCTATCGTTGAGAACATGTGAAACAGTATAAAATATAAGTCTCCGGGTCCCTTTTTGTCGAATCTTCATAAAGTCCTGGTACATACTTAACAGGCATTGATCATTCTTCTGTTTTCTCCTTTCTGTATCTCAAAAACAAAACTGTTTATAATCGTTTTTTTTTATGTACCAGTTTGATTGTTTGAATGTCACTGTATTTACATAATTCCATATCCCACATGTAAAGGATGTTATGGGACCCTTGGGTTTTTGAAGCCGATTCCCATATCGGGCGACGGGAGAGGGGGGGGGGGGGGGTGGGGGTCGAAGGATCTTCCCAACGAGACTGACTGGAGAGTAGAGTCTCGTTTACAGTTTAAGCTCATGTTGGCATTCTTACTACGTTCGAGACCATTTCAGATGGAAAACCCGTGGATTTTTGGATGAAAAACCCATCTTTAGCCGATCTCCTCCCTGCAGAAGCTATAGGCTTTATAACTTCTACTCGCCCATAGCAATGTAACCACCCCAATCACGTAGCCTCTTCCTCCCCCATCCTTCCCCTCCCCGCATTAATCTGATGTTCCCCTATGTTTAAAAGAGGTTAAAACCTGCCATATACGCAAATGGGATGATAACCGACGTGCCATTATGGCATATAAGTCACTTAAAACTTGCCCCCCCCCCCAAAAAAAAAGAAGGAGGTCAACGGCTATATCTATAGATATGTGATGCAGATGGCATGCATGCAATGTGTCGTATATAAAAAGAATAACAGGCCTATGCCAAATACTTGAATACATAAATACTGCATGGGTACAAAAAGTATCGTCGGAGATTATGTGAGATACTATAGCATGACATTGCCAGGACATTTTGAACAAACAACAGATATGCTTCAACGATACATTTATCTTTGTAGCCTATTATATACTTACTCGTAGTACTTGGCATTTTAGTCGTTGACGCAGAAGCTGACCTGGGAGGTTGACTTGGTGCTGACATTAATTAAATGAATTTAATTTAATGACATAAATTAAATGAATTAGAGAACAAAATCAATACATGAAAGACTAAAACTATCAAACTGTTTTCGATTTTTCTCTCTACACATCTTACTAAGTTATTTGTTGCAATCTATTGTTAAAATTTTAAAACCGAATATAGGCCTAGTTCCAATAATAATATTTAAAAAAAACATAAATAAAAGACAGGCAAGTAGCTGAAGTAAAATCAACAAAGTAACAAATAGAATAAAAAGTGGTAAATTTATTCCTCCTGCGCATTTAATTTCTACAAATGATACCAATTTACTTAAAATAAATTATGAACAAAGATAAATAAAAGTAGTATATATAAAACTAAACGTCACCTCATTTATATACCCCTGTTGCTTTAATAATTATGCAAATGGACTCACCCGTCTTTAATGTTTACAAATTGTCCTATACTTAAGCCCAGATAGGCCTATACTATACATATATATATGTATAAAATATGCTTTTATTTACTGGTAAACTGAATTATTTCACGAAGAGGAATAAAAAATGCAGGAACAATATTGATAGGCTTCCGTCCTTCCACTTACAGTGTCGTGGTATTATATATACAAACTTATAACGCACAGGCCTATATAAATATATACAGTCCTATATAACTGTACTACATTATGCATGACTACCATGCATATCTATATATAACCTGTTTACAACTTACAGCGATATATTTAGTACATGGCTAAAGAAATACAGAAAGTTTGTTTAGGACGGTGTTCTACGCGTGTTGTTGTACACCATCAAGGCTGGATGGTGGTGTGTGTGTATATATATACGTGGGCGGCGTTAGACGTGTAATATAATATATATTGTCCTTACTTTTCCATTTTGACTAATGAAGCATTACGACCGATTGTCGTACAACGCAAGCAACGTTTATTCGTCGTTCGTGGCAGACCACTTATAACAAACTAGTCGGTTTATTTGAACTCGGTTCCCATCGTGCCAATTATACGAAGTTTAACCGTGTTTTGCGATCTGCAAAACACTGAAACGGGAGAAGGGTAAGTAAGTCTGGGGGAAGTACGGTACGTAAAAATCTAAAGTTTGGGGATGGACGAATAGCTGGTATGAGGCGGGTGTATCTTAAAGGATTCTCCTACAGACTGATCGTCTTGGAATAAAGCAAGTATATATATATATATATATATATATATATATATATATATATATATATATATATATATATATATATATATATATATACTTTATTCCAAGACGATCAGTCTGTAGGAGAATCCTTTAAGATACCCCCGCCTCATACCAGCTATTCGTCCATCCCCAAACTTTAGATTTCTACGTACTTCCCCCAGACTTCCTTACCCAGTTTCCACCTTTGCAGATAATTTCCGTTGCTAAAAACCTCGGTGCCAAATATCCGTCATGTTACCCAATACAGGCACTGTGGTAAAAATTCCCTCTCTGGTGATCATTTTAGCAATGGCATTTACATATTCTACTGTGTTCTTTGTAAAGTGGGCAATTATGTAGGTGAAACAGGTTCTCGGTTCCGCTTGCGTCTTAATAATCAGAAAAAAATCAAAACAACTACCAGTTCTACAAACATCTGTAATCCGTTCTTCATATTCTTTGCTTCCTGTATAGTCATGTATATGTATGCAACTTACACTTATCTAGCGTCATACTTTCATTGTGTTACATTTTGTACTTTTCATTTGACTGCCAAGATATTGCTGACGAAGGTTCCATGGGAGCGAAAATTCCAATATATTTTCTAAAACAGTACTCCTTATTGGTCAATTATATGAGATATATCTTATTTCTCTGTTTTTGTCTAATAATAATATATATATCTATATATATATATATATACATATATATCTTTATATATATATATATATATATATATATAGATATAGATATATATATATATATATATATGTACATACATACATCATTGCAAAAATAAATAAAATAAAATAAAATACAATCTGGTTATATTTAGTTTATGGGAAGCATTAAACCGTTATAAAATATGTATTGTTTGGAAGGAATTTATCCTAATCTTGTAGAGTAGGTTATTTTCCATGCACTCGATATCTGAGTAATAAGGTTTTTCCATTGGACTGGTAATCTAAGCTGCCTGAAGAAAAAAATAATAATATTATGATTTCGACAACTGAAGGTTTCAAAAGTGAACGAAGTTAGTTGCTAAAGCTCACGCGGCAATTATATATAATATAATGTTTGGTGTTCATCATTTCTGGTTTTATTCAATCCGCGCGATTTTACTGAACGAATAGATTTATAATTTGGCAAGTTTGCCAACATTGACTAGTAATTATCCGAAACGACTGGCAACATTAAACTAATATATGCGATACGTTTTGTTTACAGGACGATTACACAATTTTTACTCATTTAGTTGATGACCGAGTACGGTACTGCGGGAAAATTACTACCGGCTCAGAAATCCAACCCAGGGCGGAGATGGGACCTCGTACAAGCGATATATTTGACGCCTCGGTCGAAACTAACACCTTTGGTGACCAAGAGGAGATCGGTACCTCGGACCCAGCGGTGCACCGGTACAGAGCCGGTAAGTTTGAAATGCACGGTGAATTCCTGACTAGATAACATTGGAAAGAATCTATGGCATCTACAAACAAATTTATTTATTTTTTCAAGACATGGTACAAATGGAGATGTTTTGTACGCTTTGTATGCCGGTATTCTTTCTATTTTGCCGATATCTTGTTATTCACCGATATATCGCTAGTATATATTCGCCATCGTGTCAATACTTGTCCGGGCCGGGTGCCCTCCTCCGAGAATGCCTGTATTCACCGCTGAGTTATATGTATAAACTTCCGGTCTGACATTGGTGCAGCAAAGTATATTAATAGGAGGGCGTTGTGGTCAAGTGGTTAAGGCAGTGGACTTGTGATCTAAGGATTACAGGTTCGAGCCCTGGCCAGATCATTGCGTTGTGTCCTTGGGCAAGGCGCTTTATCTCCATTGCCTCTCTTCACCCAGGTGTATAAATGGGGACCTGCGAGGTAACTTGTAAATATAGTTGCGTGCGCCGGTTTGTGGCTGCACCCTATGGGAAGTCCCCCGGGGGACACGTGGATGTGGTGCACTGTGGTGCCCCAGGAGAGATTGATTGAATTGTGCACACTTTGGTGTGTCGGTGTGACAAGTTACCAATGACCAGGGGTTAAGTTGTAAAGTCGTGTGAGGAGGCATTAGCCTCATACAAGACTGTAAACCTTCAACTTTAACTTTTTTAACTTTAATATTGTTTCTCCTCGGGCTGTGTTGATGCAGTGGAAAATATTATAGGCCGTGGCTATTCTTACGACTAGTCGTAACAATTATTTATAAACTATTCTTACAACAAAGGCAAATTCAAGCGCAGTAAAGTCAAGAAAGCAACTGCGCATGTAGTAGGGGTAACCCTAACCCTACACATAACCCTAAACCTCAATCCTAACCCTTACTCTAACCCTAACCTGAAATTATTGTTACTCCTCGTTGTAAAAATAGTACTTCTGGTCGTGAAATAGCAACTGCGCATGCGTAGTCGGAAATTATTCTTACAACTAGTCGTAAGAATAGCCACTTTGAATATTATAACCTTGCAATTGTAGCATGGCGCCATAAATCTAGTATGTACCGTTGATCATACCGTTATGACGTCATATGCGGCCTCACTTCGTGGCGGAAGTATTTTGAAAAGGTCACGTTATAGAAATTAGCCCGTGACTGCTTTACAGTGTGTCATAGTGTGGTAGAAAGGCAATTCTTTGTCGGAATGAAGGCCAAATGAATGAAACAGCAAACTTGTTTTATAAGGGCTATATCATATATAAGAATCTTCTAATTTTTTGTGGTACAAATTGAACAAAGACTTGACTGACTGAATCCGTAAAGACGTTTGAAAACAAAAATGTACCCAAAAGTATGAACACCGTACCACAGGGATATCATCCAAATTGTCAAACCCCTTGTTCCTGTATAGGCTCTTCTATGTTTTTAAATGAAAGTACCGTAAAATAATACAATTGAAAGCATTCGTATATTCTCGATTGTACCACACATCTACGGAAAGCACGTATACTGCAACAACAACAAAAAAGGCTCACAAATTTGTTATTAGTAGGCTATGTATCACAATTGGTATTTTACCTAAGGCACACTTTAAATACCTGTATTTGAGGGTTTAAGGCAGGGTTTCCATAGCTTTATGCTCCCCTCTTGAACCCCCTGTGGATGTCAGAGTTGTCCACGTACCCCCAACTTTTCGAGACACGATCTGAGTTATTATTATACTGTTATAATCATAACAGTGCTTAGTCAAAGATCAAATTCATAGTGTAATATTGTAATGAAAAAACAAGAGATAAACAAATGTTTATTTGGAAACTTGAAGATCAGATCAGCTCTTTATCTTCACGACGTAATGTCATGCGTACACCAACTTCACCAAAGTCATGCGGCCTGTGTCTGTTTCATAATTCAGATATTAATCACATGCACGGTACGGTACTATACTATTGCAACATATGCGTATGGAACGCGAAAAGAGTTTGTCAATATAGGTAAGACTTTTGTACATGACTAAATTATATGCTATATCAGATTTTATTTCAACAAAAGTACTCTAGTTTTGACTTTCAGAAACGTCCCACGAACCCACTGGGATGGACTCAGGCACCCCCTGGGGATTCATGCACCCCAGTTATAGGAAACCCCTGGATTAAGGTATAGGGGAAGGAACATTTGTCATTTGGGGGAGGTGGGGGTACTGAGGAAGGGAGGGGTTAAACTAGTTTGCTTTGTTAAGGCACAGTCGGAGGGTTAGGTTACAGAAATGGGTATATTTCTTCTGAGGGCAATGACAGCAGTACCAACGAACAATATGAGTAGCAGCAACAACAACACTGCCAAGAACAACATCGACAAAAGCAACATAAAAAACTACACCACTAACAACGTCAGCAACACAACCAACGGCAGGCAGACACTGAACAGCAACAGCAGAAACAACAGCAGTTGAAGCAACAGCACTGAGATCAACGTCATCAACAACAATATAAAATAACAACATGAACAACACACTAGCAACAGCAACAACATTGAGAGGAACATCAACAACAACAACAACATCAGAACCGACACACTATAACAACATGATCTCCACCACCAAAAACAGCGAAGCACTAAACAGCAACATAAAAAACATCCACGGTAACGGCAGCAACTCTGAACAACATCAACAACACCAGAACTAACACACTAACATCATCAACAGCCACACCGACAACAGCGAAATAGTGATCGACAACAACAACAACATGGTAAAGAACACCACCAGTATACAACATCGCCAATCTAGGGCATCCCTGTTTCTACAGGTAGAATAAGTTATCCAACGCTTCATATAATTGCAACCGTTTATTAAAGGATGTTGTTCACTGAAATCATATTTCTTATAAGAACATTAGCTTCATCCCGTCATGATGATGAGTTATATGATAGCCATCATATGACACTGTACATTAAACTTAATTTTAACATGAATGTTTAAATCGGAATCGTGTGTTCTAAGTTCAAGATAGTTTAAAATGTCTCTAATTACTTAAACGAATGTGCATTTACATTTATTGTCCTATTAGTTGAAACCGATACAATATTCTTCTTGAGTGCTTGGATTAGTTGAGGGTATTCAATACATTAAAGTTATTCGTTCATGTGTGATTATTAGCTTCACCTTTGTCTCCGATCTCGGATTTGTATAGCGAAGAATCTGAGTATCAAGGATAACTGATGTGTGAATATTCATTAGCATCGATGACGTCACCTTGGGAAACTCCTCTTGATAACGTTCCTCTGTTGAGTGAATCATAGGAAATGCCACTACCCGAGTTCGTCGCATTCAGTTTGTCGTACCATGCGGGAACTGTATGGTTGTACTCTGCTTTGCGTAGTAGAGCATCTTCATATTCTTCTTGCGGACGGTTTTGGTTAGGAGAGTTAGTCGAGTTAGCCTCACCTCTGTCATTGACTTTGCCTTCAGTGCGTTTAAGCTTATCGTAGGATGGCGAAACTAATGATGTCGAATTACTGAGTGTTGAATATTCATTAGGATTGATGACGTCATGTTGAGAAACTCCTCCTTTCAAACCAATGTTGCCATCTCTGTTTAGTATATCATAAGAGGTGCTTTCTGAGGTCAGATTCAATCTGTCATACCCTGCAGCTCTGTTAATATCCTCGTTGTCAATCATCCTGGAATGGGCATCTCTATCCACCTGATCGTAATCGACATCTTTGTGTGACGTCACTATCCCATTCAAGGCCATATCCGGTTCCAGAGTCTGGTAAAAGGGTGTCGTTTCTGCGGTCTTCTTTGTACTACCATGGAGCTCCATGGTACTACTCTCCTTGGCTTCGGGGATATTTTCGTTAACCTCTTCGTACTGATCTGTTGGACTAGCTCCTTCCATCCCTGATGTAAAAATGAGTAGATTTGATAACAGACACAATATTTGTATTACATTTGTCTTTCAACAAGTTTGGCAAACTCTTTCGCATCGGTTTTAGTATGATGTCGTATCATACAACGGCATGGCACATATACTTTCTTGGTTTACGTTAAAACATGTGTCAATTCTATCTTAAGCCTTTAGCGTATACGCATGGCCATGACCGACACCTCATTCAGTCGTTTGAAACGGTTCAGTGTCAGTCATTCTTTTTCATTCAGCCGGGGAGATTAAGACTAATGCTTAAGTGCATACCCCCCCCCCCCACCCCCACTTTTTCTACCTCACATGCACATGCACACACAGCCAGGAACACACACACATAAATGAGAAAACCAATTGGCACAATCGTGCCTTGAGAGAGTAAATTATAGACGTAATCTATAGTCCAAATATGACTCAGAATGCAACATTTGACTTAGTAATGCTTTATGTTTTTTTTTTTCTGGGTAAGACCCCCAAACCCCTAAAATCCGCTTCAACGACCCAGTGCCACGTTGCTTCCGGCCCTGTCCTTGGGGAAGGGACTTAACTTGACCCCCACCTCTAAATTCATGTGCACGCTACTATTTTAAACCTCATACACGAAACGTAAAACTTGGATTAAAAGACCGAAAGAAGTGTCTACGTACGGTTTTTATAATTATATCAGCAACTTGTATAGGAACCGCTTCGCTGCTGATATTTTTATTTCCTCTTCAAATACACGCTTGCTACTGGCAAAATATATACAGTGCCGTGCACAGGGTTTCAAAGGTAGGGTTAGGGGCATCAACTTGCATAGAAGGGTAATCTGGGCCTGGAGGAGTCATCCAAAGTCTACCCCGACTGAATGTAAACAATCCCGCAACTGAATGTTTTACCCCCGACTGACCATTAATGTGGAGCCCACACCCTTTGTGCCTTCGTCACTATACACACATGCACAAAACATATCATAACATTTGTGATTGAAAACCTATAAAATGTTTACAAGATTTACCTTTCATATTTACACCGTCACTGTCCGTTGTGTATACCGGATTCCTTCGCTGTTGAAGTCTGTTGAAACAAACAAGCGAACGTTTTTGTTCAACAACACAGAGAAACACTATATAGTACTGTCGTCACCGGATACTAACTATAACAATATGTTCAGTGTAAAGTATTCAGTATTTTAAAGATTACCGGAAAGATGGCAGTCAATATGACGTAGAGTCCGACGGATACACGGTATAGGCTTACATGATAAAGGTATTGCAATGTATTTACCAATGTACTGCATGGCAACGATAGGCATACTATATCCATGTACCCTGCATGTAACCGATGGAATATAGTATTGTGTGAGTTGAAAGATTTTTTTGAATGAATCTACAAAATGTCGACAAGATGCAAGTTTGATATCTTATATCGCTATACAGTAATTATTACATAAGAAACACCTTTCATTCCAAGCATTTAAGGTAAAAGCCATCCGAGTTGGTTTAATTTTTATTGACAGCGTGGTTAATTTAGTTTATGAAAAGATGTGTTTTGTGTGAAATTTTAAAGAGTGATTCCTTCATGTTCCGGTCATGTGTTATATCGTATTAATTGTAAACTTATTGGCAATCATGTTTAGCAGGTAAAAGTAAAATTTAGGATTCAGAACCAGGGGTGGCGGAAAAAATCCAGCCTGGGCCGGGGGGGGGGGGGCTCGATGGACAGTGGGACATGTGACTTATTTTTGAGTGGGCAATCACAAACTTACCTCAAAACATTCCGAATAAATGGATCCGTTGTGCAACCCGTAACACAAATTCTAATAATTGAAGGTTTATAGTACAGGATAATTAGAATATTTCCTTAAAGTTCTTACGGTGCATTTCGCTAGGTAACTTGATTAAATTCGGCGGGAAATGGACTTCGTTGGTTAGGAAACTCAATGATCAAATTCGTTCAAGTGGTTAGGAAACTCAATGATCAAATTCGTTCAAGATAACGTCAGCCTTCAAATAGATTAATAGGGTGAACTGTTTTTTTTTCGGTCTTGTCTAACACTATAGACTAAATGTATCTAACAATGAAGGTGTCAGAAAGGTGGATATTAAATTAGTTATCAAAATCTAGATCGACCATACGAGTAATTGAACTTTCAAAATTGGTTTCGTTAATATCCCCCCCCCCAAAAAAAGCGAAAATAGAAGAAAGCAAAATGCGTGTATAATCAGGGGCGTATCCAGGGGGGGGGCGCAACAGGCGCGCGCCCCCCTATTGGCCGTCACCCCAAAAAAAAAAGTTTAGCAAAAAAAAAAAAAAAATTGATGACGACCTTTATGTGAGATGTCGGTGATCGCTCAACCCCCCCTTCCCCCTCCCGTATGCTTTATTTTTTGTTTGCCAAAAAAAGGTTCTGGCGAAGTTCGGCGGCATAATAGTTTTAGAAACATAGATGGTAATTGTGTTTGTATTATCACTATAAACACTAAGTGACATGCCAGCCATACTAAATTGTGCATTTTGTGTCCATATTTACTGGAAATGTTGCTTATTATTAAGGTCGAAAAATGGATCACATATGGCACCATTTTGCATTTCAGCCCTTCTTCGAAAGCAAAAATTGTCCACCCCTCCCCTTAGACCCATCCCCCAGGACGGCGATCATTCATATCTGACCCCCCCCCCCTAGTGGAAAATCCTGGATACGCCCCTGATAATTATTTCAAAGAAAAAGACGCGTTTCATAATACCGTAATAAGTGAAATATCACGTAGTGAACTTGAATAGGGAGGGATACATGAGTAGCGTTATGCAATTGTAGCTGTAGGCCTTTATATCCAAATCGGAATAATCCAGAACGTTTTACTAACATTTGATGCTTAATAATGTCATCTTCCGAGTGAAATACTTACCGTACGATCGATTTCTTCCGGATAGACCATATTACCAGTAGCGCAATGACCACCAAGAGAACGGCTGGTAGAGTCACCAATATAACTACATTTGGACCCGTCTGGGTATCCCTTGGTGGTACTGACTGCAGGGCGAACGTGGACGTTGGTATCTCTCCCGTCGAGAGCAAAGGCGTGGTTCTACTGGTGACCGAAGTAGAGGTACTCGAATGCACTGTTGTTATCATCGATGTAAAAGTTTCATCTCGTGTAGTTGTGGGGGCAGTCGTTGATACCCTATTCATCGTCGTCTCATCATCATTCCGACTGTCATCGACATCGTCACCACGTCTACGTTCACTGTAATTGAGAAAAGAGGACAAACACCATGAACAGCTTATGCTTATAAATTTCTATTTAGTCCGTTACGGGTCCCCCGTAAGGTGTTTAGTGCCAAGACCGGAAATTGACAAATGATTTTTGTTGTGATGTAATGAAAATGATAAAAAAGGCGTATTTATATTTCTATGAAAGCGTTCCAGATGTGCTTGTCTCATAGACCTGTAGATTTTCTTATTATTTAGGCCTTCGTGATCAATATTATAATATACAACAAGGATGTGTTTGGATTTTTTTTTGGCATCTATATCAAAAAATGCCTGACAGGTTGGAGAGAGGAGCTGCGTTTTCCCACCTCTTACATTAACTTAAAAAAGAAGCGACGTTAGATTGATTGTCTATTTGTACGAATATAGAATTTCTTTACTAGTATGTAAATACCACACTAGTAAGAGACGTTAAACTCGCAAAGAAGCAACGAGATGACATCACAATCCAAATATTGTGATCCAGTAAATGAAGTTTTATCATGCAACAAAGTCGAAATAAGTTAACAAGCACCCGTGTAACGTTAGACACAAAGTATTAATTAAGCCGTGGGATGGGGGTTTGGGGGGGGGAGGGGTTCATCTAACCGTATGTACTATGTTCTTTTATTTTAATGCTGTAGTAGTATGTACGACGTAAGAAGTATTTCTTAATATGTTGGAATTATTACTACGTTTTCCGCGCGAGGAGCAAATGTAACAAATTGGAAATTTTAAACTTATGGATATAGGCCTACTTATAGAAAGTTGTACGTTTACGCAATCCATCTTTCGAACGCTCTGTTGCAATACTCAATAGGATAGAAAGGCATACCAAGTAGCTACAATTTTTACCAATCTTTAATTTATTAACATATTTTACTCACTCTGATCTATTAATACCGCCACCAATAGACTCTTCCCTTCCCTTCTTTCTGCCTTTCTTCATGTTGTTGTCAATTCCTTTGCGAAATCACTATACAATACAGAACTTTGTGTAGTACATTAAAGATATTCACGTGTACGTTACTAGTCGGTTTCTGACTATAGTGGCTTTATACTGCGTAAAAGGTGGTAGGCAGCTACTTGATATATTATGTCAAGCACTATTGCAGAGTAATCACTACTTCACATCCGTTTGGAAAGAGAAAAATTCGTATATTGACGGAAATGAATCATGGAAAACCTTTTTTAAAGTGTATATATACGTAAGAAAGGGTATAGCAGGAGTATGTATCCTCATATTGCCAAAGCGAAAGTTCACGATTAATTGTCTGTTGGTGAAAGCTACCGGGAATCTTAGGAACCCTCATATCTTGCCAAAATATAGAATTCAACTTTATAAGAACTTTTTCATCTACCGTGCTGCAATTTACATTAAATTTGGTAATTTGGAACCTTTCATTTAATTTTTACTAATTGTTTCACCTAGTTCTAGTAATGTACATAGTTTTAACGCTTTCTTGATGTGCAATCATTTCAACATCTTATCTATCATGGTTTTCATATTTATTTATTTTTAGTTTGACATGTGTACTCCTTTTTTATAAATACGCTATATTTATAGTGGTTTCAATAAATGAAATGAAAACAAAACAAACATAGTATAATAGGATATGAGTAGTACATTGTGCGTACCACGCGAAAAAAACCCTACCTTTACACCAATCATTCCTCTTTATTCTCTGAAGACTTTACAAATTGTATTTACAAAAAATGGCAACTATTAAACTTTTATTAGAAAAGAAGATTGTAAATGTGAAATACTTAAGTTTAATCCCCCCCCCCCCCCGGCCGCGGTTGCTAATTTAACCACCTATTTCTCTCTAGCCGTATCTCTATATCCCTTTGAATGTTTGTTTCTGTTCTTACATATATAGGGTAAGCTGTAAAAAACCTAGAAATTATTTGCGTGCTTTTTATGTTGCTATTCTGTAACAATTTGCACAATAGTGTGGATTGCCTTTGATATATTATTCAAAATAGATATTTGGTGACACCAATATTCCTGCTCAAAATTAGTTATTAGCCGTTCAGCTATATATCCCAACAATGATGTGGGTCCATCTAATGTTACGTATATACTATTTATAAAGATAATCATACTGCAACAAAAAAAAGGTTAGCTTTAAGCATGAACAAAACATCAAGTCTGCTACAAACATTATAAACATATATGTTTGTATTTAATAGTATTTACATATGATACAAATATTATGATACAAATAATATTAGATACAAATATTATTAGATACAAATAATATTTTCACTACGGTGATTATGTGAGTTTAATTGCTTCAAGAAAAACAAAATTATTTAGTCGGCTGTTATGCCATGGTAACATCATTCCTTCCCGGCCCTGTTGCCAGATGCTTTCACAAAATATCACCAAATTTGAAAAGAAAATCATGTCTTCTCCATGCATACAAAGTGCTATGTTTGTCGAGGAATGTGCATGGTTTTGACCTAAAGATGGAGACGCTTCCGGGCATTTTGGGAATGTCCCTTTAAGTGGCGCCTTAACTGTATCTTGTTGTTTTTCCCTTCTTTATTAGCCTTCTCTGTTTCTCTTGGTGATTACTAGCTTTGATAAACATTCTTGTTTTTTTTTTTTTCTGTAACTAAACCAGTTACTTATCATTTTGTGACACCAAAATGTCGATTACAATCAACTTGATAACAAAGTTGACAATGAGGCTATACTTGCAGAGCAGAGTACGACAAACTAAATGTGAACTCGACGAGCAATACATATGTGATTCACTAAGCAGAGAAGATTCTCAAACCTGACGTCATAGATGCTAATGAATATTCATAACTCAGTAAAGCAATACCAATACAGCCAATCCTCACGTGACAGTATTTCTCAAGAGAACCGTTTTGTACACAGTTTGATATGTCGAGCAATGCCATATAGTCTTGGTGAGCAATAGCCCGAGTGACTATACGATAAGCTGAACTGGCCAACAAGTTAAGATCAGTGAGAGTGATGTTGAAGTAAACCAGAATGACTACAACCTACTGAATCGCTCATTTACAAAATGAATTTGCATAATTAAAAAGTACAAAGACACTGACGGCATACTATATCAAGTATCGAGAGATTTGCCAGTATATCTTCTTCTGTGTCTTAGCAGACGACATCGATTTTACATACTAATGGTAATTTTAAACCTAATGTACGGTGCCACATTGTGTTCTGAAATGAATTATTTTCATTGGACGAGAATTTATCATGAAAGTGATGTTTGTGATGTAAAAGTTCAACGGTATTTTACTTATTTTTGTGCGACAATATCGTCCCAGTTACTGAAATCATAGTTGAGTATCGCTTTAGCAAACTTTAATGCCAGTACGTTGTTATATATAATCGTATAAGGCAGGTTTAATCAAGTCTCAAAATGTGGCATTTTTTTTAAATTTATATTTTGTTTTCTTATTTGGTATGGTTGCGTTACTTGGCCTGATTAGTGAGTGTTCGCTGATTTGACATGGGGTACGCTTGCGTTGTCTGCTTACTTTTGTATGATAGCACGTGATCACGTTTACTTTGTCTAATAAGGTTGTATTCACTGTTTTTCATAAGGTAAGGTATAGCATTCAACTTATTTACAGACGGAGGGCTCATTATATTTTTGCTTTCTAAAGGTGAACATCACGCCGATGACTCCCGTTGAAGTTCAGTTATCGCCGGGTAATGTATACCCAGCTTTTTGTTCGCAAAGTCGGGGTTTTCATGTAGTACGACAAAGTACAACGTACATGGTGTTTAGCTGTCCAATAAGACAGTTTTCACTAAATTATTTCATGAGGGATAGTAAAGCGTTCCCATATCTGGTCAAGTTCCCTTCACGTTTCTTTAATATACCACGTCACGGAACACACTTGATCTATTGTCTTCCGTATGTTAGGTTTAGTCTAACTCTGGTATACGCTCGATCGATCATATACGTTATTGTCTAACAGGAAATAACAACACTGCAGTTTGTGCAAATTTACATGTTCAATTCGTTGAATATCACTGCTGCGTCATGACTTTACTTATTCTTTCAAACAACTTTGTTTTGATTGACCTCGTATACTCTCAGTGGACGCACAAACACAGTGAAGGATCGTATACGGTAGCTAACGCTGTTGCTCTAGAATAAAGTCAAACGCGTCAAGAACTCCATATATGGCTGACCACAATCATAGTAGAATAAGAGCGATTTATAGGAGACGCCATAGCATAGAAACCGACTATTCACTGCAGTTAAATACATGCGACAAGTTGATTTTTGTGTTGAAATACAAACTAAAGAAGCAAAAAATATATAAATAAAATAGAAAAAAAATAAATTGAAAGAATGTGTATTATACTCAATTCCAGATAACAATTTCTCAAACTAAGACACTTCCGTAGATTAGGTCATCAAATGAACCATCAAGGGCACCGGCTGTGTTGATGCCAAATATGCTAGAAATTCAAATAATGGTCAGTCATTCTCCAGTTTTAACCACCATTTTACTTTACCCCCCCCCATCCCCTACACGCGCACTGAGAAATTAAATCATCTATGTTAATACTCCTCATATAATTTGAAATTACTTTGAGGGATCAGAGCCTCTCGTAATTTCAGAGAACTAGTCTTTAAAACTTCTAGCAATTTTATTTTTAGGGTGCTAAAATTGGGGCCTAATATAATATACTGGTGAGCTTTCACTTATCGTGGGTAATGTACGTTGACGTTCGATTCTAAATCTTCCGTTGCCCGAACACATTTTCATATTCCCTGCAAATAGTAGATCGAAACCTTTCAACATTTGAGGTGAATCAATTGAATTAAACTAAAGCATATTAACTCCACTGATTGTTATATGATTTGTAATATCAAGTTATATCGAAAACGTACAATTTCCTCACATAAAACTACTTTTGATATAGGTTTTGATGCGCTGTGTTTCATCACCAACTTTAAAGTACACGGTGAGGTTTGCAAAGAACTTCTCTTGTGAAACACATGTTCTGAACTCAAACTATGTTGTATCTGATATCTTCCTCTAAATATGCCAGGAAGCTGCCATTTTGTAAATCTGTGACGTCATAGTGCCACTATGATATGATTTTTTTTTAACTTTCCCTCAGTTTTACTTTTCATATGTTTATTTTAAGAATGTTATAATATGGTTGCTACTGAAACTATTGCTATGATTAAGTCATGTTAATATATTCAATATTGTAGATACAACATTTTCATTTCATTTTTTTGCAAGTTTGACCTTTAGACCTTATTTGATCAAATGACCTTTTTAATTCCACAAATGTAACATTAACTCAATAGTACTATATAGGCTACATTATGAAATAGAAAATAAGAAAACTTTTCTGACATCTATTACCGTGTTTTTAATGCATTAAAAAATAGTGCGAAGGCAAATGGTAATGAATATCATCCATTGAGTGAATGCTGTTTGTATGAAGTTAAAAGAAGATGTGTTGGTCGCGTTATTAGAAATCACAGAAATAAACATTATCTACAATTCACTTACATCCATCGGAAAGGGAATAATATGCGCATGTTCATTTTCTCATGGCGTGTTCTGATTGGACGAGGGTTTCAACATATTGTCGTTAACTTCAATACTCCCACTGATCTTGGCCTTGTGGTCAAGCTTGTCGTACGACGCTAAATTAAGCTGATGTTATTTGCTCATTTAGTTCTGAATATTCATTAGCATCGATGACGTCATTTTGAGATGCTGGTCTACTTTCTCTGTTGAGTAAGTCATACGAGTTGCTCTTTGGGGTTGCATTCAGTTGGTCGTACCCTGCACTAGTAGAGGCATTAACATTAGCTTTACTGGAAGGGTCACCTCTGTTAAGCTGATCGTATCCGACATCTTGGGGTGACGTCACCGCTTCAATACTCCCACTGAGCTCGGCCTTGTGGTTAAGCTTGTCGTACGATGCTGAAGCTGACGATATTTTCTCATTCAGCTCTGAATATTCATTAGCATCGATGACGTCATTTTGAGATGCTGGTCTACTTTCTCTGTTGAGTAAGTCATACGAGTTGCTCTTTGGGGTTGCATTCAGTTGGTCGTACCCTGCACTAGTAGAGGCATTAACATTAGCTTTACTGGAAGGGTCACCTCTGTTAAGCTGATCGTATCCGACATCTTGGGGTGACGTCACCGCTTCAATACTCCCACTGAGCTCGGCCTTGTGGTTAAGCTTGTCGTACGATGCTGAAGCTGACGATATTTTCTCATTCAGCTCTGAATATTCATTAGCATCGATGACATCATTTTGAGATACTGGTTTACTTTCTCTGTTGAGTAAGTCATACGTGTTTCTCTTTGCAGTTGCATTCAGTTGGTCATACCCTGCACTAGTAGTGGCATTAACATTAGCTTTACTGGAAGGGTCACCTCTGTTAAGCTGATCATATCCGACATCTTGGTGTGACGTCACCGCTTCATTCGAGGTCGAATCGGGTTCCAATGTATGGTAAAAGGGAGTTTTATTATTAGATACCTCCTCATATCCCTGGCTGCCTCCTATATGTGGTTTTGGCTGATTTTTGTCAACCTCTTCATACTGGCCTGCTGAAGTATTTTTTGTTTCATTTCCGTTGCTTTTGGACTTAATTCCAGACTGTTTACCAGCATCAGTGTAGTTATTAAATGGCACTTCCGTTTCACCATTGGAATTGGTCTTTCCTTTGCCGGCTTCCAAATCTGTAAAATATGATATTTAATAAACATATGAAAGCTACAAAATACCCACCCTATATGCATTTGAAAACAGTTTCGCCATTAACGATCGTATCACTTATTTATCTAATTTGATGGGAGAGGCATTTTTGCCCACTTACAACGAAGAAAAAGACACTTTCTCCTCATTTCAGTACGATTCAGTTGAACTAATCTATAAAGATACGAGTATAGGACATACTGAACTCTGCTGCAGCACTACGTCACTGTACTTATACATTACCAAATATTACTGATAAACTGTGGGTCTTCTATACGAAGTGAGATTTAATTGACCTCTTATAAGAGCTATTTTAGTTGTGCATGTGTCCGCAGTACTGAGTGTAACTAGATAAATGATACAAGATTTCGGAACTGTATTCTGATCACAACAATATGGCGATGCAACAAATAAATAGGTGGCACAATTGTAGAACAATAGACAGCTATACGTGATAATAGTCAACTAACGGTGGTCTTTAACAAAAGCGAGGGAGGCAAACACTATTTCCACCTTTTCATGTACGACTTGACCACAGGGCAGATGCGTGAAGTGATCGGGAGCATTTTTGGCAACAAAGCTTAAGTGTCAAGCAAATTTTATATGATGTCATAAATTGTTTTTAATTTCAGTCATATTTTGACCGACAGTTTGTTTAATTCGGTGAACAAGCGCAAAGAGTATTTTTCTCTTTCACAGTTCAACAGTGGTATTGATAATGATATTGATAATAATATTTACAAATACGTTTTCCTTTTACGATATCATAGTATTTCGACACATTGGTAATATATCAACATATTGTCTTGTTTTATTGAAGCATCTTTCCTTTTCCTTTTCTTTTCAGTTTTCCCGCCATTTTTGCTTACTGTTCTTTTCCAGCCGGGTCTAGCTACCGTATAAACTCTGCAAAGTTCTCCAGCATGTTCACCTAATTCTTCAGTTCAGAGAAAGCAGCTATTTGGTTTTCTATAATTTTGGCTTTCTAAAACCCGTGCAATTTTTTTGTAACTTTGTAGCATTTGTCTTCGCAATCTACGATTATGTAATAGCCTGTTATCAAAGATGATTATAAATAGTGAATTCACAACTGTTAATTATTTACACCATAACTGCATCATGTCAAAAAACTATGATACATTTTTAGGAATGCGTACCTTTGACCTTTATTTCTTCGTTGCCACTCGTAGAGTTTCGATTCCTTCTCTTGCGATATCTGTTAAAAAAACAGAATAATATAAACTTTAGATTTCTAGAAACAAAGAATAAACACATTAATTTACACTCAATTTCTTTGACATGAAACGTTGTTTACTTGTAAGTTAGAGTAATTTGTATATGCAGAAACGATGCAGGAAATAATGAACCCATTTCTAGACTAGTATGTACTTATTTGGACTGACGTCATCACTCGTTGCTCGGGAGGTTTGTAGGTGAAAGCAAGCCGTTGCGAATTTTATTCCACGATTTGAAGTTAGAGTTGAATAGATAAGCTTATTATGTATGTCGTTATGGCATAGTGGGGTCAATCAGGTTGAGAAAATCATGGAAAAATGACGCAAAGTGCTGCTTTAAGAGCAGAGGACGGAATGTGCCATATATTTTGTACACAGTCATCTGCATTCTTGAACTCTAAACCGTAAATTGTCTTATATAATTAATCTCCTTTAATGCCTTACACCTACATAAAAAAATTCTCAAGAATCTTGAGTTAAAAATATATTAACTATTATCTTTGTCCTTATACTGTATGCTCCAATGGAAGTTAGGAAGATAGGTTCAACCGGCGTTGGAAACTATAATGTTACCTTAGTCGTTATAACTATAGGAGATTGACCATAGGCATGATTAAGTCCAGTAATCGAGATAGGAAGAAAACTTTTCATAGCGATCCTAAAATTGTGCAACTGATTATATTTGATGACTTCACGGTCACCTAACTATATCAAATTAACGTTAGTCAACGAGGGTCAAAGGTCGTCTACGTGTTAACAATGAATTGGACGAGCGGGTGAAGGCCATTACATTACAAGCAATGCAATATTAGCATCTGCATGGAGCATAGACTTACCTAGCTGTAGACTTCATCCAGTAGAAACCAATTAACATTAACAACAAGACGGCTAGAACAATGACTGGTATAGTCACCAGTACAACCAATCTTGATCCACTCTGGCCATTACTTGCTACAGGTATGTATTTTGTGGTAACCTTTTCGTTATTCTGTGACGTCATAACTGCGGTGGTGCTAAAATATGTTGTTGGTGCCTCTGTATGCGTTGTATCTGTGGTCACTGTGGTGGTGCTAAAATATGTTGTTGGTGCTTCTGTATGCATTGTATCTGTGGTCACTGTGGTGGTGTTAAAATATGTTGTTGGTGCTTCTGCATGCATTGTATCTGTGGTCTTTGGCGAGCCACAGCATGTCGTTGTATTCTTTTTACTATCACCGTGACTGATAGCACTTCTGTTTTGAAAAGAAACAAGTAAACATTGAATATATTTCAACGAAGCCCATGGCAAATTCACGCATAGTATATATAGGAGCCTACGTATTGGGCTTAATGGCGGGCTTTGATATGGCGTGGATTCCGCGAAAGGAGCCTTTGGGAAGGGAGAATGGCTGGCGAGGTTGCTCCCACAATTCACACAGTATAGTGTTATTTTCTCTTTCCCCATCCAAAAATATCTCAATAACTCCAATACAGAGGTGGCGGATGAGGATTACATCGGTGGTGGAAGAGGGGTTTGAGGATGGGTGGGGGGGGGCAGTGGCGGAGCGTCCATACAGTCAAATGGACTGCTGGCTCCCTTTTCAGCTTTTTACTACTTTTTACTTATTCGCGATTATTGACTTTTTTTTATTGCGCTCTCATCTACCTATTGACATTTGTCACATTTTGTTGGTTTAATTTTCTGACAAAATGGCGATGACACCTATTTATTCTTCGTTTATCTGCAAATTAGCAAGGCCCGGAAAGGGTCATTTCCTGCGATCTAGGAAGTATCTTTACTCAAAAAGGGGGAGGGCGCTGGGTGGTAAGGGGTTAGGTACGTGGTAGGGGTTGGGTTCGGGCAAGGCAGGGCATACTGTCACGAACTTTTAGAGACGGTGAAAGGGGTTACTGTTATGTAATGTTATATAGTTTTAGTATCACGAAAGGAATAACTGAGATTCATGTACTCTCTATCATAAAGGGCACTCTTATCTATATGGATAATGGGAAGCCGTCAGACGTTTCCATAACACTTCAGTTTACACTTCTCCCTGCCTCTTGGGTTTTCGTCGCCCAGCTTGTCACCAGCGGAATGTTTCGTTACTTTTGCCCACATTAGGCTATGTCTGGAACAATGACGCATTAGCCTTGCGTATGTATACTCAGAATGCTCTGTCACAGACGCAACTTAAAACTGGTTAAAATGACGATCAGTCTTATAGTCTTCAACCCACCGACACTGCCCGCGGACTGTCCACGATTTTCCACGAGTAACGACAGTCGAGTTACCGTCGGGTCGTGATCAAGAAAGACGTGCACGGAGGAGGGCATTACAAAATATTAAGGCGATTGGCAAGAAATTACACTTCGGTCGATAAGCATTTCAATAAAGTGCCGGTGAACAGAAATAGAGCCACCCACAGTCCCTTTTCAACCAATACTTTCCTTCCAGGCTGATCATGTTTCTACTATTGTCACTGCATCATGGAAGCTGTGCTACTGCTGAATGAGCCCGGGCGGAACTTGCAATATTTGTAAATTGTAAATTGAAATATTATTTGTAAATATTTGTAATTATTAGTAATTATAAATTATTTGTAATTATTTATTATTTGTAAATATTTGAAATTATTAGTAATTATAAATTATTTGTAATTATTTATTATTTGTAAATTGAATTATTACTGCACCATGTCGATATCTTACCTGTGCGGCCTGGCCCTTACACTGTGTGCTCCGCTGTAGCCAAGACTTCTCTTCAGTTCCAAGAAGGCATCCATGGCAAAATACTTATTTCTAACTATATGTCAATTCTACAAAGAGACAAACCCTTTGATTGCCTATATATATTTAACCGGCAGCACACCAACTAAATACCGAAATGCTATAGTCTTGTTTTTGTGTGTGTGCTATTCGCGACTCTACACAATATTATCGAATAAACAGTTGAATCGTTTAAGTTGGCTAAAAACGTCTCTGGTTACGGAAGCCTTTAAAATACCGTTAAATTGTTAGTACATAACCGGATGAGACGTTAAACCATAGGTTGAATAATTTAAATGGACTGATATCACTTATTATATGTCAGTTCACAGAAAAATGACGAGAGTGGGAAAACCAGACTATTTATTGGTAATACCAATGATAAAAATGTCATCGTCTGATTTAAAGAAAAAGTTCGGTTGCTGAAAGTTGATTGCTTCGCAAATACTAATGGATATTTTCTGCATCACTAAGTCAAAACCGCATCCTCATAACGTTTTGTACGGCGAAGAAATGATATTTTTATATATTTTTTAATATTATGTCTGGTATAATAGCGGAGTAATTGATTTCATCATAATTTACTTATTTACTTCACTTATAATATAGGACTAAATGTCAAGTTACTTAAAGGGTGACGTTTTATTGAATGTTAAATATAATCATAGACATTGATATGTTTTACGTGCCTTGCACACACTGATACCTTACAGGGTAAAGTTATAAGTAAGACTGAATTGGCTTACAAAACTGCCATATATACACGAGCTAAAGGACATGTCACGTTTATTCAATCAAAACTTAATGTTTCTGTCACAAGAAAGCCTGACGGCAGCCAATCACACTCTATATACGTTTAAGAGTATTTACACACATCTACATATGATTCATGACACTATGAGTGTTTGATATGTAGTCTCCAACGAACAGCGTGGATTTTACATTGTCTGTCTCTGGAACGATCCCTTTCATGGACACATTGCTCCTCACTGGTCTTAATTACTCTCGGAAATCCCAGAAAATAGAGTTACATTACGTGGAATGACATTTTGGGAATGACTTATAGGAATGGATGACCATGGTGGCGAGGGGGGTGGGGGAAGGGGAAGATACGTCACTATATACATGAAATTGTTCGTTAACGTTACCAGAGCTCTTCCTTACCACGTACAAGTTCGTGACAAGAAAGTTTGCATTGTTGTTACGCACTACCGCCCATAACTTGCTAAATATAGTAGACAAAAAAAAGTATAAAAGAAAAAACGCATAAAAGGATCTACTTTGATATTTTGACGACCTTGGTATGACGAATTCACACTCACTGGAATTGACATTGTTGAAGTCCATAGGTTTGACGTCACTTAACCTATTTCTTTTCAAGGTGTTGGCTAATCCGAGCTGCCAGAATTGTATAGACAAATTAACAATATATATTATGGCTCTATATGATAACCCCCCACCCCGAAATCTAAGTACAGTACAGTACAGTGAAGGATTGAACTGAGTGTGGGTGAGGTGACATTTTTCTGAAATAGAATTGAAAATTTCAAACTGATTTTTGCAGCTACTCTTAGTTTTTGGCATAACAAAACCGGCACCCAGACAGGACTTGGAAGTGACGGTACTCATTCCGAAAATTCTATAAATTTCTATAAAATCAGCATGTGAGTTACATCCCTCACTTTCAGTCAATTTTTAAAAAAATTTGCATTCAAATAATTGATCAACTGCAGTTTTCTTTCATCTAAAAATATTCCCTTTTACCCGGTCCCATTCTCCACCCTTCCACACCAACCTGATGCTCACTGAGGGGGGAGGAAGAAATATTTTTATATATACAAGTTTGGACGTCAAATAGCGGATTCTAAGGCATTGTCAGACTATAAAATAGGCCTATACTTAGATCTGACAGCAAAGTTGTAAAAAAATTGCTTTTGAAGTTTCGTGCGAGGTTGTTCTATATGATGCATGTCATACCTGTCAGATGTATAGGTGTATTATCGTGCAGAATTGGCATGCTAAAGTTAACATACTTTTTAAGAAAATGTCGCCCAGGAAAGAACCTGGGCACGAAAACCAAACTACCGAACGACTGATCCGCTCTCAACCCCAGTTCCCTTGCATCGGGACTGTGACTGTGTGATCATCGTCGGGTGTGCATCACCATTCCCCTCGAGAGGGAACAGATACTACACATGATCTTAGCCAAAAGGCCGAGAAGTTAATGTAGGTACACTTAAATGGAAATTCAAACCAGGTAGCATATTGAGATCACAGGAACTGTGAAGGTTAAGATATAATACCACTGTGCGCCCATGCATGGTGCCTGTCATCGAGGTTAATAAATCTGGATGAACTATCACACAGTAAAAACTCGTTGGTGACTGTACAGTTATGGTAATTTAAATACGCGGTATGCCTATAGAACTTGATTTTCTTGCATATATTTTGAGGCTACACGGATGATTCATGCTTCTAGTTATCACAGTAGGCACCAGTACGTATCTATTCTAAATAATTACTCAAAAAGAAAGTAGAAAAATTGCTACGGTACCTTCCATGATATACGTAAACAATTTACTGCAACATTAAATGTATGCTGTGTTGGCCGCAAATATGCTAGATACTCAAATAAACTCCACAATTTTTTAGCTCTTTAAAAAACTTGATGCATAAAGAAATCATACCCTTTTCACTGCCAGGATGAAAATGTTTCTGAATTAATGGTACTATAGCATGACACAAGTAATGCAAGATATGTTAGTAAGGTCACATATCCTATTTTTGAAAGTTTTTTATTCTAATATTATTTGCATGGCATTCATAATTTAGTAACAGCCGTTGTTTGATGAGTTTATAACTCAATTTTTAACACAAGCTGTCGTCATTAAATTTGATACAATCATCAGATCTATAATCCATCGAGCGATCTTTATTTTTAAATTTACCATATGGTAACAATTGTAAAAATAATGAAATCAATTTTTCTGATCGAGAATATTGCATCCTTCGCGTTCCATAGACATTGAGTTCTTGCGCAATTATGACCACGCTCGTACAGCAAGTGCAATGAATTAAACCAATGTATAGGCTATATCACATTACATGATTTTATCAACGTCAAGATCTCATTGCTTTCGGAAATTAGTTTGTTCGGTTTCTGTTCTTCCCTGGGGTTTTGGACGCCAACCTCAGTTACATTGAAATATGCGTTGATTTAAAAAATGACTAACTTTGAAAAGTATACTTTCGGCAAAAGACTCTTAGAAAGTCAAGGCTGGACTTCTGGTACTATTTCAAATATAATTGATACTGTGTCAGTGTGTGTGAACTGTGATAGCCTACTTACACTACAGTGGCCATAGCCACAATGTATTGAGACCTAGTCCTAACAGTAACAATATCCTAGTCTTCATCCTCTGTAATATTATATGTGAGGGTAACACTTAAACCTCTAAGTTACATACAGTTATCACCAGTCGGACAAGCCTAGGTTAAGGCTAACATTTCATTGTTTAGACTACCCCTCTGCCTAGTTAATATAATTAAGTACATATTACTATTATTTCTAATACACTTGTAAGTTGTATAGTAAAGGCTTCGTAATTGACGCACCCCCGTAATTGACGCACCTTCAATTATAACTAGCAACGATACAGCAGGCCACCTAAACTTTTTGCAGTCAAGCATAATTACATATTCATGAGTTTGAATCCATTTCAGCTATTTGCTGACCAAATTGTGGTTTCTATTAAGCTTTTACCACCCTCCCCCCAGTTTTACACGTATTTTGGACATTTGGAAATCTTACTCCCAAAAACTTACCAAAATTATTTCAATATGATACAACTACTCTCTGGGACCTGACCTGTCTGAGCCAAGAGGTTCAGAGCATAGCAAACAGCATCCAAAGTCAATGGATGTATACTTAGGCCTACTCTACAGTTAGCTTATCGACGAATGTGTCAATTTAGGGGTATGAAAGAACTTGACACAGCAGACATTTTGTGTTCAAATTCTTCTCAATTGTACGTTGCGTAGGCACAGAACAATAAATATTTTGAGATCATTACATTTGTGAGGAACTACACATATGAAAAATGCATGCAGTTGAGTGATTTTGATTTTATGTTGACAGACATCGTCAATCCAATCCTTAAGTGCGTCAATTATGAGCCCACCATGCTACTTGTTGTAGTGGGTAGTAACTGTGAACATTTTCTTTCAATAGTGATTACTGTACTAATCATTCCAGCCGTAAATACCCCTCTCCCGACCATTTAACATATCATGTAAAGTACTCTATAGCCTAAAGGTAACATGGACTGAACTGCATCCACTAAACAGCTTTGTGTTTGACTGGAATGGAACAAGCTAAGAGCTATACATAAGCTATCAAATCATTTTAAAATGCTTTAGTTTGGCTGTTCTGTAACCTCCTTTTAACTTGGTGTTGTGTCCTTAATATAGGAACGGAAACAACTTTTTGATGCAAACGGTATAACCTTGTTTTAATTGGTATGGAGCACACTTTTTAACTGCCAAGTGCTTCCTGTCTTTTACAGTTTAAAGCTATTATTTTAAGCTTAAAATCCAGATGAGCTAAAGTTTTAAATTGTGCAGTAAACTTTCAAGCCAAGTTCAGGGAAACTTCCACAACAACTAACAATAACTCTATCAGTCCCAACATAAATTTCTCCTACACCCCCCTCCCCTGCCCCCCTTCCCCCCACCTTGCCAAATGATTCCATAATGTGCACATTCTACCATTGTGCAGAATACAGTGTAACTGATCGAAATAAAATGGTATTGTGAAAATATATTAATATTGAACTGAAGAGTATATGAGTGAAGTATAATTTGTACATATACTGTAGTATCCGGCTTTAGGAATCACAAATGATTTCGAGTTAGTCAACATCATGTTTGATCTCTAGAGTAAGGCAAATATGTTACCAAAACAGAACTAGTATTGTTCGATACAGGTGACAAATGCCTACAGTGGAATAACGACCTTCCTGACCGGTTTTGAACCTCTGGACATACAATCAGCTTCCATAGCCTTGTGGTTAGGGTGTCCACATATAAAGTGGGAGGCCCGGGTTCGAATCCTATATATATATATATATATATATTGTAAATGCTTTCTCATTAGGTTGACACCTGTCTTCATTGTACTTCAAATTCTTTCAGGTAAGGGACTCGGGAGGAATGAATCGGGAATTGCAGAGGCCTTAAAACCAAGTCTTAAATTTGATAAAGCAGGGGTAAGTTGACAAATGTTGCCATGTAGCAACTGTTTGAATTAATTTTGACACATTTGCTACAGTTCACAATTGAAGATGTTGAGAATTATTCAACCTTTTTCAGCATTGTGGAATATTAGATGGCGCCACCATTAGAAACTGACGTACAAACTTCTTAGAAGCAAGTGGTACCATTCATTACTCACTGCTACAGTACTGTCCTTAAATCTTCAGAGTTCACAAACAAGTAGTCGCTGATTGTCTTTCAGGAACTTAGATCAATTGCAATTTTATTTTTGATTTGTTTTGATAAACTGTCCATTTTTAATAATTACAACTTTTACAAGGTATTTTTGAGATACAGTATATCAACTTCATCCTTACCAAATCTTTAAATTGTTACATATGGGACGTTCAAAGTTGGAAATAAATCTATAAATCTATTTAGCATAATCAATTAAATAGCAAAACTTTAAAGCAGTTATCAAAAGTTTACAAAGGATGGGTCATTAACATTCCCAATGTGTCTAAAATTACATTTACTGAATGCACTTGTAACTGATAAAACTTCAAATGTCCCTTTTTGTACGTCACACCCATATAATTAACTATAGATGCAAATTATGCACAAGTAATTAGAACCTTAACTTGTAACATTTCAAGAGATCTCTTTGGGAAATCCAAAACTTCAGACCTACATATTGCTTTAAAGTGATACCTACAGTTCCAGCTATTTGAATGGTTTTTAAATTTTGAGGTGCAAAGGGGACAAAAGCTTGGATTTGCCCGACTGAACGCTATGCTCCTATAGATCGCATTCACAAATTACAATACTCAAATATTTTGTCTCGTGTTGGTGAATTTGCTGAGTATGGATATTACTGTCCAACGTGGGCGTAAAATGTTAACAAAGAAAATGTTATACCGTCCTAGTTTAACTGTTAGGTTCCTACAGTATATATCACTGTGTTTATAAATCAGTGTGTGAGTCACCGTAGATACATTAGCCATGGTGTCGGCCCGTACGGTGACTGACTAACTGCCCGAAAAGGAGATCTACATCGATGGTAAACTTACATAAATTTACAGTAGTTACAGTATGTACACTGATCTTCTACTTCCAACTTTCGCAGTCATTACCTCCCTTTGACAATCGTACAGTATACATATATATATATAAATATATAGATAAATATATATATATTAATGAATGTGTAGCAAGTGGTATGACAGATATATAGTAAATAGATAAAGAACAACACACCAGGAAAATTCCACTTCACGACCGGTTTCGTCCTTTTGGGACTCATCAGGCGAAGGTAGGAATCAGACCCCCGGATCTTGTGTCACAAACGGAACCCCCGTTCTAAAAAGAGTGGTTATTCTGTGTATATTGTCATATTCAAAGCATCAGGGGTGCACTCTGGACAATCATAACACTTGGGCTATATGCCCTCAATGACAGTTACTGATACTACGCCAATTTATACGCATTCACACACTAGTAGAATCACTGTGGTAGAGTGGTACTGACTTCGGTTTGTGAACTAAATCCAGGGGTTCGATTCCTACCTATATATGTAGCCCTGCGCTTGTTTGTCAGGTGCTCTTTCTGTAGCTTTAAATTGAACAGCAAAAAGTGCCAAAAATACTATTTGGATAAAGAATATAAGATGTCATTTACCGGTAAGCAGGTGCAGTACTACAGAGACCTTTATAACGATATGTGCCCTAAAATGTCTGTTAGGTTTTTGTGTTAGCAAGTTGAGCCATATTCTCAATAAATTTAACAAACAGGAAGCATATATGCAGTAATAGCACACACTATGAGGAGGTTTGTTTACTTCTGAACACTGATTCACCCACATGTCAACCGTCACCCCACTCCACTTCCCCCCATAACCCCAATCCAACCCTCTCCTCCAAATATGGCGAATATTAGATTTTGCTAATTTTGATTCTTCTGTTTCAGGTTGGACATAATAAAGCAGATGACCTTTGCTTTAACTGGTGGGACCATGTCTACAAGAAAGCTGCTAGTAACATCATAGTGGAGAATTTGGAGGTATAAATTTACATCTTTCAACTGGTACATTTTCTAGGGTAGTCGAAACGAAGATTCAGTACCATTGACATAGTGGTAGTTGAATAATATATCGGTTCTTCTTGGAAGCATATAACATTCAAGTTGCTGATTTAAAGGTCTACTGTATGGACCCCAACTATAGCACGCTATCATGGAAAGTTTCTTGAGATTACGTAATCGACCTGGCTTGTTCATAAACTGAACTAGTCTGCAAGGCCTGCCACATACTTTTTCTTGTATGAGGGTCTTTGTGTGAACGCTGTTATGATTAACTACACTGTAGACATGAACATATTTCCACACAGTCTTTACACAATGGCCTAGTAAGAAGCTATGCTGGCTAATCGTTGAGCCAGAGGTCTATTTATGACCATGGCAGGTCAATTATGTAATCACAAAACATTCCTAGCTATAGCGTGCTATAATTGGAGCCAATAAAGCAGATCTTTAAGAGGTTAAATTTGCAACTGTTTCTATTGCATAAGTTTTCCTAACATATAAAATATCTAGCGCAAAACTTTATAGGCATTTCGTTGAATATTTATGTGTCCCAACTGTTATTTAAACCCACGAGACAGTACATCAACATAAATAAAAAATTATGCCAAGCTTTATAATACTCTTGCACAGCAGAAATACAGCCAGTTGGGAACATTTAAAATTCGCAATGCTTTTACCACTCTATACTGTCCTCCCATATCGTGCTTCAAAGCACTCATACTGACAGTATGAATGGTTCTTAATTGTTAAATCTGATAGTTTGCAGGATGTCTACGCTGCTCATACTGTCAGTACAAGTGCTTTAAACTATGTCATGAAAGTACAGTCTATAAGAAAAAAAAGTGTGGGTGCAGAAATTATTATAATAATAATAATCAGCAGTTATTTTTACGACGCTTCAGCGACCACAAATGTGGGAGAAACCTGGGCTTATGAATTACAACTTACACGTCGGGTGGCTTTCAATTAAACATTTGAACTCAAATTTGAAATCTTTTCAATTAAGAAAGTCATTTCAGATGGGAAAAACCGTAGATTGCTCTTGGATGGAAAAACCCACTTTACTTTGACCGGGCTGGGTATCGAACCCAAAACCTCCCGATTGCTAAGCCGCATTGCTTGAAATGCCACCGGCCACTGGGCCACAGCACCGGCACTTACTGCAATTATATCTGACCATACAGTATTTACATATGAACATTTTGTGCAGGCCTAGCTTCAACACACTTATGTGCTTTTATACCATACTGCACTGTATCTAATATCCTATATGACCTAAGTGAAAACTATACCAAAATTTAGCCCAGGTTTTTGCTTCTCGGTTCTACTTACTTCACATTTAGTGTAATGTACCTACATCTTATAATTGTTGCAAGCCGCTGCGGTAACGGTCCACATTCAGCACAGGCCTTTAACACCATCACAGTGTGTTAGATACATGTACTGTGATGTATCGTATTCCATAACAAAACATACTGTATACAGTGGACATACAGTGTGCAACTTGTGCCAGATTGCATCTTCTTAATACTTAAATAATAAATATATTCCAAAGTTGTCACTGGTTGCCCTAGGACACAATGGAAAAGGTGGCATGTTGTTGTTTTTTGGCTTTTTACATATTTACTGCATTGGCCACAATACATCATTGTATTACTGTATGTAAGCGAACTACTCAGCACAGTGATACTCTGGTACTGTTAAGCATTAAGTCTATCTCTTCTACAGGCTATTACTCTCTGCCACAGGCAAAGAAACAATGATTACTTTAAGTTTTGACTAGTTTCTATATTAATGAATCATCTTAAGTTACTAAAACATTCTTTGCTCTGTTTTTTGGCAGGATGGAGTTGAAATGAAGCAAATAGAAGACAATTCAGATTTGATAACCACCAAGAAATGGAAACTAAAGAAAAAGAAGAAGAACAGAAAACAGTCCTCCTTACCAGAGAATAAACCCCTAAAATATGGTATATTTATGAAGGTTTGTATATATTTTTTGTTTTGTTTTATGGTGTCTCCACATGAGACAGATGTTCCACCTACCCTGTAAAGAAGAGGAAGGTAGAAAAAAATCTTGTTAATTATGATTGTTTGTACGATGTATTACCCTTTCCTTTCTAGGATAAAGATGGCACTTCAGATACTGCTCGTTAAATATTGTTGTACTAGAACACTACCTTTATTATACAAGCTTTGTTTCCAGTATCACTAATCTGTTCATTTCTGCTATGAAAACACAAAAAGACAAAATAACAAAGGAAACTGTTCTCATCAAGAGATTGCTGAGTGAAGAAGGTCTGTGCCACCATGTCAGTGGGAGTGACAACACATCCTCTGCTAACAGTGCCTTTCTTGCATTTTGAGGTCCACAGTCATTTAATCATTTAGAAGGGGAGCAGTAAACGAGGTATAAAAATCTGTTCATTACAGGTCTTCATATAAAGTGTTCTGAAGGGAAAGAGAGCACCCCAGATAGATTGCTGTCTAATTTCAATTCCTCGAGCATTTTGTCCAGATTCTTTCTCTGATAGAAATTATAACTATCTGAGAAACTGAAATAGTGGTTTTGTTACGTGACTCGTTTTTTAACTTATTCCTTAAATTATGTTTTGACAGAGTTCAGTCCTCACAAATCATGGAGAGATAAAAGATGAAACAAGTCAACCGTACTCTGACGATGACGGTCAAGATGGAGATGATGATGATGAATTGCCTCATCGGGCAGACCTAGATGAAACCCTCCTCAAGGCATGCGAAGGTCGCACAGCCCACAAGTAAGAGATACGTTTGGTACATCAGATTCAAGGTGTGAAGGGGAATAATTACTAAGCCTCTTATTAATATTTGCTCCATTCATTTCAGCCGTGACACATTTTAGAATCAGTTGAAAGTTCCGAAAACAACTTCTGCAAGAAGACCATTTTGTAGTATAGAGACACCAATGAGGTCTGTTGCAAGAAGTTTTAATAGATGTAGGAGCATGCCACTTTTAAATGGAGAATTATCTACAGGAATTTTGTCTGACTCATGGAACTGCTACTTGTTTTCTTTAAGAAGTGATCAAAGAATAGTTTAAAATATTGGCAAACTTATATAACGTAATGGCTCCCTACTTAATGCTTGGATAAATTTCATATTTAGTGTGCAGCCCTCTCGACCTTATTGCATACAAAAATACTATTGTTATTGTAGTGGTGGTTAAAGGTCATTACATGGCAAGATGTGAATCATAAATTTTGTTGATGAGATACCTTGTTAAGTACAGCTTAGGTGAACTTATGTTTAGTGTGTTTATATTGTTTTTTTGTAGCGGTCAAAGATCATTGGAGGTTAACACAGGGCAAACTCTGCAAAAAGAGGAGCTTAACAATGTGATAACTACCTCAGTGAAGCTTGAACTTTATATAGTATGTGGGTTCACCTATAGTAAGTACAAGAATTCTACCTATTGCTGTCGAGGTCAAAGGTATTTGAGGTCACCAGACATCAAAGATCATCTGAGGTCAAGATAAAAAGAAAAAACCTTGTAAGGAGGACAGGAGGTCCACAAGAGTGCAAGAACTTGAGATCTTGTCGGCATTGTTTACAAGTAAAAATGTTCTCATTCGAAATGTGGCAAGGAATCAATATTAGCCAATAATTGGCTTTCTGTTTTCTCTCTGCTAGGGGTGCTAGGCATGGACTTACTGCAAGTGGAAAGTTAATGAGATTAGAAGCCCAGGAGAATGGAGTTGACATCATCAATTTAGCAGTAGCAGAGAAGAAGAAAAAGAGGAAGGTACACGACCACGAGATCTCAACTATCCCCAACAGCAAAGATGTAGGAAGGGAAGAACTACTTCAAGAAAGAAAGAAGAAAAAGAAGAAAATGAACAGAAGTCAAAGTAGAAACAAACTAGAATCCAAGATATCACAGAGTGTGGGAAATGGAGATCATATAGGGCAATGTGGACATTCAGAGGTTCATGAAGATACAACGAATGTAGTGTTAGAAAATCAAGATGATCATATAAATACAACGAGTGAGAACGTTCGTAAAAAGAAAAAGAAGAAGAAACACAAAAGAATAAGCAAATGACGATATCGTGTAAATAATTTCCATAACATTTAATTTTTGTTATTTAATATTTAAATAATATATGAATGCAAATGAAGGTACAACAAATACATTATTCAACAACATGGAGCGGCTTTTGTGATAATTGTGTCATCTCTCTTGGTGTGTCATTCCGTTTTGCTTATCATCAAACACCAGGTAACATTTTGTCATCGCCAGTGAAGGATAGAGATACTTGTTAGCACACTATATAGCTGTTTGTATTTTATTGTGAGTCTGTGAGAAGTAATGTGTCATTCATTCATCAACAAAGCATTTATTTAATTTATTCTAATTCTAAATTAATTCTAATTTTGCTTGTTATCAGACACAGGAACCTGTTTATCTTCATCCGTGAAGTTACAAATAAAGTAATGCACAAGGAGTGTCAGCATTAATTTTAAAGTGCTCACATAATTTTTTACAGAGACCAAAAATATAGCATAAAAAGCCCTCAGAAGAGTATCCATTTTACTGCTTTTAATGTTATTGCACACATGTCTGGGTATGATGAACTTTTGTCAAATTAAACTACAATTTCATGTTTCTACTCATGATTCTTTTATTTGTTTTATCGCCAATTGTGTACAATGGGAAAGGAAGTCTCCTATAAAGTCTTAAAAAGACTTAACATGGTAGGAGACTCCCGGGAAGAAAAGAAAAATGCACAAATATAAATAATACAGTATATATGTAAGGATTAAATATACAGTACTTATATCCTAATGATGCTGAGATGGATACGTGAATAGATTATATAATACTAGTACGAGTTAATAAATTCCCTTTTCAAATGTCTGGTGAATGTGGGTTTTGAAGTTATAGACTTCAACTTTTTTGATAGATCAATCCAAATTTGTATTGCTCTATTACTCATGTTACATAGAATGCTGTACTCCCCTCCTCTCCCCTAACCAGTATACTGCTAAAATCACAAAAGTTATGGAAAGTTTGTACAATAAATCTAACTTCCAGTTAGTTTCTACTAGGACACACTGTCCACAAGAATAAACTTAACTAAAACACACACAACTTCATAAAGTAAAATTGATCAAAATACATTAAAGAGCCAATTTTTTATGCTAAGTTCAACTTGCTAATAACAGGCAACGTCTCAATAAATTATGGCAGGAATTCAGTTTTTGCTCGCGAAAATGTATACGTACTCTGAAAGACTTCCACAGTACCTGTCCCTGTATTATTTTGATGAAAACTTTGACCTTTGACGCTTTCATTACACCATGGCAATAAACTTTAATTGTCAAGTGTCATGGCTTCCCTATAAGCAGGTTAAAATCGTACTTCAAAACTAACTCTCAAGTTAAAACAGCTGCTTGAATTTCAATTATTAGTAAAAAAATGCAAAAATGTTATTGCACTTCCCTCCAGACTGATAAATGGTCTACACTGGAAATATTGTGCCAATGAGAAAGGTGCAATCAGCTGGTAATTGAAATTATCAATTTTACGACACATCCAGCCAAATCCTTCAATTGCAAAAGTGGGCCAATGCAGTGGCGAAGTGTCCATTCAGTCAGGGGGGGCGGATGCCCCCCCTGATGGACTCAAACGGACTTCTGGCGCCCTTTTCAGCTTTTTACTACTTTTTACTTATTCGCAATTATTGACTTTTTTTATTGCGCTCCCATCTACCTATTGACATTTGTGTCACATTTTGTTGGCGATGACACCTATTTATTCTTCGTTTATCTTCAAATTAGCAAGGCCCGGAAATGGTCATTTCCGGCGATCTAGGGATTATCTTTACTCAAAAAATTTGTGTACGCTCCGCACCAACCTGTGGTGGCGCTCCGCTTAGATAGTGTCGAAAGCGCCCCTACAGACCATTTTCTCCCCCCTTGACCAATACCCCTAGCTCCGCCACTGGGCCAATGCTGGGTGATTTAACGATGGTAGAAACATATAAGGTCATTCTGAGAATCACCGATTTTCTAGATGTGTGAAACAGTTGTTGGTCACAAAGAATTACAAATTGCTCACCCAATTATCGACATCCAACACTAGCAAATAACCATACAATATGTTCTTGTTTCAATAAGATATGTGTTAAGGATAAGCATTCGTTTGTACATTGAAATGAATATCATGTTGGATATTTATCTAATTAGACCTCACTCTTAAAAATAAGGTGAATTTATTTCTGTACATATCTGCTTAAACATTCATGAGATTTGAATGAAATAGATTGCCAACAGCCCAATGAATATTCAATAAGATACATGTGAAGGATAAGCATTCCTTTGTTCATGGTTATGCAATTCCTGTTGGATATCCTTATAATTCACCAGTGCTTTTAATAGTTTTTCGATCTCATATTCCTGTTTTTATCTGTTTTATATTGTTCTGTCGTGTTGGTTTTTAGGTTCTAATTTCAATTGGAATTTTCACTTTTTAGCATTCAAATTGTAGTTTTTGTAGTCAATCTGTTTTATCGCTTTTCGCTGCACCAGTACTTTTATTAGTTTTTCGATCTCATAGTCCTGTATATTTCTGTAGTTGGTATTTTGTATTTACTGTTTTTTCTTTTTATTGTCTTATGGCATTGTATTTTCTAGATTGTTTGTAAAGCGCACAGATGCATCGTGCGTAGTGCGCTATATAAGATTTTATTTACATTTACATTACATAATTAAACCTCACTGTTAAAAATAAAGTGAAAATGAAATAGATTGCCAACAGCCCTATGAATATTCAATAAGATACATGTGAAGGATACGCATTCCTTTGTTCATGGTAATGCAATTCCTGTTGGATATATCCTTATAATTAAACCTCACTGTTAAAAATAAAGTGAAAATGAAATAGATTGCCAACAGCCCTCCCTATGTATAGGCAGCATAATGCATGGTGTGGGACTATGTTATAAAAGTATCTGTTAAATAAAGAACACTTACTTTTGGACCAAAATCAACATCAAGTTCCTGCTATGAGATAAGTATCTACACCGCATTCTGCATGCAATGACAGAAAATTAAGCAAACAGAACTTCAAGGAAAAAAAGTTTGCCTAAAGAACCTATTGTGTGCTTGTAATCATGTTTGATTACCTGAAAACAATAATTGGGACATGACATTGGGCACCTATAGATGACAAATACAATTTTTTTTATTCTGCATAAATTTAATACCTCATACACAATATTTCTGCTCAGTAATGACCCTCTCGTTGTTTCCTCAATGAGCTATTAAGAAATTATCTGTCCTCCAAAATGGGCAGCTCATGATAAAATCCAAGATCCATCAAAAACATCCGACATCTTTCATGGGTCTTGGTTTGGTTTCATCAAAGGGATATACCACTAAAATAAATGATCAAAAGTAAAAGAACACATTTCATCATCCTGTGAGAAACTTGGAAATTGAAATGAAATCTGCATTGCATCCAAAAATGTAGCATTCCCACTAATAGGCAAAAGACGCCTTCAACATATTTGTAAACATCTGCCGTGCAATATTATACAACACACTAACATGATTCCTCTACATGATTTATAGATATTAGTGTACACCTTCTTCCCCACCAATTCTTTCAACCTCTCACAAAGTATTTGTTAGCAAACCAGCTTAGACATAATTCATTATCTAAATATGCCTCTAAATTGTTTATTTCCCTCCCTTAAAATAGAGATGGTTTCAATGACACCCAGGGCAGTTCCCCCTCCCTTATAAATTCTTTGATTTCCCCTCTGGCCCTCCCATAAATGTGCAGGCCCCACCTAAATCAGTCGGGGAAACTGTTTAAATCTATTATTATTTACTAGCACAAATCTTACCTTTGTAGAACTACTTATTTAGACGTATAGTCACAATATGCGTCAGAAAGGACTATTAAATATCTAAAATGACTGACTTTGTTTTCAGTAATTTGATGCAATCAACTTCCAACAGATTCTGTTACTATAGCAAATCAAGTGTTAACACAAACAAGTAATAAAATAAGGCATCAACTTCAACGGATTTCAATGGAATTGTAGTAAAGCAATTCCTACGTAATTGCACAACACAAGACTATATGTACTGGAAAACTGATTCATTCTGTAGTATTAGTACAACAGCATGAGTACCATTAAAAGTAGGAGCAGAATATTAATTGGCAGGAGTATGAGTGTTTAAACAAGGCTCATAGCTTGAGTTCAAGTATGTGCTCTGCATTAGTTAGAAAACATCTATTGCAAAATGCTCCACTGCTTTGAGTATGCCACTACATGTAATGATCCTATAGAATACGAATACATAGTACAGGTCTGAGTGTGTCACTACAGGTCACAATGCTATGGAATACCAATACATGGTACACAGTACATGTTTGAGTATGCCACTACAGGTAACAATTCTATAGAATACGAATACATACAGTAGTACAGGTCTGAGTATGTCACTACAGGTAACCATTCTTATAGACGACGAATACATAGTACAGGTCTGAGTATGTCACTACAGGTAACAATTCTATAGAATACGAATACATACAGTAGTACAGGTCTGAGTATGTCACTACAGGTAACCATTCTATAGACGACGAATACATAGTACAGGTCTGAGTATGCCACTACAGGTAACAATTCTATAGAATACGAATACATACAGTAGTACAGGTCTGAGTATGTCACTACAGGTAACAATTCTATAGAATACGAATACATACAGTAGTACAGGTCTGAGTATGTCACTACAGGTAACAATTCTATAGAATACGAATACATACAGTAGTACAGGTCTGAGTATGTCACTACAGGTCACAATGCTATGGAATACCAATACATGGTACACAGTACAGGTTTGAGTATGCCACTACAGGTAACAATTCTATAGAATACAAATACATAGTACAGGTCAGAGTATGTCACTACAGGTACGACTCTATAGAATATGAACACATACTGTAGTACAGGTCTGAGTATGTCACTACAGGTAACCATTCTATAGACGACGAATACATAGTACAGGTCTGAGTATGCCACTACAGGTAACAATTCTATAGAATACGAATACATAGTACATAGTACAGGTCTGAGTATGTCACTACAGGTAACTACTCTATAGAATATGAATACATAGTACATAGTACAGGTCTGAGTATGTCACTACAGGTATTAAACTATTCTATAGAATAGGTAGTACATAGTGCAAGTCATGATTATGCCACTACAGGTAACAATTCTATAGAATACAAATACATAGTACATGTTTGAGTATGTCACTACAGGTAATAACTCTATAGAATACAAATACATAGTACAGGTCTGAGTGTGTCACTACAGGTAACTACTCTATAGAATATGAATACATAGTACACAGTACAGGTTTGAGTATGCCACTACAGGTAACAATGCTATATAGAATACAAATACATAGTACACACTATAGGTCTGCTCATAGCAGCCAACTATATAGGCTCAGCAATCATGGTGGCATTTGATATGTATCTGAATAGATGACCCTCACTGGCAACAAATCTAGTGGAAAAAACTACCTCTTTGGTCATTCCAGCTATACTTCTTCCTTCTTCATTAAATGGAGGCTTCAAGAAACCTCTGAAAAAAAAAAATTAACAAACTGAATGACAAGAAATGTTAGAATTAACATGAATGTGGTATCAACATTTCTCTACCATTACCAATCCCAATGAAAGGGTTCAGACTGATCAGTATTAACATGTAGTAATGATATGCATGTATTAGTAATTTCAGATATAATCAGGGTTGTTGATTTTTTTGATTTTTTTAAAAAAATCAAAAAAATCGGATTTTTTTGATTTAAATCAGATTTTTTTGATTTAAATCGGATTTTTTTGATTTTTTTAAAACCACATTTCAGTTGGACCCCATTGTTGCCTACATTATCACATATATGCACCCATATCCACCCAGATCATTATATCCCCACATTGGGGATATTATGGTGTTGATCACTTTCAATTTGACCACATGTGACCCACTGCAGTGGCCATTTAATTCATCCAATTTGAACAAAACAAATGAGAGCAACGTATGGTGGTACCAAAAGTTGGTGGTGATCTCATATAGTTCCTGATATTCTCCCATTTGGCTTTTAAACACACTGTGATTGCTATGATGTGGGGATATACGTTGGCGGTTTAACGCCAGCTGATGTCTAGTTTTAATATATAAGCCTTATAGGCCTATAATATATTCAGAATACTTTGCAGGCTAATTAAACCTGGGCCCTGGGCCTCAATCAATTTCCCATTGAACACACATGACCTAAGGCTACTGCAAGTCTAAGAATACCAATTCCAGTCATTCACTTGGGGAGCTTGTTTGTGCAAGCACTGTGGGCCTAACACTTCATAGTTTATCCATCAATATACACAGGAAATACATTCTGGTCCACTCCACTAGTGATAATTGGAGATTACACTAACACCTATTGTATTCTGGGGTGTTGTTTGAGCACTTGACTTATGAATTGAAGTGTCATGACTCATGCCTAAGACACCTTGTCCATTGGGCCTATTGATTGTGCCATGGATGGAGGTACCTCCATAATTGTACACAGATCACATAGTGACCACTAGTCATCCAGTGAGCTCATTGCACTATATCATAATCACATGGACATAGCAGAACATTGCCAAGCCTTAGTCTTATCATATCTCAGCTAGAACACACCTAAATACAGTATGTCTGGTAGGAAACAGGATGCCATTTGGCATCATTTCAAGAAAATACCATCCAATACCATGACTGGGTGCCGTGCGAAGTGTAACAACTGTGGGCATGAATTGCAAGGTCTTGTGAAGAGGATGAAAATTCACTACAACAAGTGCTCAGGGAAGGAAGATGAAGGTGGTGCAAGTACTTCAACGCCTGCTCATGGGGATACAACTGGATACAATGAAAGGAATGGTCACCTCCTGTCTATCACCACTGAGTTGTGCCGCAACAAAACCAACCATGCAATACATCACTCAATATATCATATGCATGCATACAACTTTCATGGCATCAAAATATAGCAAACTACATTCCTGATTTTGTAGGGTTTAGCTACAAATTCCAGCGTAATGAGTATGGAAATTTAGTGTGTGAACGAACTACAGTGTACAGTATGTCTGGTTCAAGTAATCTAGGCCTAGTAATTCTGGTACCACAGAGACTGGAAATAATGAGGGGGATAGCCTGAATGTCTTACAATAAATTATTGTGTGTACTCTAATATAGAATTGGTGATTTGCAATGATTTCAAGCAACTATTCACATAAAAAATGGAAAAGTAGTAAAAGTGATTTAAATCAGTGATTTTTTTGAAAAAAATCATCTGATTTAAATCGCGATTTAAATCAGTGATTTTAATCAAGGTGATTTAAATCAAACAACCCTGGATATAATTACTTGTTAGTCATGTAACCTGGTTGTAAGTGTACATCTCTTTCAGCACAATCCTTACTTGGGGAGGAGGGGGGGGGGGCACACATTTCTGATCACAATTTAGAAAAAGGTTAATAATCAAAATTGCCAAGAGATTAGAACCGATACTCAGGAGAGCATCTGAATGCCTTAAAAAGCTGGGACACCTCTTGTTAAACCCAGAGAGTTGACATCTTTACATTATGGAAAGACTGTTACAACTGTTAAAGTTACTGAATTAACTGAATTAACAACTGGTCATTCACATTCATATGATTTCAATCGTACATCTCAATATGACAGTATTCAGTAATGCATATTCATATGATTTTAATTGTAAATCACAATATGGCAGTATTCACAACATGATCGCTAATCTCTCACCTGAAGTGTCTCCGTACAAGTTCATGAAACTTTGGAATACAGTCAATTTCTGGCTCAGAGTGTTTGCAGATGTAAGTGAACCATTTCATGCCAGCTGCAACATGGGTAATCTCATCGGTGTAAATGACTTCTAGCAACTTGACAGATTCTGTGTCCTCTTGTCTCCCAAATCTGGCTTGTGTGATTGGATGGACATCCAACCCTCTGAAAGAAGACGATAGAGATAAAAAAAAACAAAGTCACAAACCTGGAAAGCTTATATCTTACACAGAATGGAATGTTTTAGATACAAGGTTCTCAATTGGTTTGGCATCTACAGCCCGGGGGGGCTAGGGCCAATGAAGAACAGTTATAGGGAGTATCACCATTGACCTCACTACCAGCATGGTTAGGACTTGGGTTCATTTACTGTCTGTTGACTTTCCCTGAGATATCACTTTCACACTTTACTATGATGAGCGCATCAGTGAAATGTTAACATGCCCCTCTGGCTTTTACAGATCCTATTGCCTGGCTGACTCCCTGCAGATTGGCTTCTCCCTCATAAACTCCCACCAACCCCAGGTTGAGATGGATGATCTGAGGAGGAGTGTAGTGACCCTCTAAATTTTGAGAACCAGCTTTTGTATAGAATTAGCCATTTTCTCATTGTGTGCAGCTTTCGATGGGTTTTCCTTCTCCAACTATGATTTGCCTCTCTGATATTTGTGGTTACACCTTGCCTATCCTTTACACGTCAATGTTCGATGTAGCATCCTCTACGTTGCTTAGTGGAGGTACCACCATAGTGTGCCAAAGCTTTGGTTTACCTGAGCAAACTGATCCAAGGAAAAGACATGTGCCACCAATGTGCCACACTATATGGTGTGAAGCTAATGATGCTAATGTATAATCAATGACCATCAACATTTTGGTAGATGTTACCAGATGCATTTACAAAATATCACAAAATTTGAAACATTCATATTTTCGCAATAAAAAATGCTATGAGGATACAGTTTTCACCTACATACTCAGAAAATTTTCAACAAATTTGCTAATTGCACCCACATGCTATGTGAGGGTATAAGTACTGCTAGGGACTCAAATTACATGCATACTGAGAATTTCTATACCTTAAAATGGGTATATAGTCTGGTGGTTGAAGTTAATTGTTTGAAATTCTGTACATCCTTTGGTCAAAACTACATCCCCAAAGCAATTTGTATGGCAAAGGTATGATTTTGGTGATATAGTTTGGAATCCATCTGGCAACAGAAGAGTGATGGGCAATTGAGTTTTTTCCCCCCTTTATGACATTTAAACCACATTGTCTTTAAAGGAAGCTAACATTTCCACAATATAGTTGCATTTTGATAAACTTTTAAATTCTATGCAAACATTCCAACTGTGTCAGGTTTGAAGGAGAAGTCAAAGAGAAGATTACAATAGGAATGACAACGAAAGTTTCCTAAAAAGTAAGAACACCTTTTGAAGATGCCATGACAGGTAATACTAACTGTGATTATACTTCTTGAGAAAGGGAATGTTTAGCCTGTCAAAGAGGTTTAATACAGTCAATGACTTGCTATATTGAAAAGACCCAAAATGTTGGATTGGAAGCCACCCGATGTGTAAGTTGTGGTTGTAAGTTGCAGGCTTCTCCCACATTGGTAGTCACTCGAGCATCGTAAAAATTACTGCTGATTATTATTATAATTATTATTAATAATCAACCATATCTGGAATTAAGGAAAAGATATCATGTGCGATAGAGTTTTTCAATCAAGAAAATGACTTTTCTCTCTAAGGTGAGAGCTACTTTGTCTGCTGCTGTCACCAGAATTATACATTTTCAAGTCCGAATTACGAAAAAGGAAAAGAAAGAAAGGAAAATAGAAAGGTGCTGCTTAATACCTAGCTTCATGAACCATATGAACAATGGCTAGTCGTGCCAGAAGTGAACAATTTGTCTCTTCCGCAGAATGCCATAATCCTGGAGAAATATATAAATGAAAGAGAACAATGTATTAATAAGATCCTGTTTATGTTAACACCACTACATCATGAAATACTATCTGTTTTTTCTTTTCATATTTTCAAGGTAAAAAAATTAACAGTGGTGTTGACAGTGAAATTAATGCCGTGATTCATTCAGCATAATTTGCAAAGCTCATCTCTGTTACAGAAAAAAAAAATTGTAATAAATGTAGGAGAACATAAAACAATGGAAAACACAAAACAAGAGGAACATGTAACTCGATGATGTCATATGTAGACTTGTTCAAGTCTTTGATCAAGCCTTGTGTGGGAAGGACCATTTATTTTGTGATACTTCCCAAATAAAATAAGATTTCCCTTCTGTTTGGGTGAAGTTTTTCATGACAACTAATTGCTATCGCATTGATTAACCAGAGAGGAAACACCTCCCAGCAGGTTACAGTGCCTTTCAATACATTACATATGCAGCACAAGTGTAATTTGCAAGCTACTAACCCTGGCTGAAATTAATACTGCAGATGAAGAGCAGTGTCAATCTAAACAGAGTCTGTGCTTCAACTCATTTGATGTTTAGGTTCTGGAGAGCGTATTTGATATTTTCACATTTTGCCCTCTGCTGAACCTAATGAACTTTGACCTCCACCCAAAACAATAGTGTTCTTGTACTCATTATAGGGAAGCCACATGCAAGATATGTCGGCCAATACAGTTTCCGATCATGTCACGTTTTGCGAGGTGTGTACATTGAAAAACAGGTGACACAGGAACAAAGGATTTTAATTAATTTAACTTTGTGTCAGTCTTAAAACTACCTCGGGCGAAGATTAAGCGTAATGCAGGCTGAAGCCATTCCACGTCTGTGGAATTATTTCGGAAATCCTCAGAAGAAGACCTTTGGAAATAATCTGTACAAAGGATTCATTTGATCAAGATGCTTAACTTAATTAAAATGCGACAACCTAACTCATCTGACAAACCTCCGAAAAGATTGAAAAAACTCCACACAGGAAATTGTTCGAGATTTCCCTGAGGGGTTTATGTAGAGTGGTGGTGTCATCTATTCAGGTACGAAGACTCAATCGAACATGACTTTAATAATCGAGATGTTGGGATAGGATCACTATACAAAGGGTACTGTAGCACCGATCACATACATGATGTTATTTGGAAGTGTTAGCTCAGTGTTCAATGCCGGTGCCTTCCAATCATAAGGTCCCGGTTCGAGTCACTCCAAGATTAATGTATGTCGTCCAGTTACAGAGTTGCTGACAATTCATGATCATGGACGTGAAATATTAATCTAAGAGACTGACTTCAGTCAGCTTGCGGCTTTGATAAGCCAATGAGGCTTCTTCGCGAGTTCCTGCTAGCAGGAGGATCTAAAATACATACATACAAATACATACATACATTGTAGAGGTTTCCAAAGGATATATCACAGCATGAATGAAATATATTAACAGAAAAGATTAAATCATTTTGATACCAATGTATTAGGCAAGGAATAATTGTGTGAAGTATTTACAATCAGCCACCATATGCTTTCTGGTAGCGTGGTGTTATTCAACAGCTTTCGAGAATCATCACAGCATTAAAGAATTGACATTTACAAAAGAATATAACAGCAATATATATATAAAACAAAAGACCAAAAGCAAGCACCTTCCAAGTTGATTCCAAGCCAAAAAGAAAAGAAAGACCTACTCACCATTGTGAACAGGCAAAACTCCAAAATGGCTTCCTAGTTCCTTAAGTCTTCCTTGCAATAGGTTGAAATGCTATTACAACACACACATACATATACACACAAAAGGAAAGATACAACAACAAAACATTAGAATGATCCTGTCATTTAAAAGTAATGTGGGATGGTATATACCTTAACTTTGAGATGCTATTAGAGGACAAATGTTCTATTAAAGAAGAATAGTAGTCAATGATTGTTTTTTTCACCTGTGTATGTTTAGTTAATATATCATTCAACTACATCATTTCACCAATGGCTTGTTACATTTTTGCCAGAACGAGAAGCGTTCAAAGATCTTGATTCAAAACAGTCAAAGTAAGGAAATATTTACCGAACATCTTGCATGTGGTATAAGTTTCTATGTATAATTCTGATATTAAATGAGATATTAAATATCAGTGTGCCAGTACAGTATACAGAACTGACGTTTCTTTCTTTCACTGTTTTTAAATTTCAGTCGTTTTTTTCCCTTTGGGCTGTTGGTGTAGCAATTACATCGACAAAGAGTTAACAGTACAGCTAGCAACAATGACAACTTGACTGTGTCTGTCAGTACAGCTACATAACTCAGTAAGTATGTACTGTAAGAAGAAACAGAAAGTTACCCTCCGTCAAAATACTTTGTTTACATGACCTGCGTACAGCAGATCTGATCATAATTGGTAGTTTTAAGATGGAAGCTGTTTTTTTTTTTCTTTTGTTATGTGAAGGAAAGAAGAATAGCATGATAGTGTTTAGAGAGTTTAAAAAATTTGGGTACCGCACTGCTCCTCTAATCTTCGACCAAGGTCATGTTTATCACTTCCTCTTTGCTCTATCTAACAAAGTTCCAAAACCTTACTTTCAACTAGTGTGACACTCTTTGCCACCACTCTGCGCCATGTTCGTGCACATGAATTTGCTATTTGTTTAACTAATCAAGTTCAGCAAAAACTAATTAAATGGTTTTGCCTGTACCATAATCTGAAAACAAAAGAAAATCCCATACTTTGCACATTTTGATCTTGTTCCATCTTTGGATACAGTTTTTCATTTCTTTATTTGACCTCTGACCTCCAGGAACAACAAAATAGGATGCTGATAACCACTTGGATACAAGGTCTACATTCAAATAGAGCTTTACATCGTTGATTTTATCATATTTGGCATTTAGACTTCTGTTGATCTCAAATGACCTTTGACCAGCCATTGAACAACAGATGAATTTACATGTCAACTGTAACACTGTAACTTCATTTCCAATTTAAATTATGAACAGAATGAATTTTTACAGAAGACAAAAGAGAACAAAATAACCGATACATTCTTCCAAAAATTACTGTACCTTTGCTTCATCGGCGGCGACCTTCACAAAATCTGTGAAAAAATCTCTGGGTAGGTACGTGCTACCCTCTCCAATCTGTATACGTGAGAATCTTGCTATGACATCCCAGGAGAGGTCTATTGCCCACTGCTCGATATTAGCCAAGGAATGTAGTACACTGACCCTGCTTGCCTGGAGCATGATAGAAGATATGAAATATGTAATATTAAAATATTGTTGACGTTATAATTATAATAATAATGATAATAATAATAATAATATCAATAATAATAATAATAATTATAATAACAACAACAATAATATTAATAATATTAATATTATTATTTCAGTAGAGGATTTGCTTAATTTGTCCTATTATATCTAATAAATAGCCTATTATGCCTGGCATGACGATAACAATTTTTCCATGTAAGGTTTATATACCAACAGTATAGGGTTGGCCTTTATGGATGATACGCAAGGTTATAACCTTTAGCAAGCCTAGACTAAATTGTTCATATTCATTTTGATCAAGAACAGAGAACATTATTCCCCAAATGCTTATTCTTGGTTTCAACAAATGTTTTGGCTTTCAGGCACAAAATTTCAATTTTGAACTTGCTGTATTGAGCTGCTCAATATGTGCCCAACCTCAAAAACGTCTGTATGATTACTTAAAACAACACACGATACTGCGATTGTATTTTGGGCCGGAGCCGGTGGTTGTTGGAAATGGGAGGTGGCTGGAGGAAAGGAACATGCATAGAGGGGTGGGGGGGGGCACTTTATTAATTCTTAATCAGCGAGTACACCAATGTGTAATATTTGATGAGAATTACTGCTTCATAGTTCCTGCCCTCTTTATCCCTTTTCCCTTTCCCCATTTCCCTTTCCCATTCATTTGCTGTGGCTAACAATAGGAATTAAGATAACCAAGGACACATCTTTATGTCTTACCAAGGGGTTCTTTATCAAACAGCAAGTTGAAATATGATATTCAAAAAAGACAATCTGACCTTCGTCCCTGCTTTCCCTCGTTTAATTTTCCCCGGTTCCAAGACCGTGAGTCCTTCCTGTCTGTGGGGTTGGCTTGGTGGTGTGCAGGATCCGACCTCCTTGATGTCACCAGCAGTCCATCGTTCTTGGACCTCGTGCGTCAGTCGCACCTGCAATGATAGGAGGGTCATGATAATGAGGAACATGAAAATTAAAATAAATATATAAACTGTTTGTTGGAAATTTCAAAATAGAGATGCAAAGTTGGGGTGAAAGTGGAGAAAGACAGGGGAAAGATATTGCTTTTTTCGATATTCCCCCAACACAGCCCTGTCTCAGCCAATATTAGAAAACTTTGCCCTTTGTTCCTTTCTATTGAAACCAAACATTGATGAAAAGCTTAATCACAGTTTATAAAGGCATTGAAACTTTACCTGTTTTGGTATTCTAGTTTCAGCTTGTGAAAACAAGGAAAACAAACCTTTTCGTGTGGATCTGATGTCATGAGTATCCTTACAGCCCAATCGCAGAGTGAATCTGAATCCGAAGCTACGATGGCAGGTGGGACGGCATCTACAGTACATACGGGAAGATTTATTTACATGACTCTGGCAGTAATCAAGGGAATACTTATATGATGCTTTTATAGTTACTGTCACAAACATTTGATGATAATCTGATTAATATTATTTACCTCATTTTGGAAACATTTTACCAAGTTGGAAGAACATTTCAGATATGTAAACTATGGATTGCATGGGAAAGAAAACTCCACCTTTCATAGAAAACCAGTCGTGGTTTGAACCAGGAACTAGGTTCCACTACTTTGGTGGCAAAATCTTTATCAACTTGTAAACTTAATAATCATATCACTGGTTTAATCATATGATCCTATAAAATCAAGTAATAACTAGCCCAAGCGAAGACAATGACAATGAAACCTTAAGTACACTCATCCCCCTTTCCCCAACAACCCCCCCCCTTCCCACCCAGCTTATGCCTTTGAGCTGTGCTACTGAAAGAAAACTCACAGGTAAAACATTTCTAGAAGAGGCAATGTCTTTCTTTTACAGCATGGAAGCTGAAATTGGGTGAGAGGGCAAGTTCGATGTTTGGAGAGAGGGGTTGGATGTCTGAGGTATGGGAGTTGGATGAAAGAGGAGGGGTTGGAAGATTGGAGGGGGGTTGGAGCATAGGCGGCAGTTAGTAAAGTGTTTGTCAATGAACTTTCATTGAAGAATAGTGAAACCAAAAGCTGGTTCAAGAGGAGGATAGTGAGGAAATGGTAAAAAGGAGAAACAGATTTGAATAAGTTTCAATTATGATTGGAAGTGATATTGCAGGGGACCAGTTCATTTCCAGGGAGGAAATTTAGGAATCATGATCAAAATTTCTCAACGAGTCTATGAACTACGGAAGTGAGTAAAGTCAATGATATGAACCTTTCGCTTTCTCTTCCTGCTCAACTTCTTGAGATGAAGATGTGATGAGTTCTGAAGAAGTGTTTACGTAGATCTTTCCTTCCAGTACTTTAACCGTGTACATCTGTTGCTATAAAGAGAAACAGAAGTCAAGAAACAAAAAATCAGTGATTTTGTATAAAAGGAACTGCAAACAGTAAGCCAAAAATGGCATCAGTAATAATGGTAGCAGATTTAGCAGAGAAGGCATTGCCTGTGTGTATGTTTATGCCATGAGAACCTGAGAAACAAAGATGTCACAAAGTTAAATACATACCATACCGATACATGTTTCAAAACTGTCAAATGACTGTACAAGCAATAAGTGATGCATAAGTATGTAAATATCTAATCTTTTGTCCTCTCTTTCTGTATTTTCCATTGTCCTCATTATATTCTTTATCTGCAGTGTACAAGTCCTTTTATGTGTGTACTTCTATCCAGAACATTCTTGGGAACTTATGGGGAAAGGATTAAAATAAGTATTGCACTTCTGTTTTTCGCCTTTTGAATCCAACAACGGTATAAACGATAAGTAAATATCCTTAAGAGTAGCAGAGAAAATATAATATGTACTCACTGTGCACTTTGTATGATAATTCTGAGATATTTTGTTCATATTTGCTGGAAATAAAATATACTGTATGAATGCTATGAAACATGAAAATGAAATTTTGAAACAAGTTTTGTAAGTAAATTTGAAACTATATGATAAGTTTCAATAGGCGCTGTTTAGTGTTTGTGTAACTTTGAAGCTCAGTGAAACTAATATTGATTTGGAAGGTTTAGATTCTCCTTGAACAATGAATATCCTGGTGCAATATAAAACGGTTTTTAATGCCAAATACAACACAAAGACAAAAAATTATTCTTTCCCCTTCACAGTTGAATTTGCGAACCTGAAGGCCTGTTGGAGAGCTACCATCTTCTAGATTAAATGAATATCCATGCCAGGGACACACGATTGATATTCTACCTCCAATGTCCTCAATGTCACCTAAATCCATTGGACCACCTGTAACAAAAAACCAAAAAACAAAAACAGTATACAGTTATATATGTTAAACATAACCGGCATTTTCATTTCCATACGATGTTGACATTGGTAAAAGAGTTCACAATAACACTTTTAACATTAAATTTGCAATCATATTGAGGGATATTGCAGTTCCAGACAATGTGATACTTTCATGGAAAACAAGAATGGTTCACATTGTTCATTGAAACCTCATCTCCATAGTCTTTTCAGTAACTGCATATATTGCTGATGGAATGGAACCTACATTAGTTGGGTAAACTCTCAATTCTTCCATGGTCACAGTGAGAGTTCAAAAAGTTTCTGTTGATTTTTTCTTCTTGATACATTTGAAATATTTGTTTAGCTGTTGAGGTTCTCTGCATGTAGAACTTCATAAAAAAGGCAACTGTGTTGTAGAAATATTACTTACCTCTGTGAATAAGTGAGTTAAATATTATCCTGAAAAACAAACACATTTTCAACTGTATATTATTCACTCTGTTGTTGCCTGATGTTTTCAAAACATGAAACCAAGTTTGAAAACAAGAAAACAAATTTATTTGTCATGCAAAATATTTTGAGGATTTTGGGTTTGCATTATATTGTAGATGCAGAAAAATTCTAGCCGTTTCATTGATCAATCATTTTCAGCCAACTAAAGATTCTTTTTACTCTCTCTTACCAGCGTGTGGACATGATGCATCCATGGCAAAAAATTTGTCGGGTGAAACAAAAACAATAACCATGTCTTCTCCATCTTCTGAAGAAATTCTGAAAGTAAAAATATGACAATTAAGTCATGCAGCAGTTTTGAAACAGATATATTAAGCTGTTAGAGAGAAGCTAAGAACATTAAATACAATAAGGCTGCACCACTTGGCGGCCTTCGTACAGCATAATCACAGTTGTGATCCTAGAGCCAAACCATTTTTTCTAGGTACAATTAATACATGAAGTTATACTTTCTGATTAGCCAACTTTTATGCAGATAAAGAAGAAGAAGAATCCTTCATGTGAAGAAGAGAAGGTTTGGAAATGACACGCTAGGTAGAGAAGGTTGTTTTAATAGGCCTTCTGGGTTGTCCCACTCATTGAACATTAAAGGATGAGTCTAAGCTCACAATTAAATTTGATTTGTTGTAATCATAACAAAAGATCAACCTACTGTTTGTTGTATATATTCCTCATCACTAAAAAGTTTTTCAGAATCGAACCTTTTCTGTAAGTTGGTGACACTCATGAATTTAAGTAACTTGGCAGCTTTGCAAATAATTCACTCTTGGTGTGGGAATTGCCTTGTGTAACATTTTTTTGAACGGTGTAAACAGTAAAAACAGATAGTTAGTTGAACCTACTAAAGGTAGCCAGTAAAGGCCCAAAATTATGGCGTGCTATAATTGCTATAAGTTTTCATAAGTACTTTTCTGGAGGCCTTTACTCTCCAAATTGTTCTCAGACATTTTTAAGGAACACACAAGATGACTGAATGTCCCAGTGAGGAAAATTTCCCCGTAGGTTGTAATATGAACAGTTTGAGAATTTTGACCAAAGGTGACCATATTTGAATATCTAGCATATTTGGGGCCAATACAGCATACAAATACACAGACCATTAGGTCAATTCCTGAGATGCAATGCAAAAGTCAATTGGCAAACATTTGATAGTTTTACTAAGTTGATACTACTGTACATGCACTACAACTTCATAACTATATATATAGCAACCCCAAATCTGAAACAATCAATGACCATTAACAGTAACGTTTGCACTGAGGAGGCAACACCATCAGTAATTTAGAGTTAAAAGAGCATCCTAGAAATTTAAATGCTATTTTAATGCCGAACATCTTGAAACCAGAATAACTGTATATTTGACAAATGAGTAGCACACAAATTTGTCATTTTTCTTTTTCTTATGACATATCAAGACTAAATTCTGCCAAGTCATCCTTTTCATAGTTAATTGCATTTTATGTTTGGTGGTAATTTTATGTCATTCTGGCCAGCCCAATATACTTACTAACAAACTACCGAAAAGTGAGGGGTGAGAAAACAATATCAGCAATATGTCTACTTGGGTGGCTCATTCTCATCTGGAGCATCACCTAAGGAAACTGCTTAGGTGAGTTAGGCCTTGATCACACTTAATTAAATACTGTACCTTGTACACTTCTTTGCCTTGAAATTTTCCACTGTCCCAATACATTGCCAACGATTGGAGTCAACAACTTCCTTCAACGCTGTCACTAAATCTGTTGAAAATTCTTGATTCATTTCTACCATCAGAAAAAACAATAAAAACAAGAGAGGCTGGGTTGTAATGGTAAATGCACAAGAGGTCTACAATAATGTAAGAAATGCAGTTGTTACATTCAAAACTAACGTTAGTGATGCCTGGTCTAAGTGATAACGTTACAACTTACAGTAGCCAAAAGTTAGTCTACTGTAGTTGCCGAAATACTATAGTTACTAAGGAAAGAACACTTCGGTTCTTTGTCTCTCCAAGCTATGTGCTTTGATAATTTAGGGCCTGATTTTTCAATTCAGCTAAGCCGACAAAGCTTTAAACAGATTAAACTATACGTATTCCAAATGTAAAATTGACAGGCTTCACGGTTGAAATAAATAATATACTTTGTAATGAAAGTAATCCAGGAAAGAACCTGGGCACAAAAAACCAACAACTGAACCGCTCTCAACCCCAGTTCCTGTGCTGGTGACTGTGTGATCATAGTCAGGTGTGTATCACGATTCCCCTAGAGGAGGAACATAATGCTACACATGATCTGAGCCAAAAGGCGGAGAAATGGTTGAAATACCTATTATATATATAACATTAGGCTAGGCCTAAAGTGCACTTACTGTGCAATGTATAGAACTTGAAGGCTGGTATGCATTTGTTAGGACTAGTTAGTAGTTACACGAGAAACGATATTAGAGATAGATATTAGACTAGTTCTTGTCATAATATGTTCGATTGCAACAGAGATACCGGAGTAAATGACTTAATTTTTATCCAAATACCGTTTTAACATTGACACTTACTTAAATTTATTACTCTGCATTCAAATCGTGCTGCTTTACTTCACGCTGGCTTGTTGATTTCATTTCACAAGATCACAAGGCTAATGGGCATGGTAATAGTTCAATACATACTGTAATGCACTGTCCATTAGATTCATTGTAGAAAATAAACTTTATTACATTATATCGGAGCTACATTTCTAAAATAATAAACGTGATCGTAAGATCTTTTGGTTCCCTCTTGGTCGTATTGTTAATAAAACTAAAGTTAAGGTTCTTAAGATAGACAACAGATTTTTCTAATTTCGCTAAACTGCTCCCTATGTTCTTTTCATCAAGTTTGGCAGGATACGAGCGAGAGAGTTATCTTAATCTTAGCCTTATTTAATTCTCATTCTCAACCAGTCAATCTTGCGAGAGTTCAGCTATGATGGCGTCCTTGGTTGAAGAGGCAGCACAAATACATGCTCAAGGTGACATTTAATTCGCTTGCATTACTATAAATTTATTATAATTTGATTTATCAAATTACACTCTCTCTTACTCCTAGCCTAACGTAGTGGATGGTCTAACTCGTACTGTAGACCTAAGCCTAGGCCTACATTGTCTCAACTATACTGTAGGCCTGCACATCTAGTGCTACAGTAGACTACAGTGATCGGACTTAAGTCTTATCTTGGTGCAGGTACAACCAATGTTAATTCTATTGTTGAACACTACCTAGCATTAGCTTCCAAAGAATGTTCAACTTGTCTTACCTAAAATTAATAGGCCATTACTGCTTGCTATACGTTGTTTAGGCTAGCTAGTAATACTGCAATCCAAAATTGCAGTGGTATGGAGAATATTAGACATACAGTAGTTAGGCTTCACAATTTAAGGATGTAAGTCTTGTCAGAAAAACTGTTCTTGGCAGCATTTAAAGACGACAGCAATTTGTATATACAAGGTTGATTTAGACTGGCTTTTCTCAACAGGTAGGCCTAATCTAGTCAAGTTTGCACAGTGATATCATTGATTTGTGACATACAGTACTGACTGCACATTGCACAAACTTGTCTCATTTGTTAAAAAACAATTTTGCATACACTGTGCACAAATGTGTGTAGTTAGAGCTAGGGATGCACCCGATATCCGGTTCCGGTTCCGGCCGGATATTTTTCAAAATCCGGCCGGATCTTTTTCAAAATCTGGCCTGAATCATCCCTTAAAAAGGTGTTGGTATTAACTAAAATCAATGTAAACTATTTCCAAAAATTAATAAAAACATTCAAAGTAAGGAAAAATTAGGTTTAACATGTTTAATTTAATTTTCTCAATGGTCTGACCCACTGTTTCTAAAGATCAACCAAAACAATACAACTTCTGTAATTATATGAAGCTATATACAACAAATACAGTTTGCAGTGAAATCATTTCTTGCAGCCTTCATCAGTTTAATATTGTAGTTATTTCATTAAAGAATGTAGATTACACCACTTCAAGTCATATTTAATCTCATAAATGGGGTCTTAATTTCACCTTCTTTATAATATGCATATACCTCACCTAAGATTTGCTCCTTGTTTCATACTTCTACTTCTTATTAATGATTTTCTTTTGTGTTATGAAAAAATCCGGTTCCGGCCGGATTTTATCCGGCTGGATTTCACGTACTATCCGGCAAAATCCGGTTCCGGCCGGATCCAAAAATTTGGATCCGGTGCATCCCTAGTTAGAGCAATATTCTGGTGGCTGATGTTGATTGTTTAACGAAAATGCTGACAAATTCTCTGTACCTGTCAGATCAAAACCACATGCCTGTAGCCTCATAACATTTTGTATGATGAAGCTAGGATTTTTTTCATTTTGTGATATTTTTTATTGTTAGTAATGCTATCATGGCATTTGAAATGAAAATGCCTGTTTTACTTATCTTTATAATATTGAAATCACTTGATAATAATATTCATTTAAATACACAGAAGAAAACAATTTTTCTACATATTACAAATGTACAAAAAAGTACAAATGGGTTACAATGTCTGTCACCTGGATTTCCCTTTCATGACTTATGACCTCTAATTAAAATTACCATTCATGGTTTTCTTTTACATATCCATTTTGTGTTTTGAGTGTCTAAGATTATATCAAATTTTAGTTTGTTTCCTCTTTTTGTTCTTTTTTAATACTATGGTAGGGCTGGAGAGCAACTTACAAGGAGGAGGCATTGACGAAGAGCTGGAACTATATCAACCCTTTCAAAGTAAGAATTGTTGTCACTTCAATGAAGCCATGCGAATGAAAGTTTTCAAGTTAACGTCCACCGCCCTCATGCTCCAAAGGGTCCCGGTGAAAAGTTTCATTCCTTATGAAAAATTTCATTATTCACACGAAAACGAGCCCCAAGACATCAAACCCCTGTACAAAGGCATATTATGAATTGATCGCACTGTATCTACAATACATGTTTGCATTGCAGTAGTTTCCAAACCTGATCTACATCAGTGATATATGGTTTAACCGTAGATTCTGAATGACGTTTACCTTTGATGGATAATGAATCTTTTAAATGGGTTTTTATCTTTTATGGAAGTGTCAATGGCAACTTTGTGAAATTAACAAATTATGTTCGAAAGTTATAATCTGTCAGCTTTGCATACATTGCATACATTAAGCTATCCAGCCTAATGTATCGTGTTTACTTGTAGACCTTGATGGATCACAAATCCAACATAGAATCTTATTGGATTGCCTTCACATGAACAAAATATGTAATTGCCCTATGAAAGCCTATGTAGAGTGGTTTTGTCAATTAAGTAGCACTAAATACTGTACGTTTAGTCGTTTACTGTATACTGGGTTTGCACTGAAATCCTGGAAGAAACTTGCTATTATGTACTGAATACTGGATAAATGAAACAAAAAAGCTTTCATTCCCATAACTGGTATCAAATATAGATCTGTACCAACAAATAGTCCTTTCATCAACAACACAGTATCCAAGGTTGAAATTCAACACCCTTTTTTCCCTGATACAGTCTAATGCATCACACGTTACGGTGTAGGCATTAAAAGTGTATTACAATTTTCCTGTTAAATATTGTAAGTCATTTAAGGAGCTGATTACATGTGCTAGACTTGATGCAGTCCAGGCGTCGAAATACAGGCCATATACTGGCTATTCAAATGCAACTGTGGATTTCACTGTTTGCGAGTATAGTAAGAACGACAGCCTTGCATTTTTCTGCCAGTAGACTTTAGAATGTAAGCACATGATAAATCAGTTAACAACCGTGAGTCGTAGAATCAGCATGATTGCCATACCTAAAATCCTGCACAATAACTGATGTGTGTTGTTATTTAGGAAAATGTCAACTACAGGTGTGAACTTGATTTTTAACCAGAAGGTTCTTTCAGTGGCTAAAACTCTGGAATTCTAGGCCAGTGTTCAGGTAGTCAGGACACTTTGATTGATGAGCATTGTTTCATCTTCCAACTAATGAGTAATATTCAGTATTAACAAGTTCTTTCATCTGCTTCTCTCCAGAGGATCAAATAACTTTACCCGAGGAAGTTCAGTGTATGGCAGTCAAGACTCTTCTTCATATGTGCAAAATTCCGTTTTCTCTCAGATTGAGGGCGAATGCAGAGAACATGTCCCCATCAGGTATGATACAATAAAGGCTCGACTTATCTAAACACTGGCTTGACATGTTTGTGCCCTTTTAAAATATTATATATTCCACTTTTGATTGTTGAATGTTTATTGAAACCAGTATAAATATAATAATAAAACTTATTTATAAAAATATTTTCAGGATTTCTTTACAATTCTGCCAAAAAATTCTCTGTTTGTTCAAAGAGGATGGCCAATGTGCCGTTGGGGCAACATGTGAAGAAACATCCAAGTGGGCTGAGTGAAAACAAGTGAAAAGTTTTTTTAAGATCATCTTAGTTTAAGAAACTGTCCTTATACTGTAGCAAGTTACAGTATGTTTAAGTTATTTTCAATAAGGTGTATTTTTTTATCTACCACCTTTCCACATGAGTCGTAACTATAAGATGGTCAGGAATTTCCGAGTGTAGCAATGCTATTTAGTTTCTACTCACTGTTTAGTATTTGTTGACAACTCCTGTCTATTATTCTTACAGGTGGAGTACCTTTCATCAAAGTTGGACCCCAGATTGTGTCAGAATTTGATCCTATCGTTGAATATCTTGACTTGAAGGTAAGGTTGAACACATTCATCAAAATCAAAACATGAATAATTCCCAGAGTTGTCTCAATAAAAAAAAATTAAAAAGTTGTACATAATATCAAACAACTGGGGTTGAGATAACTTTGTAAGATCATTAAAAGTAAGCTGTTTGTGCCTGAGCGGGGTTTTGTTCTATCAAACAAAACTAAATTTACAGCAAATGTTTTTACCCTTTTTATTTCAATATCATTTTAAGATTGCATAAGAAAAATAGTCACACTAGTAAATTACACTCGTCCGGCTATTGTCAACGCATTATTCCCCTCCCCTTTGTAGATGACCATTCAGTTAGTATAGAATGTGAATGGCTGTAGTGAGGCACTAAGGAAAGTCTAATTTGAAAAATTTGTTACTTCCCGTAGGGTATTTCCCTGTCACGTGAGCTCAGCGGTTCTCAGAGATCTGAAATGAAGGCGTATATGGCATTGACTGTCAATAGACTATACAGTGCAGAGGTAAGAAAGAATTTCTGTCTCTTTATCATGAATACTGTCACTCGCATATATACTGTTTCCTATTTTCATTTTTTTTTTGGTGGGGGGGGGAGGGAGGGTGTAGGAGAGGCAGGATGGTGGAGAGGGAAATTGAAGAACCATGAGGAGGTGGATTGAGCAAGGGGGAAGGAAATCAGCAAGGGGATAAGTAAGAAGAGAGAGCTTTGTAAAGAAAAGGCGAAAGAGTTAAAACAGAAGTAGATGTTTTGCATGCAGCTGTAACAGAACTGCTAATGCATTTTGAGATGTGTTCTGTGTGGTTTGTAGGTATTTGTTGCTTGTGCTGAATTATTTAAAAACATGACATACTAGTACAAACTGCATAGTGATGTAAGAAAAAATTCTGATGGTAAAGTCCTAGTTGGACTCCTTTTTTTGTAAGTGTTTGTGGAGAACCAAACTGTGATACTCCCTGACTAGTCTCTTCTTTTGCTCAAGTCAGTTAATTTTTTATCTTCCACTTGTGGTCATCATTTCTCAATCCTGGTATAAACAGGTTTACCTCTCCTGGTGCTGTGAGACGATTGCCAACAAGGTAACGAAACCAAGGTATGGTGCACCGTATCCCTGGCCGTTGAATAAACTACTTCCTTGGTACAAGCAACGGGAGGCCAAGAAATATCTCAAGGTCCAAGGTTGGCTGGAAAAATCTCAAGATGAGGTCTGTAAAGATGATCATTGGAACACTTAATGAAATTATGAAGAAGTGTTAGAGGACCTATCAACCCCCCCCCCCCCCCCCCTTGTTCTCTCCATCCTTTCTTATAACCTTGCTCATTTCGTTTTAAAACTTTCCCCTAAGGCACAGCTGGTCATCTTGAATCCTCCCTTTTCCAGCTAACAATTTTGTAACAGCTCCACGGCTGTTTGATTCCTGAAGACTTCTGCTTTGGGTTTATATGTCCCACATTGCAGACTTCATTATCATTTTCTGCTGAAACTGTGAAAGAATTAAATTATTTGATAGCATTTTCAAAATATGCAGAGCAGTATTCCCAATAAGGAGTTCTTTCTTTCCGAGTGATCATGGTTAATTGTGTGTGTATGTGTGTTTTCTTATCTCTGTGTATATTGTAGTCAATCGACTTGCTTTAATTGAAATATACAGGGTACGTTCTTTGTCATATCATTCCCAGTGTTATAGATAACTTTGAAATGTCACTGTGTACATTTTTTGGCGTTCTTGACGCTTAAATCCAATTAATTTTTTTTCTTCTTCTTTTCCGTAGGTATACGAGGAACTCAAAATGGCATGTAAAGCTCTCTCTGATAAGCTCGACGACCAGTATTACTTTTTTCTGGACAGGTAAGCTTTGTCACTGTAACGTATGTTGTGTGTTTGTATGTTGTATGTTTCAGGTCATGAGCTTTCTTTCTTCCATTGAAGCTCAAATTTGAAAATTTTGTAATTTTTGTATAATTTTGAAAATTCTGCCTTATGATGTTTGAGAACTTGTGGTAAAATGGAAGGTGCTGTGATGTAAAATTGTTCTATATTTTGCACCTTTAACATAATGTTGAAGAAATTTTGAATGTCTAGGTTGTACCGCATAAACGTGTTATATATAAATGTACTGTACACTAGTATTTTTATTTTTAATATTTCTGTCTGCCAATTGGGGGAGGGGGGGAGGGCGGATGGTAATCCACACCATCTGATTTTGTGCTCGATCAGTATGTTTGGTTGGACCCCTGCCTTGGGTTCATTGAGACCAATGTTTTTTTTCTTCTTGTTTCAAAGGCCTTCAGAGCTGGATGCTCTAGTGTTCGGCCACCTCTACAGTCTCCTGACGTTTCAACTTATAGATGACAAAATGGCCGACATCGTCAACAGCTTCCCAACTTTAACCAGATTTGTTGAGCGGATACAGGAAAACTACTTCATAGCTCCTGAGATGGACGATGTTTAACCTCCACATGAACAGACATCTTAGACGTAAACAACTGAAGTATTTTTGCCGTTGATGTCGCTAAGACCCGGTTGTAAACCGGGAGCCTCCTGTGCCGTAAGGAAGACCTACCTAAAGTTTGCGTGGCTATCTGCGTGGTATATCTCGTATGCATTGTTGGAGAGATACAGACCGAGCAACTGCTTACCTTATAGCTATGTGCATGCTATTTAACGAGAAGAGTTTCATTAATCACGAGAAATCATCGAGTGAATATTTTGCATGTCTTTGTGCTAGCCTGGGCAATTGAATGGCTATGTGCAGTGTAGATTGCAGACCTCACTTAATATGTCGTAAAAAATATGGAAAGAAGAATTGCATGGCTACGTGCTGGCTATTAATGATAAACTTTGCTTGTATATGAGAACAAGAATATATATTCCCATAGAGTAGTAGTATATGTTGCTTGAAATTTTTGGTATGAGTGAACATTTGAACTTCTTAGAATATCTGGGGCAATACAGAATATATAGTCAACATTTTATGAAGCAATTATAGGGAGAAAAAAGTTAACGATGTCAGACCTGATCAATTAGCGATATATGTTCAGATGTGGCTTTAGTTGGTTACTCGAGCCAAGCCTCACCAAGGTTTCCATTACTGTGACTCAGAAATATATTATAATAACAAAGTTTGGATGATATCAACATATGTTATAACTCTTGACTGTTGTCAGAACTTCCAAAATGACCGAAGAGACTCCAAGCAAAGACTCGTTATTTATGCCGCCTTCTCGTCGACATGTGTGTGTTTGTTGCTCAGTCATACTAAGAAGAAATTTACAAGAAATTTGACATTACGACTACCTCTTGGTTCTTTTTGCTGTTGTGGTTGATGATATTGTTAACTTTTCTTGGTGTGGTTCATTACTCAGAAAAAGCACAAGACAGTTGGATTAGCAGTTATCATTAAAATCTAAAGGAAATGGAAAAGACCAGAGTGTGGTTTGCTTCAGTGTTGGCCACTCTGGGGGAGGGGTGGTGTAGGGGATAGCCGATTAGTGCTATGGTAATGAATTGGCCAGTTCAACCTTTAGCTTTAACCCTAGGTAAGGTGTTTCCAAAATTAACAGGAGGGCTGATCCCCCCCCCCCCACAGTCCCAGTACCCATGAATGGTTAGACACCAGTTGTATTTAACTGCTTCCGATGCATATGCAACACGTAGGGATACCTTAAGCCATTATCCAATAACATATTTCATAGCTACTTGTTCTATCATGCTTTTCAGTATAGTTTCTATCCTAGGACTATAAAAAAATTGGGATACGCAATCCTTGGCCGTTAAGGAGAGCCCTAGTCTTGAGGTCTTTAAAACAAGATTGCCCATGCATTGTTACTAGCACTGCTGCGCTGCGTGGGGTTTTTAACGAGTATTTAACAGAAACAGAAACAAAAGTAGCACTGTATCCTAAGGCTTTTGGAAATAATGGATTGATTTATAAGTGGGAGGAGCCTTATAATGAATGAATTCATTCATTCATGGAACGCCACCGTTTTTTCTTTACCCGTATTGTTATGGATGCTACCAGGCAGCCTACATGCTGCTAACATAAATATATATCTTCGACTTGGAGGAAAAGTGACAAATGTTACATCTCATTAAAGCCCCTGTTGAAAGAAAGTCAATATTTTCAACCTGTCGAAATCCTATTAGCATATCCCTTGATTTTTTCGATGAAATTTTCTTTTATGTGGCATGAACAAGTCGGTGAGTGTCAGAAGTTGAACCACCATATTGGAACATTTTATAGTGACCCTGTAACAAGCTATAACTGTTATATTACTGATACCCAAACGATTCCATGTTCAGTTGGAGTGGAATCGCTTAATTTTCTTAGGAGAAATGTCGCAGCATGTAGGGAAATTTTCCCCCAAAATAGCGTTTAGGGGAGTTCCAATCAGTGAACTTAAACCATTTCCGACTGCTCCGTGTTCTACGCAACCGTATAAAATGTAGGCTTTTGAAAATAGAACTAATGCATAGAATATCATGCGGAATGTAGGTGAAATAGGAAAGGTTAAATAGTAAATATGTCATAGGATGAAACGGCATATATAATAATAATAAGAAATATTTATATAGCGCATAATCAGCAAAGCGCTTCACAAATGTAATACCGAAAAACAAATAGTAACAAAAACCTAAGTATTAAATATATAGAACTAATAAGGCATAAAATGTAAAAAGCCTAAAGCAACAATATAAAAAAAAAACGTACTAAACGATTATAAAAAACCCTAAACGCATATAGTCCAGAACAAATTCAGAAGTATGTAAATAGTAAAATAGTTATAAAAAAGAATACACAAAAGATGAAATCATAGTCAATGTATAAATATAATTAAGTATGAGAAACTATAGTACAGTATATATTACAATAATTGTATTGTTAACAATAACAACAACAATAGTAAAAAAAAACAAAGAAGAGAGAGAGAGAACGTCCAGGAAACAAGACAATTTCAAGTGGCACGTCAGATGACGGGAACTTTAGTCACATTTTATTTTCCTCTCATCGGTTTGAATACTATTTGGTTCTACTCTCTGTGAAAAATATAAAACAAATTCGTATATCTCCCTTGAAGTCTTAAATTTAGTAACGTCACAATAAGCATTGATGTTTACAAGAGACAGTCTGTTGGTTTAAGTTAAAGAGATATACTGATGGCACTGGTAGACGATATAACGCTTATCTTAGATAAATAATCCACACTGCGAATTGAGATCCTATTACAGGGTTGTCCCTTGAACCTACGGCTCGCGGGCCACAGTCCGGCCCGCCGCAGGGTTGCGTCAGGCCCGCCAGAGATGCTCTACGGTGTGAAATTTAGTGAGCAGATTTATTGATAACAATTTGAAGCTATATAATCAATCATTCGAACAATCTGGGTCCAAAAAAACTGCATACAGGTCAGTTTGTGTGACACTCTCTCAGCGGAGGGGAGAGGGGGGGGGGGTGTCGGCTGGACTTTATTCATCTGTTTTATCAGGAAGGAAAATAAATCAGTGCGCTCCGCGCGCAGTGCTCACATTTTGTTGCCTTGGGCTTCGCGCAAAAAATCGAGCGTAGGGTTCATGCGGCCCCCTCCTTCATCATAATCATTCCATGTGGCCCTCCTCTGCAAAAGGTTGGACAACCCTGCCCTATTACAATGGCTCGTTCCTAACTCGAGGTGTGATTTAGCTCATGGGCGGCGATCCTGGGGGGGATGGGGGGGATATATCCCCCCCATGAAAATGGGTGGAGGGGATGTAATACACCATATCCCCCCCACCAAATGCCAGGAATAAGAATATTTTCATGCCTTCATTTATGCATCATCGTGAATGTACGGCTCTTTTTAGCTTCATTTCTCGCCTATACCATAAACGCAGTGCGATCTTTTCAAATAAACCGTCTTTATAAAGCAAGAATAGTTGACTGTAGGCTTCATTGGCCCTATAACAACAAAATGTATTATTGCGCCCACGGTATTGATATAGTACATATATGCACCCTCATAGTATTCATATAGGCCCTATAGTAGGCCTACACACGTACATGTTCCCTCGAACAGCTGAGAATCTCATGTTACCAGGGTAATGCTTAATTAGGGGCGTCGGAGCGGTTCGCCGGAACAATATTCACGGCGCAAAAAAAAAGGAGAAAAAAGTAGCACTAAGAAGAAAAAAAGGCAAAAAATAAAGAACCAAAATGAAAACATACTTCAAAATGTGTTTCAGAAGATTAATCGGGTACAAAACCAGACAAGGGAGAATGCACAGAAGAAAAGCTCGGGAAGTGCCATTTCCTGCAATCTGGGAGGCATTTTTTCAAAATTTTCTCCATTACGCTACGCGCCAACCAATGGTGGCGCGTAGCGTAGTTTGACCTTCCAAACGTCCTCCACCCCCCCCCCCCCGATAATTATGGTAGATGGCCACACTCTGATCTTCCGTACCAATCCCAAATAGCTTCCGACGCCCCTGTTAATACACGTATGTTTCACCTGGATGCCCTAGCAATCGGTACCTAGGAATGTAACTATGTGTAATTGTGTATTGCATGTGTATAGGCCTATAATAGCCTGCATGAGGCCATTTTCTTCATTGAATAATATAAAGAGCTCTCGAACATTCTAACGTAGCGCCTGAAACAAGATTGACAGGGGCAATTTTCCCAAAATAACACCCGAAATTAAAAAAAAAGTATTTTGGATCCTGATTATGAGATATTTCGGACATGAAATCCCTATTTTAAAGTTGGGTATATGCCGCTTGGAAACCTCGGCAAGTGCCGTTTCCGGCCATCTAGAGGGTTTGTAAATCCCAAAATTTTCTTGTACGCTTCGCGCCAACTCATGGTGGCGCTACGCTTAGATAGTCAACAAGGTCATATCCCCCCCACTCGGAAGTACGGATCGCCGCCCATGATTTAGCTGAATGTTACCGAGTTCGGCTGGATATTACCCTCCCTTACTCCACGACAGTGGGTCACATTAGTTCATTTGTGATGTCACAACAGTCTGCGATGTCATCACGGTATGGATGTTCTTCGAAAGTTTTCCTATTGTTTATCGCTTTATTGATTTATCCTTGGAAAATGTAACTTCATTTGTGGAGCGTATCATTACCTACCAATTGTTCTATTGTTAAAGTTGATTTTCTATTTTAAATGCATTACATCATTCCCTTTGCTGTTGCAAGATGCATTATCAAAATATCAACAAATATAAAACAAGAAATTTAAAAAAAATTATCTTTTAGCACACAAAATACTATGATGACGAGGTTTTTACCTATACATGTGCAGACAATTTCGATCCTTTTTTTTCCCTTTCAAAACAGTCCACTTGAACCAGCAGAATATCCCTTTAATATATTCATCTGATTTGTTGCCAGATGCATTATCAAAATACCACCAAATTTGAAAAAAAAAATAAAAAATCTTATCTTTAAGCACACAAAATACTATGATGACGAGGTTTTTACCTAAAAATGCAGAAAATTTCGATCATTTTTTTTTCCATTTCAAAACAGTCAACTTCCACCAGCAGAATCCCCCTTTAATATATTTATCTGATTTATCTTCTGTTTTGATCTTTTTGATGATTATGACTGCTCATGTGGGCCCCATCGATCTTCTAAGGGACCCTCGAGCAGTCATCATAACAACGTCCATACCGTGTAACGTGCACGCTCTTATGTTATCTGAGTTCAATTCTACTCTCGGAATGAAGAGTCACATTAAGTTAGGTTTATCTCGTCGTCTGCGATTTACAATTCACTCTTAGAGCGATTGTCTGTAGATTATGTAAAAGAAAATTAATAATAATACTAACACATGTAGTATTATTGCAAAGTACCGTACCTTCATTTCGTGGAGGACTCGAACATTTATTGTACGCTTAATAAGTTTGACCGTTCTATACATGTACAATCAGCCATGTGTAAATACTGATTAGTGTTGAGAAGGGAAACAAAGTTGGCTGGAGGTATATAAAACGCTCGCGAACGAGTAGGGGCCGGGCGGAACAAGCGGAAGGAGGGGAAAGTATTATTGGACCGAGGAGGGGAGAATGGCTATGTAAGTGCTATAGTAAATATTAATGAATTGGCCAGTTCAACTGTTACCCTTAACCCTAGGTAAGGAAAGGTGCTATGCACCGAAGCCTATAATTGACCAACTAAAATGCATATTTTCAAATGAGGAGGGAGGAGGGCGTAAATGGTAGATATCAAGGGTATATAAAATTAGATATCAAGGGTAAAGAATTACTTAGTCGGTATTTTTTCCAGTATTATGCAGTTTGTAATTATTACAGAAGACACATTAATTCTATGAACTGATGTACAGTGTTCGAAATGAGAAAAAGTTACTTAAAATGTTTTTTTTTTAACATAGCTGTGATAATAAAACACTGTATTTGTAATGGAAATTTGAAGTACACAGCACTGTAGGGGAGGACATGCACAGTAATATAAAATAAGGGACACATAGGCTACAGCAAGTATCCGGAATTCATACAGTGCATATTCTTTTAGTATGACTCAATTTTACATATGGTTTACAGCGTTTTAGCTCCGGTTTACTTTCACAACATCTAAATATAAAAATGATTCTTTTTCTGAATCCTGGAATATCCTCGTTAGTTATTACAAGTTATGTCCACGGAGGCCGTCTGGAGATACTGCGTTTTGGATATTGTGACCTCTTTCTATAACTGATTTGAATATTGATCCCTCCAAAAGTACAAAACTGGTTTTTGTAACTTAAATGATTAAAAAGGATGTTCCTGTGGGTGAAGACCACTTGGCTGACAAAAATTGTAATATCAATTGTCTGCATCTTTAGGCAAAAACCACATTCTGACAGCATTTTGTATACGATGTGTGGAAACGAATTTTCAAAAGTTTGGTGCAAAAAAAAAGAAGAAATCCCGTCCCAAGTCCAACCCCTCAAAAGAAATAGAAAACTTCGAGGAGGCATCCTACACGCCGTCCTTATAATCGACACTGGCAGGCACACCATCTACTCATTTCATTAGCCATGCGATCATCAGACAACTCAAGAGTCCACCGGACCGTGACACAGAGCACTCATTTATATATATATATATATATATATATATATATATATATATATATATATATATATATATATATATGTATATATATATATGTATATGTATATCTATATATATATATATATATATACATACATACATACATACAAACATACATACATACATATGCATAAATATATGTAACGGTACATCTTTTATATAGGTATACCGTATCCTTCTTGTGTATACACATTCTTCAGTTGGTCATGTCTATTTCTTCAAAATGCATCAACATGCAAAATGCAGATATAAAGATACAATTCGCGGAAGAGAGGCGGTATATTAACAAACCATTACAAAACGAACGGAATGATCTTAGTCCTGCAGCAGAAATAAAGAAAGAAAAAGAGGGTCCAGAGGGATTTTCTTTGATGTTATTAAAGTTTCACTTTAACAGTAAAACCTGTAATACCTCCTGACTTGGCAACCAATCCTCACTGACCGCCCGCCCCCTTAGCTTTAAAGACGATGTGTGTTTACGTAAAGGGGCCTTGTATTCTATTCAAAAAGCAAATTGCAGAGAGCGTAAAACAATAAGAAAGGAAAGTGAGTTAGACTTGTAATATATGACTTTAAAATCGAAGTTGTGACAACAAATGGCGACCGGTAACAACAGTTTTGTTTTTTCCCTCTTTTCTTATCTTTTGTATCGTTGGCAAGTTATTATTTTGAGGAGGCCTATGGTGACGTCACATAAATGTCACATCATGTCAAATGGATGTGATGGGATCGTTCTCACTTTCAGTTTATAATGGAAGGTTATGTCGTAACTTAAGCTTAGTTCAGGTTTAGTTGGTTCGTTGTATATAGATGCATAGTACAGTGAACATCACAATGTCCGTAGCAAGCAGCGGTTATATCTTCCGGGTTGGGGGGGGGGGGGGTAGGGGATGGGAGAGGCGGTTAAACTTAAAGGGGTTGTGGATGATCTGATTTGAAGGAGCTAACCGCAAAGTTGCCTCGCAACGTTCTGAAAAATGACTCATATGTACATTCCGTGTCACAAATCCCAGTATGTGAGTGTTTTCAACAAAAAGACTCTTCAACTATCAATTAATTTTCGTAAACAGGGTATTTTTCTTTTCAAATAACAAAAGGGTACTTTCTAGTTACACGAAAATTTTTATTACCGAAACATGGAGACATTTCTAATTTTGGAAAACAAGGTTAGTTTTCAGATTTTTCACAAAGCTGGGCAGAGGAAGGAGCACGTTTTCCACATGTATCCCGGACTCCGGGCCCTCAGTAGTGACGTAGGCTAAGCAGAAAAGTCTGATAAATAGGGTAGGGACGGGGTCGTTGAAGTTTAATGACAGTAAATAAATTAATGTTAAAGATTGGTTAATCAGGCATGCAGCCCTCTACCCTACCCCCCCCCCACCCTCGAAGGGCAGTCTGCAGATTATTTGAAAGTGCTATGTTACCATCCATATTCGTCATAGAGTATCCTTCTCTTGGAGAATGAGTGAAGTGGAGAGGAGAGGAGAGGAGCCCTCAAATTTAATCTTAAAGACAAGAGAGTATGACGATAACATTTACTATAAATATCACACGTTCGAGACGAAATATATGTTGTACTCTGCAATATACATTTTATTTGATCTTTCTATACCAAACAAACCCCAATACACGTTAAAAACTTTGGCATTTAACCTTCCTTTCTTTTTGTCTTGTCTGAAAGCGTGTAATAAATTTAGTTTGGCTAACATGAGGCCAACATTTTACCACTGTCACGTCCGGATTTTAAAAAGTCATCACTTGTTACGTGCTGATTAATACGATAAATAACTAAATGTTTTACTGAGTGAGAAGCATGGCACATAAAATGAATCCCCGGATACAGAATGGTAATTATCTGTTACATATAGTTCTGTTTCGACATGTTATTTAGATCACGTCATAGTACGAGGACAAAGGTTAATCTTCAAGGCGAATTGAAGTCAAGATAAAAAACAAAACAAAATGCACTTTAGATATAGGCATTGTTACGTCATTCATAAAACTCGTACTCGTACAGGACCAACAATGGTTCTGCTGTCTCTGTTGATCTCCGTGATCATGTAGTATGACGTCATAACATTTCTTATGAATATTCATGCTTGCCTCATTAACTCAGGTAACATTTTCCTTAAATCTTCGAAGTTAAAACTGCGACAACAGTAAGTGTTTATTCTTAAACATCCAAACAGAAAACTGTTTATTTGTGTGTTTGTTTTATACTCCGATAACAAAGATGACAAGAAGACGAAATAAAAGTGATGAACGAAATTATTATGATGACGTATTTGTACACACGAGATGATAACAAGGTCAAATAATAAAAATACTGTTAATCTGTGTGTTATATAATTTTTTCATATTGTTATTATCTTTAGAATAATACAATTGTTTTGCGACCATAATGACGTCATATATAAACGACGCTGTGCGATATTAATTAAGCCGTCTGTTTCTTGAAACAAATGAACTAAACATGTGCCAATTAACGCTTAAACCTGCAAACACCTGCATAAACATTTTAACCATTGATATTTTAGTTTTCATATGTAATAAAATATGAATCAATTTTAATAATGTTTGATATGGCGTGTTTAAACTTGTATAAATGATATTCGATTTTTGGTTAATTTTGGTGTAGTTTTTTTTTCTCACTTTTAATATGCCCCTTGGTTTGATTCGTTTTGTTGTTCTAAAATGAATCTTTGTATTCCATGTTATTAATTGATTGACGTAGATTTTAATTGCTAGATTTTAATTGGTAGAGATATCGACCACAGAAAATAAATAAAGATAAAACAACAACAACAACAACAACAAATATTGAACAAATGTAACCAATAGTATACGTTCATTTTTATCCATAACAAAAGTACCGCAATAAGCACACCTTGTTGACGCCCTCTGTTTTGAGGTATTCTCTGAAATAGGACGACTTTAAACGGAACGAGGAACAACAAAAATTCTAGATTAAGAACGAAATATTTTTCTCCTCCTTCTACGTCCTTGCCATATTCCTCGTCTTTCAATCTTCTTTCGTGGTTTACTTATGCCTCAAGGAGTCCGATCTGTAGCAAAATATAAAATATTATGATAAGAAAAAATGAAAACCAAATAAAAATAGAAAATAATCATTTAAAATTATAATTAGAAATGAATATCTTATCAGGGAACGATATGACATACTTGACAAATGATTGCATAAGTTACGGTATTATATAACCTTTTTACTTATTTTTAATATTTTTTTAAAATACTTTTCTATATATTTACATTAACATCAGTAACGGCTATACCAAATATTCAGAAACAGTAAAAGTACAGGTCACTTGGATATTCAAATGTAATGTCAGGAAGCATCTTTATCACCAACTTTAAAAAAAAACACAGTATAACGGAAAAAATATTGAAGTTAACCCTCCTGAATGCTTGAGAATAATTAAAAAAAAAAAACTCCAATAAAGCAGTATTCTGAAAACCTTTGCTAGAATTTGTGCGTATACTTGTGACTTTTCAACCAGCATTTTGAATTTGGTTAACAGTTTCTGGAAATTTGGCTAAATCTATCTCCCCATCTTCCCCCCCCCCCTTCCCTATTTAAATGAAGATTCCAAAGTTAACCCCCGAAGATATTGGACATTCCTTAACTTTCTACTTGGTTTAGACATTTGGTTTAGACATTTTAAGTGGAAAACAAAATAAGTGTTTTCTATTGTCATTCTTCTCTCTATTGTCATTCTTCTCTCTATTGTCATTCTTCTCTCTATTGTCATTCTTCTCTCTATTGTCATTCTTCTCTCTCACCGGTTTTTATTTGTTTACTCTTTTTCGTGTTTTTTTTCTTGCCATTCAGACGAACTCTTCATTTAGCGGCAGTATTTCCGGACTTCAAGTTAAAGTCACAAACAGGAAAGACCATGGAAACACAAACCAAAGATAGTGATAACATTTGCCAACTGATTCTAATGTTCAATTGGTCACGTGATTTTGACACTAGGTTATATGCCGAGCGCAGTATCGGCATTTGAAATGAAACATACACTAAACGTGTGAGCATGTGAGTCTTATATCCACCTTATTATCCATATTCCCTCATTAGGACCTATCCATAGGGAATATTCCTCATTGTGTGTTAGGATATATGCGCAGAAAGTGTGGTCATTAGTGTTCATTGAAATGTACTTTCTAAAGGAGACATCTTTGACAATTAAGCCTAAAAATTGCGATAATAAGGATTTGTACTGATCATCGAAATTTTTCGAAGAGCATGTTACGTATAAACTTGATTACTAAGAAGACACTGCGCGAATATAATACATAACATGTAGACTGTAGTAAATAAGTGTTAAGTACACACCACGGTACATTCGAAAGACATTTGTGGGGTTTCTGAAATTTCAGAAATTCATGCAACGATTTCTGTTCCTAAGAGATTTGATTGATAGAACTATATAGCAATAACATACAAACAAATATCTTTAATATGTTTGTTGAATTTTAATTTTTACATCCGTTCTGTTGGTATTATCATATCGTGTTCTTCAGCCAGTCGGGACAATTTCCTAATGCTAATTCCTCTCTACTCCAATATCATGCTTCAAAGCACTGGTGTTGACAGTATAAACAGTTCCTAACCTTGATCTGATAGAAACATGATATTCATACTGCTCGTACTGACAATATGAGTGCTCGGAAGCCGTACATTGACACTACAGTACATATTTTTTTTGTGTCCCAACTGGGTGTGTACATGTGTGACGTAACATTGAATATTCATTTACCTTGAAGAGTATTGTGAACATTGATAAATTCCACCGTCATTGATCTTGACGCATATGATGTCACTGTTACCAAAGATAGGCAGTTCTAATTCTGATGGCATATGCTGGGGGGAGTCATATCCGGGACTTTCAGAGGTATCTATTCCGAGTACGTCTATATATGAAGAAAATAAAGAAGAAGAAAAAATTATACACTGTGATGATGTCATCTGTATAGTCAATAATTGGTATCATAGCACATATAGACTTATGATAGGTACGCGCGCGTTGTCACTCAATTGCCATTTCACATGACTTTAATTTATGCAAAGGAAATAAATTGATACACACTGAATTACTGTTATACCACAACTAATACACATTTGAAGTAACACACCCCACCCCCACCCCCACTACCACAACCACATAAAAAAAACACAAATCGAACCCCTCACCCTTCACTCATAGCCCTACATCGGCAAAATAATAAGAATAATAATAATGATAGAACGTAAAATTAATTCAAAGTCTAAATACAGCATGTAAAGAGTAGACCCCCAAATACTGAAGCAATAAATTATAACTGATTTTTTTTTTTTTTATCGAGCCAACCGTATCAGGTCAGTTGAATTCATCCTGTCTTTGGTCCCTATTTGTTAACCTTATTTATTCAGAGCTATCATACTGAAGACTTATACTCATGACGTTTGTTGCTATGTAAACATTACAGATGCCTCAAGGGGCCATTTGTATACGTATAATTATCATCGGTAGCGACTGTTTGTTCAACTTAACCACGTATCAATCTGAACGAGTGGCTTTTCTTTTTCTTTTCCCCTTTTTTTTGGTGGTAAAAATCGTGGCTGTGAAATTTAATCGAAACGTGCTGATAAGCTGGTTTGATCTCTTCACGTGTGTTAGGTCTTCTTCTCTCTTTACAGAGCAAACCATGAGAGGTTGTATCAATAATTGTTAAGTAATGAATTCCCATTATCTAGTTCATTTTACCCGGCATGGTATATTTAAATGTCACATGTCATATGTAGAGAGAAAACCTACGTATATTTATTTATATATAGGCCTATATATATCTATCTATCTACCTATCAACCTATACAGTACAGATCACGAACGATTCAAATGGATGGAGGTTCGTGCATGGAGATGAACCAATCATAGAAACCGGTTGTAACTGGCTGAGAACTTGTGAAGTGATTGCTTTAAAGGGCCTTTCAAGTACTAGATTTAAAGCATTCGTGCCTAAGTGTTGCACAGAACGTCTCGCTCGAATTCATAACATTCCATCTGTAGATTTTTTTTTTTTTGTAACGACATTATAAAAAAAAGGAAGTCTACCCAATCTCTCTGACATCATAGCAAGTACAACAAGTGGGTTCTTTGAATAAGAAGAAGGAGAAGGGTAGAAAGAAAAAAAAACGAAATTGAAAAGAGAAAAAAAAGGAAGATAAACGTCAAGGAAATATCACTTTTTACATAATGAAATTGTAGACAACAAATGGGCTAAAAGGAGGCCAAGCTAGCCAAAAGTTGGCGATTTTTATGTTAAAATAATCGATTCTGCACTCATCTAAGGGGATGTACTTGAGATAAAGACGTCAGAAGGAACACAGATGTAATGCAGGAGCACGGGCTAACACCCAACGATTGACCACGGCGAATGCGGGGAGATAAAGCCCCACTCGTTACCGCAGGCGAGCGCAGCGCTCGTCTCCTCTTATCGAGGTCAGTGTTGAACGGAAGAAGGGGGGTATCGTGGGCCTCATCAGACGCCGTCTTAAATATCGGTCCTTGTAAAATAACAGTTAAAAACTGGCAAGCTATTATACCAAACAGATTCCCCCAACTGATGCCAATGTACGCACCGGCGACACAAAACCCCAAAAATGATACAATTCAACAGGTTTGTGATATTAGACTGCATGTGGGTGTCGTTCATATAATAAAACAATTAAACAAAGTATTACATTTCCAAGCTCTAAACTGAACTGTAGGATATAAGTGTTTCATTTATCTCTGCCGATATTTTGTGGTTATCAAAATATGGCTTTCACAAGGACGGGGTGGGGTGGGGTGGGGTGGGGGTGGGGGAAGGGGTGAACGAAGCAATATGTATGTAAACCTACATCATCATGGCACATTGTGGGAGTATTTTCATTATTCATATTGATGTTCGAAGTATTTTACTTTTTTTCATGATCTAATAAGTTTTCGACCAATTAAAAATGTTTTAACATTAACTTGTTTACAATATCTTAACTGTTACACCGCATTCACATGGTGATAAATGTCTTTGAAAAGTGTGACTTGCTAATAATATAAATGTAAAATTTGAGTAGAAGATTGTTACAAAATATATTCATACGTTTGCAATTAAAATTTAGAAGTACAAAAAAAGAGAGCATCGATTGATGTGGCCAAATTTCTGTGAGAACTGCTTTGCTCAATTCACGTAAACTTTTGGGAGAGAAAGAGTCACCAACTTAAATATACTCATCAATATAGACGTCACAAACTGGCCATTTTTTGGGGCAATATTTTGAAAGTTATGTTTCATTTAGTCAAAATAAAATTGCAGTGCATCACGCAAACAAAAAACACTCTTCGAGATTTTTTGCTTTTAATTTTAGTTTTTTTTTAAAGTTAAATAGCGAATAAATTGTTATAACGATTTATTTTTTCGGGGATCCTATCCTATTTGATATTTTTGGTTTTATTGGTGACGGTGATGTTAAGTGCTAACCGAACTCATAAAGGGCAGTTGATATTTGCGATATCCAGCTATTGTATCGCTTGAAGATTGAGGTTATTCTTTCATTTTTGTTCACTTTCATTATTTATTAAACAACCGTTTGTTCATCTATAGTTATTTTTTCTGTTCTTGTCTTGTCTTTCTCTTTGTAACGTGTCATCCGTGCAATTTACTTTACTTTGTTAATTATTTACGTAAGATTTATGGCGTCATACATATTTTTACCATTCGATGGATATAAGGGGATTAGAAATATTTTAAATATCCTTTTTCTGTTTAATTGCACAGTAAAGTGCCTTAATAATAACTTCCAATCCTTCTGTGAACTATAAAGGAAAGGACGTATGTCCATGGAAATATCACGTGACAACTTCCTGCTTAATTGATTATACTTAAGTCTCGTAGACTCCGTATCAACAACAACAACAGCAAAAATACATGTTGATTGGTCCCAAAGGGTTTACCAAACTCACTAGTTTGATGTTTTATGGAGAATAAAGGTATATTATAAAAAAGTCAAATAGTTTATACGCCCTCCGACCTTAATTTCAAACGCCATGCTCTTTTCCAATGTACTTGACGATTCCATTCAATTCGGACGTTAATTTGTCGCCCAAAAACTCTTTATTACTCATTGTAAGTTTTGACAAACCCATGATTAAAAAAATTTTTTTTTTCTTCTTTCACGAATTTGAAATCTTAACGGCTGTTCCAATGTAAACATATGTATTGCTTCAGAACGATGGAACATTGCTGCAACCCTTCTCCCCCTCCCCCTCCTAAACACACACACAAGCACAACAGTTTCATTGTTTTCTTTAAATGAAAATACAGAAAAAGTCTGGACGTTTATATCTTGAAGGGAACAGGAAATAAATATCTACATATAAAGATCAATGTAGATAATTCCATAAAAGTCTAAATCTCTATCTAGATAATTAGTCGGTAAACAAAATGGTCACATGTAAGCTTCACACGGTTTTATTGCGCAGTACATATGGTTCATCTGATCATAAATCTAACGGTTATTTATCACTACTGAATAGGAATCAAATCAAACTTTGTTCGTCAGAAAAAACATATATATTCTTCATTATAGCTTGTAGTGGTTATCATTAATAACAGCCAGGACTCATTTGGGTAAATGGTAAATTTATTAGTAACCGTGACTAGTTTGAGAGTAACCTTATATGTTTTAGTAATAGACAATAAAATGTCATGTAATGAGAACTATATATAAGCTGCTCATGTGAAAACAAGAGATTCGAAAAATACGACAAACACAGATAACGCAACAACCAGAACTACCTTGATTGCAATGAGTACACACAATATTGCTTGGGTGAGTCTGAGCACTTCATGTGTATCGAACCAAACAAAATTTCTTCGCCCTCCAATTCCCGTGGAAAAATATCAAATCGTCAAATCATCAAATCGTCAAATCATACTTCAGTAATTTAAACAGTTATCAGGGACTTTATTGAAGCTTGTGGATCCGTGCAGTTGAAGTTTCCTTGTAAGCAATACAAGTCCCAGTACTCTTTTCTCGTAGACACATTTTTATATTAATAAATATAGTATATATGAAATATACCATATCATATACATATAGTGATGCAAAACCCAATCAACAGCTTAAATTACTATTTTAATTTAAGATCAACGTTCACAATGACGTCACCAAAGCTTTGACATTGTTTATCAACTCCCTCCCTATGAACCGTTAATACCAGGTCTTTCGTTTTTATCAACCATCTGTAAGTAGCTTTTAAACTGCACTATTATGATTATTTCGCGTCATTGTGACGTCATTATGAGGCGGTTGTTAATTCATAACGAGGAGTGTTATCTCAAGGAGTGTTAGCTCATAGGAGTGTTAACTCAGTGGTTAATGCCGGTGCCTTCCAATCATAAGGTCCCGAGTTCGAGTCACTCCAATATTAATGTATGTCGTCCAGTTACAGAGTTGTTGACAATTGACAATTCATAATCATGGACGTTAAATATAAATGTAAGAGACTGCCTTCGGTCAGCTTGCGGCTTTGATAAGCCAATGAGGCTTCTTTGCGAGTTCCTGCTCGCAGGAGGATCTAAAATACATACATAATATATATACATAACGACACAGCTTTATCTGGTGACGTCACTTCCGGTCTTGCCATCTTCACAATTGATTCAAGCAAGAGACAGAATCGCGACGACAGGTCTGTTACAGATGCTTTGTTAGGTTGTTGTTTTAAGCAAGTCACTATATGTCACATACTTCCTATATAATGAGTAGTTTCTGTGGAACTCATTAGCCCATGAAACCTTTCCCCCAAGGGCTGCTTGTTGGGTTTAAACTCACCTAAGGCTTCATTATGGATTTCTGAAACTAATTGTGATTTCTATGTAAGCCTGTTACTGTCATTGAAAATCAAAAAACCCAAAAAACAGAAAAGGTTACATGTTTTTCTTCAACTAATTGGTACGTAGGCCTACTGTTCATCGCATTAAAATGGATTTATATTACGTAATTGTTTTTAAGAACTAAAGATCTGTGATATAGATGTTAGGAACATAAATTCGATTGTGTTATTTATTGTATTGAAAAGAAGCGAGCATCACAATAAATCAAAAAGAAGAAAAATAAGACCAAAAAACCCCCATTAAGTACATGTTGCTAGAGAGATATTACATGTCAAGTTATTTCTCAATATAATAATTTGGTGACAGACAATAAAATGCTTATCCTGAAGAGAAAAATATTCCACACTATTAGTCGAGACCCCATCTCAATATATTGTCCCTAATACAAATATAATTGATTGTGCATGACTTTAACTTTCATTTTTATTTGATTGGCTGAACCCTCCCCACCCCCCCCCCTTCATGGGGGAAGAGTAATGCAGCGTGTGATCTGTGATGTCATTCGTGTGAATATATTTCCAAAAGGTAATTATATTCTCCTTGTTGTTTTATCTTTGAAACCAGATACGTTTGAGTTGTTTGTTTATCTGTCAATGCTCTGTTAATATTAAGAATTTCATCCTAAATGCAACTATTTTCGTAAAACTGAGAAGAAATATTTTTGCTCATGATGTAAATAACTATCATATTAGAAAATATAGCAGAAAGACATTTTCGTCTCAATTGCCGTGATGACATTATTCATTCTGCTGATGCTAATAGCTTTCACAAATTATCCGCATATTTGAAAGATTCATATATTTGCGGTACAAAGTGTATATGATGAATTGGCTTTGACCTTAATATGCAGAAGTATTTTTGCCTTGTCCCCAAACTCCAACCAGTGCTCGTACCCTCCCCACCCGCTGCTTACCTTTTTCATTGATATCATACAAGGTTTGCATTCAATAATAGTGTACATCCTATCAATTAGAAATATATGCCTCCATATATCTCGTAACGAGAAATAAATTATCACCAGTTCCACTGACTCACGTTTATGCGAATTCGGCCTTATGACTTACTCTTTTTTTATAACTGAGTCAAATACACATTTTATCATTTGAAATTGGTAGAAGAATTCAATTGAAGTGAATACAAAATATTCCTACTATTTTCATTATAAGTTACATACAGGAAGTTTATTTATTTATTTCTTATTATTTTTTTATTACTATAAATTACCGTCCGCGATGTATTTATAATCCCTTATTGAACCTGATCTCTGCTGAGTAATCCTAGGTCACAAACTTAATCCTTCTGCGCTTTCATCAAAAGTAACCTCTGACTGTAATGTGTTCAAGTAAAGTTAATTTCTCGGTAATTAATCAGTCTTTCTAATCTCTATTATATCGTCCCAGGCTGTTATACTTGATTCGTTTCCCTCTCATATACTACGTTGACAAAAATGTTGGAATAAAAGAAATTCAGGGAAAAATATGGATCAGCAACTCAAATTTAATGTAGGTTAATAGAACGATTAAACTTTAAAAATTGAACTATTCAAACGATCAAGTATTCCACTCACGCCTACAAACGGGCACACACGCACGCGGGCACGCAAGCACGCAAGCACCGTCAGGCACACAGTCACGCATGCACGAATATAGTCTGCATTAATCTGATGTATGCAGTATTCTTTGGTTGTTTCGTTTTACTCTACATAATAAACGTTCGTATGTATACTTAAATGTTTCCTGTGTATTTGCTTATGTATGTGACACCAAGACAAACATATACAACAAGCACAAGCATATATGTATTAGCAATGTTGTTTTAAGTGTTTCGAACCTTCAAACAATAGAGAAGATTAATCTTATCTGCATAAAACTAAAACGTTAGTAACAGCCTTATATGGGATGCAATAACCCTACTGTTTTAATATACGTATTGATCAGTATTTTATTGCGATCAAACCTGAATAAAGTTAATCTTACAGAAAAAATTCAACTTCTAAACCACCTCCCCCTGCCCATGCCCCCACCCCCTACTCAAGAAATAAATAGATTGGTGTCTTATAAGGGAGGTTGTATACATTTATTCTAAGATTAGCTTTCTTATTTCAAAATATAACCCCTTAGAATTAAATCGATCGAAAACTGACTTCCATCTTTCCTCTCACTAAACCCTATTCCTCTATAGTAAACGCTTTGCATAATATGGTAGCAAAATCGTGATTATGCATCTGTAATAACTAATCAAGCTGTCAAGGTGTCTGTTTTAGAAAGATTTGCATCTTAATCTTGTGTACCTGATACAATGAGCTATCAGTTATCATATAGCTATTCTAATTTCTCCGGGAGATAAACTGTCCTTGATATTTGCTTCATTATTTATACGTTAAATAAGTCATCAATCCGAAATGTGAATTTTGTATCAGGGCGCGCAGTACTTTTTAGGTTTTACTATACGGACGCTGTTTTAAGTTGCAATTCCTATTGAACTTGCCGCAATTTTGTGGCATCGTGCTCGGCCGATAAACGATATACAATAGAGTAACTGAAACATCATTTATTCATTTTTGTGTGTGTATGAAATCGTACTAGTAATATCGACAGAAGCTGCACAGATTTCAAATATAAGCTCAAAATAATACATTAAATTTACTGGGTGGACTCGCAGGTTTGTAAAACTTACGTTTACTTGAGAGCAGCTAAATGGTTGGAGACAGGATTTTGAAATGGTATATTTAAGTATGAAGCGAATATTTCATGGCAAGGTTCATCTTTGAAAACCCGAGTTAAAACCTCACGCCAAAAAGTAGCATGAAGCCTAAACTCTTTCGGCTCCTATACTTCAACATATAGGAACGATTTAAACGTGAAATTAGATTGTATCTTCAAAATAACAATATTCATCATCCCGAACCTTATATTCAAAATTTTCAAGACCTTATTGTGAAGGTCTCTAACATCGATAAATTAACTAAATTTAATGGCATCAATTTTTCACCAGTTAATTGAGTTTCGCAGGGATTATTTCCCCTTTCGTAATCATATATAGAGCTAGTACCATATCGTTGTGATCATGGCAGCATTTTCGTTTAAGAGTGATCTTAAAAAGACAACAACAAAAATGCTTCTTATTTTACACTGTTCAAGATTTTCCGGTTCAAGTAATCAAGCCATTTGTGTTGCTTTGGCATTTGGTATGTATAACATTACCGTTTAACAAGTTTAATGATGGTTTAATGAAATCATTAAGTAATCAATTTTTAGAATAAAAAGAAAAATTGAAAACAAAGGGAAACAGGAAAATAGGTAGTCTTATTGTATGATGAATAGCATATTTGAATCAGTTGTGTTATAGCTGTGATATAAAAAATGGCGCCATCAGTCTCCCGGGAAGGAACCGTTATATGTGACGAGCACTGAATATATATGTATGGCTGACCCTTTGGTCCATTGACGAAATTATCCACACACAAAAAACACTAGTGACGCCATAAAATGTATTATATCCCCATTTTAGACATTCGTTCATAAGAACACGACAGAAGTTTATCTTGCTTCATACCAACGAAATGAAAAGTCAATATGTCGTCTTCAATGGTACAATCACTTGGGAACTTAGCTTACCATAAAATTATCGGAGAGTCGTTTATGTATATAACACTAGGCCTGCATACTCCTGATATAAAAATGTGGTAGGCTTAATGGAAATCAACTGTTTATCAAACCATGGCTGTATAACTCTTAAGAAGATTGGGGAGTGAAGAGAGATCATTCGAGACTTCACAATATGTCAACCTATATGCTTGTTATTGTTAGATTTAATGGGCCATAAGAAACTTCAAAAGTGGCTAAGTCTGTAACCTTATGACAAATGGGACATTTGTGAAAGAAAAGTCATTGGAGAAATTTGATATAATATATAATAAAATATGATAAAAACACAAATGTGTGTTCTTAATTCTGTAACGTTTTCTAAATCACGTAAATCACACACATATACACACACTAATATATACACAAACAAACAAACCACTGTATAGCTGGGGAAGAAGGGGTGGGTATAAGGGGACGGAATATAATTAATGATGAAATTTCATCAGAGTTTTATTATTCAAAATTGCTATAATAAAATGCATCTTCCTGTTTACTCCTAAAAATGGCACAAATTTTGTGCACCATATTCGAGAGAATTTTTCTGTTTAACCATCTGATTATTTATAGGAGTGGTTGTTCTTATTAATAAGCCCAAACGATTTGCAGTATAGGAATTTGATGTTGGATTGGTTTTAGGATGCATATGGCCTAATTGCTTTTTAGGTCAAATTGACAAAGAGCTTATGATGAAATATCAGTGAAAGAAAGCGATTAAAAAAACTATTGTTTACTGTGATGTAGATGATGCGATCACATGAGTCTAACGAAATTGACAGAAAAAAACAGAGTCTGATATTATCTTTGGGCAAGTGAAGACAAGGTACATTGCACCTTTGTAACTTAAGCTTCTACGGTGTGTCATCAGGCAGACCACGAGAAGAAACGTAATGTTTGAAAATGAAATTTAATGCTAAAATGAGTGAATCTAACGGTAGACTTGTCGAAGTTTGAAACTGTCTGACAGAATAATTGATTGTTCGGGAAGAGGGCTATATCATACTTCATAGATCAGTGATCTATATTTTAAGAGAAATAGTTAAGCAAGCCTCGTTTTCCTTCTAAGTATAACGCGCACTTGATCAAAAAATGTCCGATTTGGACTCAATTTGACTGCAATCGAATTGTTTTGCTAGCATAATTTTAGTGCAAACTTGCCATCACAATTTGCTCATTGTGATTCGATTTTCAATGTAAGAAAACCCTTCTACAGAAAGATGGACGGTAATACGTCGATAAATATGATATGATTGATTTTTCAATGGACAGTAATGTGAATATAAATGAGGAAATTTAACTGAAACCACGTGACCCCCCCCCCACCACCCGCCTCTACCTCCCTTTGCATATTCGAAGTCAATCGACTTTTTCTTATTCTTCGTAAAAAGTCGAAATTAGCCGAAATAGTTAGCCCAAAGCATTCAACGAAAATATTTAATGATAGGTCTATGGGCCAGGCCTTAATGTGTGTCCGTGTGTGTTTTTTATTCTGGAAAAAAAGTTAAGTTTTTCGAAAATTTGTTAGCATTAATATTTGCACTTAGCCAACAATTTCAATATCTTGCAATATATGTTCTATCAAAGTATCTACAAAGAGCCAAATCAAACTTTCAAAATGATTCCGAAAAACCAAGAACAAACGAAATGAACGTTACCTGTGTCGTCGTAGAATCTTTTTCCCCATCTCATAAACTTATATGGTTTTCTCTTTCTGCTTGCTTCCATCGATTCTGACGCCGTTGAAGGAAGAAAGAATGTGCCGAGAAGGAGGACGACAAAACAACAGCAAAATATATTTCTTAGTTGGCATTTTGACACAGCCATCCCTGCCGAGTGAGTTATTTCTTTCGAAAGATGAAATAAACCTCTCAAAGCCGTCTATGACAATGCTTCTTCTTCTTCTCCTTCTACACTTCGATCTGCTTTTTACTTTGATTCAAGTTTCGTTTCTTCAAGATTCGATTACCTCAATTTCTTCGCTCGGTGATATAAAAATCCTCCTACAGTTTTATTTTGCCTTTTCGATTGTAACTCTCTTTTTCTCCAGCTGTTCGCGATTTCTACCCGTTTGCTTCTCCCTCTCTCGATCTTTCCCCCTTTTTTTCTTTTCTAAATCAAGCAGGACCTAATCTTGGAATTCCTCTTTTTTGGGGTAATGAAGAAATCTGTCCTTCTTTGTGTATTCTTTGTTGCAGTCTTTTTTTCCTCTCCAATAAACGTCCGCTTTATATTTAATTCAGCTTTTGTATCATAACTGGATACTGTAATGTCCCCCTTATCTGTAATTCTATAGGCTGACTGTATTAGTTCGTCCAACCAATCAGAATCATCGTATAAGGCATGTCAGTCGTTTTCCCTCTTTATAGTTTACTTTTCTAGGTATCTGCTCGTAAGAGCACCAACACATACATAGTGGGCGTATAAAAGCCAAGTTTTCTGACGTGAGGTGAGCTCTAATGATAAATTAACGTATCCCCAAAAGGATGGCTGGGCTAAAGACAATAAAACAATAAGAAATTGGGAGTAAATGAACTTGATAAACTTACGCAACAGTGTCAATTTTAGTTGTGTGACGTCACGCATTGAAATGTATGAAGATTTTCATCCCCTCCCTATTAAATAATTTGCTACCTTGAATCATTGGCTCAGGACATGCGGAAGTTAAATAATAAATTGTTATACGCGTTTCCTGTTCCACTTCGGTTGCTTCCTCCTTATTCACACGTATTCACACGTGTTCACACGTGTACATGACGTCATCACATGTGGTCTATATTTAGGTTACTTTTGGCTAAAAAATGTGGCCCAGGAAACTAGGGGATGGGAGAAAGTTCGAATCAAGTTCTTCATACATGCATCGTTAAAGGTCGAAAACGTAAGCTGCGTGAGTACGGTATGTGTTTTATTAGATTTGGGAGGGTGATCCAGATAGCGGACAACGTGACATTAATTGGGAAATGAACAATATTCCTCGCTGTTAGGTTGAACTTATCCCCATCTCGATATCTTATTCCTAACTAGTCAAGATGTCGTCGATTGAATGAAACTTAATTTTGTGTATGACTGGCTAATCGTTCCGATTCTTCCTTGCGTGTAAATGTACGTGATATTTGACGTCATAACGGCAAATATTCTTCCAAAGATTTACTTTTTTTATATTCTTCTTTGACTTATGATGGAAACCTGATATATTTGCTGTGGCTGTCGATCATCTCAAAGTGTTATTAGGTGTTATAAGGATGTTGCCGTGATCGTATATTATTTAATTACGCAATCAACTTTAGCCACCGGAATATTGAAAATTGTAGTAAATTGATAGTAATTTAACACTTCTCGAGAAACGTTTTTGAATTGTTCACATATGGATGTATAAATTCGACAATTTGTGACAAAATGACATGATATTTCTATTCGATTAACTGATCATTTCGTTATAAAATGTTAAAATGATGAATAGTAAAAGTGCGTAATGAATCAATTTACTAATTTTTACATGAGTAAGTCATCATGTTGCATTTGAAAACAAACTGTTGGATTATATAATACATATGAAAAGAATAGCTCGGAATTTATTTGCAAAAATGTAAAAATATCAAATTGAGATAAAGTATCGTCAATTTACGGGGTTCTTTCCTGTGGTGCTTTAGTTTATGCAGCAAGGTTTCTTTTGCAAAAGAATAGTCACAGATTTTGGTGACCTGTTGACATTTCAACTTTCAATGAATGACGAATAAATAGAGGAATGAACGAATGAATGAATCAACGAGTCAACGAATCAACGAATCAAGGAATCAACGAATGAATGTATGTATATGAACGTATGATCGAATGTATGACTCATTGAACGAGCAATGAAAGGTTCAATGAATGAATGATTAAATGAATGCATTAAACAATAAATGAATCAATGTTTTAAGGAATCAATGAATGGCTGATTGACTGAAGTAACGAATGATTCAATGATTGATTCATTGAATGATACATTGAAGGATTCAATGAATGAATGACTTAATGAATGCATGAATGAATCAATGTTTTAATGAATAAATGACTGAATGCATGAATGAATGACTCAATGAATGATTCGTTGAATGATACAATAAATAATTTAATGAATGTATGAAACAATCAATTATTTGAGTGAATGAACGAATGAATGACTGATTGACTGAATTAACGAATGATCCAATGATTGATTCATTGAAAAATACAATGAAGGATTCAATGAATGAATGATTAAATGAATGCATTAAACAATAAATGAATCAATGTTTTAAGGAATCAATGAATGGCTGATTGACTGAAGTAACGAATGATTCAATGATTGATTCATTGAATGATACAATGAAGGATTCAATGAATGAATGACTTAATGAATGAATGCATGAATGAATCAATGTTTTAATGAATAAGTGACTGAATGAATGACTGAATGACTCAACGAATGATTCGTTGAATGACACAATAAATAATTTAATGAATGTATGAAACAATCAATTATTTGAGTGAATGCACGAATGAATGACTGATTGACTGAAATAACGAATGATCCAATGATTGATTCATTGAATAATACAATGAAGGATTCAATGAATGAATGAATGCATGAATGAATCAATGTTTTAATGAATGATTGAATGACTGAATGAATGACTCAATGAATGATTCGTTGAATGATACAATGAATGATCTAATGAATATGTGAATAAATCAATGTTTGAGTGAATGCACGAATTAATTACTGATTGACTGAATGAATGAGTGAATGAATGAATGAGTAAATGAATGTATGGGTGATTCAATGAATGATTCAATGAATGAAGGACCTAATGAATGCATGAATGAATAAATGTTTTAATGAATCAATGATTGAATGAATGACTGAATGAATGAATGATTCAATGAATGATTGACTGAATGAATGGTTAATGAATGATTGATTGAATGAATGAATGATTCAATGAATGGATCATTGCATAAATGAATAAGGGAATGACTGAATGGATGGATGGGTGGATGGATGGATGACTCATCACTGTTGTGTTTTCACTTACTGGTATATCTACCATCTTATGTGATAATAAATAAGTCAAATGCAAGTGTACAACGTCTTTCACTCTTTTCCCTTGGATCTTTCACTTGTCAAGTTGTTGGAATAAATTAGACTACGTCTATGTAATGATCAAACTTACGTATAAACCTCCTCGTATAGCGAAGTTCTTGGAGATAAACTAGTAACCTCGAATTTCCAAATCGTGCTTGTGAAAAAATTAGCAGCTGTTGCAATTTATACAGTTAACCTCAGTGAATATGCGCACATCACAGTAAACCATACACTGAGTTCATTTAAAGGAAAGCAAAGTCTTGTGTTCTATAGGCTTGCGTTTTTGTTTGTGATAAAATTTGCTGCTGACGCTATGTTTCAATTACTTGTTTTTTATTCGCTTTAGTTTAGATTTGCAAAGCAGGAATAGCTTTATTCGGAGTAGCCTTTGTTTTTATTATGTACGGTACATGCTATCCAAATTTCCACAAACTAGATGCACAATAACACCAATCCGGGAAAGAAAACCAAATGAAAAGAATGAAAACTGAACATGTATTTTCTAGTAATACGTGATAGTTGTTTGGTACCGTTTCATGGCACCATTAAATAGCTGAAAGTGTCCGAATACTGAGGTTTTTTTCCCCGTTTGATTGTTCACTTTTTTGTTCTTTTTTTTTTGCAACAATAGTCACGTTAACTATAATTCTACGATATTAGAATCAACTTCGCTTTTTCTTTAAAAAAAGAAGAAGAAATTTGGTTGTCTCTGACTGTATAGGCTACTGTGAAATCTAAACGTATTCATCCGCAAAATGTATCCTGATTCACAATTTAGTTCAACTTGGTGTTCCATGGAAGGAATGCATACATATTACGTAGATTTTGTATAGGTATAGTTTTACATGAGAGGTACAGTCCATGGATGCAAGAGTAAACGGTCTCTCGTAAATTGGCAGAATCGATCAGCAAGCATTGTTCTACCTTAGGGATGATAAGAAAATTCATCAAAACTTTTACATCTTATTATATTACCGTATGAAATGATTTGATTACAAAGAGGCCTTTATACGACATATAGGAAGAAAATGAACCTTGGACAAGACATGATAACCTCAGCTCAGGTCATAACATCGCGGGTGTTATTAGTATGGATGGTGAACGAGAATGTGAAGAGATATATAGGAAAACTGTGGAGTGTTAACATGGGATATCTCAGGTATAGGTTATTTCGTCAATACGAGTATCTATACATTTGTGCACATCTTCTTATACATGATATGCAGGCCGTGTTTCCCTTCGAAATATTTAAACTGTTTCAAATTTCGTTGGGTATTTATAGCTATAATTACAATAATGTAAGAAATCATAATAAAAGGCGTATTTCAGGGCATAAGACCTGCTGATGACGTCATAGTTCTTTATTTCAAATTTACATGTTAATGTTAATGGGGACGCGAATCCAACCATTTATCTTTGGCTTATGTGACAGAGACCTTTGGAACGAACCAAAGGAAAATCTTCTACATTTTGGGAGATATATCTTAGCTTAAAAATCCGGTCTGGGAGCTGTCGTTTTGTAAACCTGTGATGTCATAGTGACACTATGATCTGAGACCTCCTGTTTCTCTCTTTTATGTGAACTTCATGTTTTCAAGGCAGAGGGTTAATATTGTTGACCCTGCTCGCGGCGAGGGAGGAAGGGGGTGGGGGTTGTCTCGCCAGAAACTCCAGGTTTATTCTAGGGGTATAAATAATGCTGTAACTGAGGTCTACACGCAATAATATGCTAATAACTACTTTGTTTTGTGGGATTGAAAAGGGTATCGGGAGAGGGGGGGGAGGGGTGGAGGGGGGGGGGTCGAAGTTGGCGCATGATATGGATTTAGACTGTTAATTTATTTGCAGTTTAAATCTTATCGATCTTCCGGTAAATTCTAACATATTGAAATGGTATTTTGACGCTCTGCCTGAATCCCCTTCCTTCCCAAAAATAAAAGAAAAACGAAAAGGATAACAAAACATTATCTTCATTAATTAACAAAAGCTAACTAATATCAGGAGGATAAGATGGTATTGGCTGCGTATTGACGTGGGCAAACAACAATTACATAGCCCTGAGATGGACCCCAGAAGGTCCAAGAGCAAGAGGAAGGCCTTAAACAACATGGTGGAGGACAGTAGAGAGAGAGAGGAGGAGACCAGGCTGGAATAATTGGAACAAAAGCCAGGACAGCAGCAGCGAACAGGAAGAAGTAGAGGGCAGACTTCTCGGCCTTGTGTGCCTCTTGGCACAGAGAGCGTTAAGCTTAATTAGCTAGCTAAAATCATTCAAATGAAATTTTAAGCCTGCATCGCACATCGGTACCTCTGTAAAAAAAAAAATCAGTTCGAGCACTGATTTTGCGAAATACAATGAAGCCAATTTGTCTTTATTTGTCTAGTTGGGCTAATGATGCGAGATCAATAAGTGAGTCCATTTAGTCACTGGATGGCACTTTTCTTATTGCAAAGCCTAATTGTAAACTATAGTGAAGATTTGTACACCCCTTTCAAAGAAAATCTTCTTGGCTTGATTGGAGATAATGTCACTTTTCTCTCTTTATCCCCAAATGCCGATGAATAATTCAAATCGCACATGAGCGTAAGATATGTAACTTGTCAGGACAGGTGATACAAAAACGAGTCACATTTCGCACAGCATAACAAATGATCGTGCGTAAGTTTTGTGTAATTAGCATTTACCGGTACTACCGGGTGGAACCAACATAGGGACTGTAGGGTTGAAGAGAGGAATAGAGACCGAGAAAGAAGGAGAAAGAAAGGGTATTGGGGAATAAATGGAGGCAAGACGGGTTGAATAATTGTAATAGTCTTGTGATTTCTATATATATATATATATCTAGAGTAAGGCAAGAGTAAGGAGTTGATCTCTAAGGCAAGAGTAAGCAGTTGATCTCAAGGCAAAATATGTCACAAAAAAACAGAAGTAGTATTGTTCGATACAGGTGACAAAAAACCTTACCGGTTTAGAACCTCTGGACATACAATCAGCGTCCATGGCCTAGTTGGTTATATATATATATATATATATATATATATATATATATATATATATAAATGGAATCGTAATGAGTTGGAAAATCAAGCAAGAACAGTGAAAAAACTTCCAGCCTCCACCGGGATTCGAACCCGGGCCTCCCGCTTTGTATACGCGGACACCCTAACCAACTAGGCCATGGACGCTATATATATATATATATATATATATATATATATATATATATATATATATATATATATATATATATATATATATATATATATATGTATATATATATATACATATATATATATATATATACATACATATATATATATATATATATATATATATATATATATATATATATATATATTTATATATATATATTTATAGGTGACAAACGCCTACAGTGGAATTACGATCTTCCTTACCGGTTTCGAACCTCTGGACATATACAATCAGCGTCCATAGCCTAGTGGTTAGGGTGTCCGCGTACAGAGCGGGAGGCCCGTGGTTCGAATCCCGGTGGAGGCTGAAAGTTTTTTCACTGTTCTTGATTTTCCAACTCATTACGATTTTCATTTATATATATATATATATATATATATATGTATATCGATTCACTGTTCTGGATTTTCCAATATATTAAGCCATTCCTACTAATATACGTTAAATGACCCTCCAGGCTCGAGCAGACGACCATCCAGCTAGCTACATCTTGTTCTATACGCGAAGCCTTCGTGATAATAGGTCAGCTCAAATGATGTAAAGTCGAGATCCGGAACTTGTCTTGTATTAATTGGTAAACTGCGAAAAGAGCCATATATAGGAAACATTTTGTTCTCTTTAATCTTCTTTTAGTGCGGAGTTGCCTGATGACACATCAAGATCCATTAGGGCTTAGGTGATTTAAGACCTGCAGTGAAAACTTGTTTCTTTGATATCTCAAGGTTTGTTAAGGAGCGAGAGAGAGAGAGGTGGAGAGAAAGAGAGAGAGAGGTGCTGTTGATGAGGCTGGCGTATCTGAAGTATATCATGATTGATATATATATATATATATATATATATATATATAAATATATATATATATATATATATATATATATATACATATACATATATCAAAGATTTCTCATCACACGGAGTATATTAACTTACAATGAAAATATAAACTTTGGCTGCCTAATATTCCTGGTGAGACCCGTTCTCTTATCTCCTCCAGCCACTTTACTCCTATCTGCAAAAACGGCATTTAAAACACTGTACCAATCCCCCCCCCCCACCCAGGTTTTTGTGTCGGCGTCTTAGCGACAATTACAGAGTGAGTCATCGAATTATATAGATGCTATGTCAAAGCTTCTCATTCGATTATGTATTAAGGCAGTCCCATTCGTATCGAATTAACCTCCTCAGTCATTTTCAAGATTGTTTAAACAACTTACTCAAGGAAAGAAAACAAAGAGCCACCACTTGTATAACTTTATTCATCTGATATGAAAGTAGTTATGACTTTGTGTGAAACCGTAAAGACCGTAAAGAGGTTATTCTTAAGGCAAAGTTTCTGACCTGGTATTCCAATGTCTGTGTATATGACGTCATAACACATTCATAGGTTCATGAAACGCGGTTTGACCAGTCATTTAGAATAACTAGAACAGATGTTCCTAATTTAATCAACGGATAAACCCAACTAAGAACCCAGTCATCCAGCTTATAGTTCTTAATTCACGTTAATAAATTTGTCGTTGTTTTTTTTATTACTATTTTTCTTTTTGAATAAAAAAAAGAAGGTGCCCGCTTAATTTCACATGTACAGCCAGTATACAAACATTTTTTTTTATTCTTCGATTAATCAGTCATTTGGTATTTAATACCGATTTTTAGATAAGCCTTAAAAGTGATAACCGTTCCATTTATTAACCTTTTCGAATTTTAGTCTTAAGTCACACGAGAAAACGTCCGGCCCACTTACTTTGACACAAGAAAAACTCCTTCTCTGAACATGCATGGGTATATTACTAGGTCGTATCATTTTTATTTTAAAAGTTTGTTACTAAGTGTATTTTCGAATAAACTTGTGTCTCGAAAACCTTCGAGTAACCTTCGTAGCGGAAGAGATAAATCAGAAAGTATAGAGGCGACTGAACGAATTAGTTTTTCATAAGTGGCTCCCACAATTCGATGAAACTCGGTTCCTCTTGCACCTCTCCAAACATTTAAGAGGTAGACGTGTCGTTGAATTTTGACGAACGGTGATGCGTCAAATCAATGGGAGATAAAAGCTATATGTTAAAAGGATTGACAACTTACAAACAAACAGATTTAATAACCTTTTCTTTCCATTATTCTATCTTCTTTTTTTCAGTATTTTTTTTTTATTCTGTTTTAATTTTGTAGGTTTTACCTTTTTTGGAGGTCAAACCTTGACAGGGGAGTGACGTTTGTTAACTTTAATTGGACTCAATATAATGAATAAGGTGACTTCGTAATGTTCTTAGATTGGCAACGCTGAATATTGTGCCAACTTGTCAGTATGCAAACTTCACGGAAATAGGTACTGCGCTGGAGGCACGACTTTCGCATGTTGTCGCTAAAAGTCACAATGAATGAGTCAATATGAATAAAAAAAACACCTTAGGATATACCATCCCATGTAAATATATATTTAAATGTATATATATATATATATATATATATACAAATATACATACATTTATATATATATATATATATATATATATATATATATATATATATTTACATGGTACCGTATATCCTGATATATATAGATGACAATTAGCCAATAGTGGGGAAGCGGGGGAGGTGTCGGGGGGGGGGGGGTCGAGGGATATAGCCCAAAATCAACAAGTATGTGAAACCATTTAAATTAAGATATTTATGTGAACCGATCTCTCCTTTTAGAACCGTTGATTGGTTAGTTGCTATCTCTAACGTCACAATTTGCAAATATTGAAAATAAAATGGCTGCCAGCTGACATCAGACAGACAGAAACACACACACACACACAAAAGAGGGGCGGGAGAGTGGGGTTCAATCGTTGTAAAAACACCAACGAACAGTTTACTAAATGCCAAAGTTGCTCAGTGAAACGTGTATAACTGGATCCTTCTCAACGTCCAAGAATAAAGTTAGAGCAACTTGTGAACCTTCAGGAAAAGTAAATTGGTCAGTGATCTGGAAGCATGATGTGTTGAAGAGATTGATGCAGCAACGTAAACCCTAGAGTTTCTCTCTCAATTTCCTCTCTCTTTTCAAGCACGTAATCTAGTTCAAATGGATACATTTATATTCCAAACATGGTATAGATTGGTAAATTGGAATTCATCAAATTAGACTAAATCCTGGATCTAACTCAATTAACAGTGCTCGACAGTACTGGAGACTTAACAATTTATGTCACTTCTGATCTAACTTGAAAAATACAAGGCCACCCTTATACCAAACGAAAAAACAGAAAAAAGGGCAGATATTATATCTCAAGTATATGAGATAATTACAGGCCTATATAATCTTGATTTATTAGCCGTGTTTATTGTTAATAGTTCCAACGTAGTCCTTGGCACGCAGGATAAAGATGTTCACTGTTACACCCCAAACGATCAATACATCCCCGTCTATAATCCTTACCACTTATCGTCTTTTTCGGAATATTTTCATTTATTTTTATTTCGTTCCTTAAATCAATAAGACATTCACTGATCATTTGTTTATCTCATGTGCTCGTTAGGTCGTAAAAGAGCAGCTCCAACCATCTTGATTTTTTATCATCATTAAAAGAAAAAAATCGAACAGTTTTGTTCTACGATATGTCCAGGTACCTGAGATTTCCAAACATTTCCCCGATAGTCACGAAGAACGAGTTCTTTGTAGTTTCTGATCTGGAAAGGTATTAAATTGTCCCATTTGATGACAATCGCCCCAGATTTTCGTAACCGGCATTTCATCTATCTCTCTCTCTCTCCATTTGGGTAGAAGGTAGTATTCAACGATGAAAAGACGGAACAATATTTGAATGTTGGTAAACGTACTTGCTTTCATCTGGGTTTTATGCTTGCGGTTTGGCGGGAAGTTTTTTGTTTTTTCAGAGGAGAAAGCCGGGGCTTTAAGAATCCTTCTTACTTTGACCACGATTTTGTTAGATTATACAGCCTTCTTGATAATCTTTACCGCGTTATGCGTCACCTCCGGGTCTGACAAGGAAGCACGGTGGGGTGGGGCCCTTAGGAAATATCATAACTCCGGTTCAGGGTCATCTGAGTGGCCGGAAGGTATGGCATATACTTGTATTCTCATTTTCAAAAGATAAATAGCTATAGATTTAAGGCATAACGAATTAAGATTCCAAAAAGGAGTCACGGTAACCATAACTCTCGGCTATTCACTTGCCCCCAACCCCACCCCCCACGCCACCCCAGTTAGAACATCGATGGGTCACTCCAGGTACCATCACCTCATCAATTGATTCCATAATTCCAAGCCAATCTGCTGTTTCCACGTAGAAACTGAGACCGAAACTAATTAATATAATTTAAACATGATTGTGTTTTGCATGGTATGTTATTATCTTCTTACTTCCACCAAGTTTCCTTTCATTTCATATTCTTGAGAGTAATGTATTAACCCCCCCCCCCCGCCCCACCTCTACGGGACCCGCAATGATAGCTATATAGGAGGTTTGAATTTTGTTGTCAGGCATATAATCTGTGAGTTTATACCTTTCCATTTCCCCCTTTAGTGAAATTAAACCGAAAATTTTAAGTCGATTATTGACAACAAGGCTTAAAAAGCAAATGTCATATATAATATATGTATGAAAAGCATAATACACGAAATCAAGGGATTTTCGCAAGTAAATTACACCGAGCACAGCTTGTACTGGCTGTGTTAATCCATCTAGATAACCATTATGCTGTAATACTAATCATCGAGAGGCGATCGAATAAATTTGGCTGCATTTTGACGAGACAGAACGTGAAGGTAATTCTCTGCAAAGTCATAATGTTTTTTTGGAGGGTTTTTTTCATCAAATTTATGACACTAATATATTTCCGTAATTCTCTCGCAAATACGAACTGCAGCTTGAGAGTTGTGGTGATAAAATGTGCAGGTGCGTATCCAGGGGGGGGCGTTGGGGGCGCGCGCCCCCCGGGTAAGAAAAAGAGGAGAGAAAAAAAAAGAGAAGAAAAAAGGAAAAAAGAGGGGAAAAAAGAGGAGGAGGAGAGGAAGGAAGGGAAAAGAAAAAGAAGAAAGAGAGAAAAAGGAGAAAAGGAGGGAGTAAAAGAAAAACGCGAAGACACCGGGAAGAGAAAGAGGAACAGTGACATCATTACAGCGCTGAAGGGTAGCCAGTGGCGGATCAATGATTTCGCAAAAGTGTGACTCACCCAACCCCTTACACCGACAACTCCATTTTTTGACGTTTCCATTTTCCTCTCTCACTAATGATCTATACATATACTATATATGGTCTATCATAACGCGTGTGTAGAATTGTGCTATGAAACCGACTGTGGCTGGTCTCGAACTCGACCGTGTCGTCGGGGAACATGACGCATTTTGGGATGGGGGCGACCGCCCGCCCCCCCCCCATTCAGCATTTTTTTAAATGATATCGCTAAGTAATTTCTAAATGGAAAGTGCTTAGAGGCAACTTACAAGGCCTGGGAAGTGTCATTTCCAGCGATCTGGGAGACATTTTCAGCCAAAATTTTCTTGTACGCTTCGCGCCAACCTGTGGTGGCGCTACGCTTAGATAATTTGCCTACAGGCTTCGCCCCTCCCTTGGCAAATTCCTCGCTACGCGCCTGTTCGAATTTGTAACGCAAACAGCAGATATCACATCATATCAGTGAGCATGAAAATGGCGTTCCAGGATGAAAAGCCTCAAAATTGTCCGACTTGCATGAAAAAATAACCAAAAATTTTCGCGCGCCAAGCGCGCGTTCAACGTGTTCATGTCAATAACCTATAAGCAGGCATCGGTTATTACATCGCATGCCATCATGTACCGTATGGTCCGTTCAAATTGCGCAGTATACCGCGGGATGCTAATGTAAACAACGACATGTCTCATGTAGATGCATAAAAAGCATGGAGGTCCAATTATGTCAATACTCTCTTTTACATTAGTAATGGCGAATTAGGGGCTGCACCCCGCCGCGCAGTGGCGGAGCGTCCATACGGTCAGGGGGCGGATGCCCCCCTGACGGACTCAAATGGACTGCTGGCGCCTTTTTCAGCTCTTTACCACTTTTTACTTATTCGTGATTATTGACTTTTTTATTGCGCTCTCATCTACTTATTGACATTTGTCACATTTTGTTGGTGTAATTTGGCGATGACACCTTATTCTTCGTTTATCTGCAAATTAGCCAGGCCCGGAAAGGGTCATTTCCGCGATCTAGGGAGTATCTTGACCCAAAAATTTTCTGTACGCTACGCGCCAACCAGTGGTGGCGCTCCGCTTAGATAGTGTCGAAAGCGCCCCTACAGACCATTCTCGCCACTCCTGACCAATACCCCTAGCTCCGCCACTGCCGCCGCGCCCCTACGCCTATGTGTGTAGTGTTCGCTTTCGGAAATATCTGCTATTTTTTCATTTCCTTCAACCAAGTTTTATAATAGCCGTTATAAGAGGTTGTAATATTTCTACACTAATAAATTAACTGTGTCTGAAGTTTAGAAAATTTCTGACCAACATTCTGCATCACACTTCCCTCTACTCGTGCAATTTTGACCGGTCTGTTAGGGGTTGAAGGAAGTTTTTCTATATTGGTTGTCCATCATGATGAAATTTTATACAACATTATGGGTATGTTTTGAAGTGAGTTTATTCACGAGAAATGTGAATTTTCAAATTCTGAACAAATATGGGGCTTAAAACCTTGAAAAGTGGGGCTGACGGGTATTTTGGGCCGCGACGTAGAATCACCTACAAAAGCAAAGACCCACAGGAGATGCGATCAGGTCGAACATGATGTGTGCCGGGTTGACAATCTTCAAAAAGGTTATGGATGGAAAAAAAACTATTAGGAAATACTTGGTTCTCCAGGCAAAAAGTGTACATCTGGTTGGTCATTTCAAGCCCGAGAAGTGCCGTTTCCGGTGATCTGGGGGGTTTCAAAACAAGAAATTTTCTTGTACGCTGCGCGCCAACCGATGGTGGCGCTCCGCTTAGATAGTAATTCGCGCCCCCCGGGTTTGAAAATCCTGGATACGCGCCTGATGTGCCAGACCGTCTTTACACAGTTAGTGCTTACTTTTATAGAGGTTGCACAAGAGTCATCTGGAACAATTTAACTGATGAAATCAGGAACGCGTTTTAAAATGTACCTGAAGACCTTACATCATATAGTGAATGGCTATCTTCCTTCGTTGTTCTCTTTAATGAAAAGTTGTTGTCACATTTATTTGTCTCATATCTGGTGAAAAAAAACAAGCAAGCAAACGACCCTCCTTCATTCTTGTTAAACTTTAGATTATTATATGTAAACCATCACCTCTGGACTTCATTTGAAAATTCGCCAAACGTTCCCACCAATAACCCGACGTGGGGACATGATCAGCCGTGTTAACTACCAAATACAAGGGTCCCCCGTCCTCAATGGGCCCATATAACCGCTTCACCACGCTATGAATATTTTACCTCTGCCCCCCCCCCACCACCACCTTACTCTTGTCATTATTGGATGTTCAACTTTTCTCTGTATTTTTTTTAGGAGGAAGGAGTAAAGGGAAGACGTACGTGCTTTGCATTAACGGCGGCGCTATTTACATAAATATGAACACAGCCACCCACCACACATTGTTTTTAATTTTTATTATTGTTGGTAACAAATTTTGGAGTCGACATGGAACCCCAGAAGTTGTCATCTGTTTTCAACGAAGCTTGGGAGATAAACGAGAAGCTAGATAGCTCAGAGTCATCAACAGGGTCAGGAGAATACCAGGTTTAGTGCATTTACTGTTTCCTTACCAAAATTGTAGTTATGTTTAGCCTACAGTAAGATTTAAGTTGGTATGGTGTTGTAGATGCAAGGTAGACTGTACAGTTTAGTCCTTATAGAACCAGTTGCGCGAGTAAATATGGCTCGGCTTAAATCTCATGTCAATAGACATGCACTTGTAGACGGCGTAGCCTAGACTGGGTTTAAAACTTCAATAAGATAACATATGAACCCATTAACTTTAGAAATGTGTCTTAAACGAAAAGTAGCAGGTGTACATGTATGAAGGCTTCACAACTGTGGATACAGGCAATAATGATCAAAGTAGTTCTAACTAGTAGTAGGCTAGTACTAGTCTAGCCTGGGTTGACAGAAAATATTACTTTTGCAAGTTTTGGGTCATCTCTCTTGACTAGATCCAGACCGTAAAGTTTTTGATGTAAGGGGAAAACAAAAGGAAGTATATGAAATGCACAGAAACACAAAGTTTGAGACAAATTTGTTTGTAGAAATTTGCATATAAGACCATTGTTCTAATGGTGCATTAAGATGTAGGAATTAGTTCAAGATGAAAGGAAAATATTTTTGCCATAACAAAAAGGGTAGCCATCAACATATTCTATTTCGAAAGACTATGTTACACTTTGTAAGATGTTAATAATACATTCCAACCAATAAAGCCTATCCAGGTTCATGGCCACTTCACCTCTGAAGCAAATTGAAGTAATAAGTCAGTTACAAAGAAAGAATTTAAGCGATGTTCATGTTTTCAAGAAAGAAATTCAATCAAACAAATTGTTTGACCTTTGAGTTATGTTATTTAATTCCTCACATGGACCTTTATCAGCCTGGATGCCACAGTTATTTTATTCTCAAAATAACTGTGCCCAACCAATGCCCCTCACTAATTATGCCTGTCAGTCATATTCTTGTATGTCATTATAGTGCAGTGTAGACTGCAAAAGGCAACAACTTGTCCTCCTTGCTTCTGTCAGATTAAACATGGGAACCACAGGTAGACAGTATGGGATTTAGTGTAACAAAAACCGAATTAAAAGTATTATTGAAGTTTAACCCTGTAATATTGTAAAATATTTTTAGCTAAACAAAACTTAGCCTACTTAGTATCAGTAAAGAATAGCAGTTCTAATACTAGCAGAAGTATAAATATTCAATATGAAAAATTACAAGTATGCCATCAAAAAAGCATGTGATGAGAACATAGTACTTACAGAAGTGCCTGGTGTGCATTGCCTCTACATACCGTTTACAAGCTCTGTCACTCTAATGTACTTATCTGGTCTACAATACAGGCAGCACTGCCAACTACTCTGTGTCCTGGATATGACTAGCTCAAAGAACTGAAGCTCCTTGCCCTGCATAAAACTTCTCAAATTGTTCACTGGATGTGTTAGAGTGGTTGTACAAAGTGACACCTTCTTTTACATACATGTACTACACTAGGAGTGAGTCTTTACATAGGCAGGCGGCAAACGTTCAAGATAACTAACTTTGGAGCTACTGATGAACAGCAAGTACGGAAGAAGAGGAAACTGTGTTAACTCTGACCAAGTAGTTTTGTGTGAGGAATGCCTTGCAAACCGGAAAAATATACACAGATTTTAGTAGTATCTGTATCGATATTGTGGGGCGGTAATCTGACACAATTTTTTTGACTGGCGAACATGTTCCTTTGCACAAGGCCTACCACTTTACAGTCTGAGATTGGACTGAATTTTAACACAGAGTCAGACCATTTTGCTGACATATGTCATATTCAGAAGCAGAAAATGACTACCTCTTAATGATTTGATTTTATCAATCATTGAAATATATTTTTTCAAACTTATTCTTTGCTGATGCAGACACAACTCTCGAAATGCATTCAACTGTTAGAACGGGCAACTCTCATGGTCAACGATCTGAGCCTCTTCAGCCAGAACGAGACGGCCGAGGAGATCTCCACAAGTGATATCAGGTGAAGTGTGCGACATGACTCTATATTCTGAGTTTCTTTATATTTAGAGAGTAACATGGTTTCAATGTGATCAGGATTACCACATCCTTCCCCCACCCCCCCCCCCCACAAAAAAAAAGAAAATATAGAAAGTCAAATATGATCACTTATGCTGATGCTTCATCAAACAATAAACAAAGCATGTTTGCCCTCCAGAGAAAAATTTATCTAATTAGCATATATGTCTCAGTGTCTGAAAGAAAAGGTTGGGGGAGGAAGACACTCCAGGAAATCATACTTTATGATTTTTCCTCGAAATCAATCAATTGAATAACTGCATACTTAGTCATAATGTACAGTACCTTTAGTAGCTAGATTAATGGAAGGGTGGCTTTGTTATTAAATTGATCATCTGTCTTTCCTCTCTTGGATTTAAGTTCTCAATGTTTCACATTTTACAGCTCAAAGTACAGTACTCTACTTAATCAGCCCGTCAACCGTCTTTTTAAAAAATGTTAAACTCACTCAATGTTCCAGATTGTCAGATCTATGCTTATTAATTGTGACCTTCCAAATTGCCTCGGCTTTGAAATGTTTTAAAGTATCGCCATCTATTTGTGCACAATAAAAGCCCTCGCTCAGCTTTCCTCACCTTCTATCAAAGGTATCCAGACCTTTCTCAATTTTCAACGTTTCAAAATCAAACAATGAAACAATGTCACGTTTTGCCTTATTTTGATTTTGATGACCTGCAGATACCTCCTGTTACCGGCTCTCCTCGGAGATCTCACCATGAGAATTACGACCGATGAAAGACTCGACACTCTCAACAGAGCCAAAGTTTACTGGAAAGATTTCATAGCCAGGTGTAAATGTTATGAACTCACTGAGGAGGTGAGAAGATATTAATAGAGTTGGTGCCAGGTGCTTCTCTTTAGAGTACAATGATTTATAATTGGCTGAGCTATAATAAACTACAGTACTTAATATTACAAAACCTGTATGGAAAAAAGGTCATCCTATTGTAGTATCTATATTTGGTAACTTTGGCAGTATTCTTTTGAAGGGTTTCTAAATGAGGAGACCTAGCTATAAGTCTTCAGTGTATGTTCTATCATAAAGGCCCCTATGCGCTAATAGCCAAGAAACACACTTCCTGTTGCACTACCGTGCAATGGATGTAATACAGTGTGCAATTGATGTGATACAGTGTGCAATGGATGTAATACAGTGTGCAATTGATGTGATACAGTGTGCAATTGATGTGATACAGTGTGCAATTGATGTAATACAGTGTGCAATTGATGTGATACAGTGTGCAATGGATGTAATACAGTGTGCAATTGATGTGATACAGTGTGCAATTGATGTGATACAGTGTGCAATGGATGTAATACAGTGTGCAATTGATGTAATACAGTGTGCAATTGATGTAATACAGTGTGCAATGGATGTAATACAGTGTGCAATTGATGTAATACAGTGTGCAATTGATGTGATACAGTGTGCAATTGATGTGATACAGTGTGCAATTGATGTAATACAGTGTGCAATTGATGTAATACAGTGTGCAATTGATGTGATACAGTGTGCAATAGATATAAGACAGTGCGCAATAGATATATATTAAAGTGCAATAGATGACAGTGTGCAATAGATATAATACAGTGTGCAATAGATGTTATACAGTGTGCAATAGATGTGATACAGTGTGCAAAAGATGTGAAACAGTGTGCAATAGATATATAAAAATACAGTGCAATAGATATAATAATAGTGCAATAGATGTTATACAGTGTGCAATAGACATAATCGGTGTGAAAATAAGTGTAAAACAGTGCGCAACAGATAGAATACAGTGTGCAATATATTTGATATAATACAGTGCAATACATATCATACAGTGTGCAATAGATATAAGACAGTGCGCAATAGATATATTAAAGTGCAATAGATGACAGTGTGCAATAGATAGAATACAGTGTGCAATAGACTAGACAATACTAAAGATGAAGTGATTGGTTAACTTCTCTGGGTAACTGGAAACTTATGTGTCACAATTTTTTTTTTTTTGGGGGGGGGGGGTTTCTTTGTCATTGTTTTGTTCACCAACCTAAGTTTCTGTTGAGCCAATTATTAAACAGGTTCAAAGCCCAGAAAATGAGTCTTAATGTCTATCAAATAGTTTGTATTTCACTTTTGAAACTGGTCAATGTGATGGCCATAATGCACTATAAGCTTCAAGACTCACTGATCTTCCATGAAAACTGGGCCATGACCTACCAGATCCCCCTAGTGCAGAATCTATGCACAGAGCTCATCTGACATCTGGAAAAATCCTACAAACCACTGAAAAATTTGGCTCCAGAGTTTGTGGATCTATAGAATTACTAAATGTCCCCTAATGCCTGACATCAGAGCTAAGTGAAGTTTTTTTCCGGCCTTAACAGTATGTTGATAAGCTCTATGAGATAAACTGAACAGATATATCAATACTATACTTGTACATTCCTAAATTTCTGTGAACTCTTATGTTTGCCATTCTTATGTCTTTTTACCCTTTATCATCTTGTATTTGTCTTATATGTACATATGCGAGCTTGTAATTTCCCTTTTGGGATGAAATAAAGTTTTACTTACTTACTTACTTACTAAAGAAGGATTTAGGTAGATAGCAGTGGTGGATCCAGACTTTTCAGGAACAGGAGGCCTTGGATACAAGTATATATACGACAATTACTACAGAAATAGCAATGAATATTAGAAAACATTGGGAAAAGAAAAGGAAGTCCATGAAGAGCGTACTCAAATTTTGACAAAGTGTTCCTCGGTATGAGAAAAATTATATTATTTTTGGAGCTAATTTTTTTGTTAGCGTCGAAAGATTTCAGAAGAGGGAGCCCGGGACCCCTGAACACCCCTCCTTGGATGCAGCCTTTGATAGTATTGGTTCTCATTTCTGTGATCCTTTCCTTTTCAGGAGATTCCAGAAGAGCCATCGCAAGAGAGACCCCTGGTGACTGGACCTCCTAATCTTAGAGCGATGGAGGCTAACAGAGAAGCAAAGATCAAGAGATACAAAGAGAAAAAGGACATTGAGAAGAAGATGCAAGTCATAGGAACGTTGAAGTACATTACCACAAAAGATGAGGAAACTCAGGTATTATTTAACATATGAATTATGAATTGAATGTTTTTAAATTTTTGAAACAAGGTGAAAGGTAGAAAAGTCATTAAAGTGTTTGAATGAAATCATTTAGGTCACTGGACAACCAGGCTTTACATATTGGTTGTCCGAACGGCAAATTTGGTTGTCCTTAAAAAACAGTTGCAAAAAAAGACCAATATATACACTAGAAGAGATGTGTAAGTTGGTCAGTAGATCACCTCATAATAACAAAGAGAACCAGGGGCGTAGCGAAAGGGTTTTTGTTGGGGGGGTGTGGAGAATTTGATTTGCCGACGGATCTGGAAGTGGTGACTGAAATGGGGGAGGGGTCTAAGGGGAGCGGGTGTCCCCCTCCCCTTTGGAAATTTTTTAGTTTTGAAACGTCCTTAGATGCAATCTGGTGCATATTTTAGGTCAAATTTGATTTGCCGACGGATCTGGAAGTGGTGACTGAAATGGGGGAGGGGTCTAAGGGGAGGGGGTGTCCTCCTCCCCTTTGGAAAATTTTTAGTTTTGAAACGTCCTTAGATGCAATCTGGTGCATATTTTAAGTCAAACTTGATTTGCCGACGGATCTGGAAGTGGTGACTGAAATGGGGGAGGGGTCTAAGGGGAGGGGGTGTCCTCCTCCCCTTTGGAAAATTTTTAGTTTTGAAACGTCCTTAGATGCAATCTGGTGCATATTTTAAGTCAAATTTGATTTGCCGACGGATCTGGAAGTGGTGACTGAAATGGGGGAGGGGTCTAAGGGGAGGAGGTGTCCTCCTCCCCTTTGGCAATTTTTTAGTTTTGAAACGTCCTTAGATGCAATCTGGTGCATATTTTAAGTCAAATTTGATTTGCCGACGGATCTGGAAGTGGTGACTGAAATGGGGGAGGGGTCTAAGGGGAGGGGGTGTCCCCCTCCCCTTTGGAAATTTTTAGTTTTGAAACGTCCTTAGATGCAATCTGGTGCATATTTTAAGTCAAATTTGATTTGCCGACGGATCTGGAAGTGGTGACTGAAATGGGGGAGGGGTCTAAGGGGAGGGGGTGTCCCCCTCCCCTTTGGAAATTTTTAGTTTTGAAACGTCCTTAGATGCAATCTGGTGCATATTTTAAGTCAAATTTGATTTGCCGACGGATCTGGAAGTGGTGACTGAAATGGGGGAGGGGTCTAAGGGGAGGGGGTGTCCTCCTCCCCTTTGGAAATTTTTAGTTTTGAAACGTCCTTAGATGCAATCTGGTGCATATTTTAAGTCAAATTTGATTTGCCGACGGATGTGGAAGTGGTGACTGAAATGGGGGAGGGGTCTAAGGGGAGGGGGTGTCCCCCTCCCCTTTGGAAAATTTTTAGTTTTGAAACGTCCTTAGATGCAATCTGGTGCATATTTTAAGTCAAATTTGATTTGCCGACGGATGTGGAAGTGGTGACTGAAATGGGGGAGGGGTCTAAGGGGAGGGGGTGTCCCCCTCCCCTTTGGAAAATTTTTAGTTTTGAAACGTCCTTAGATGCAATCTGGTGCATATTTTAGGTCAAATTTGATTTGCCGACGGATCTGGAAGTGGTGACTGAAATGGGGGAGGGGTCTAAGGGGAGGGGGTGTCCCCCTCCCCTTTGGCAATTTTTTAGTTTTGAAACGTCCTTAGATGCAATCTGGTGCATATTTTAGGTCAAATTTGATTTGCCGACGGATCTGGAAGTGGTGACTGAAATGGGGGAGGGGTCTAAGGGGAGGGGGTGTCCCCCTCCCCTTTGGAAAATTTTTAGTTTTGAAACGTCCTTAGATGCAATCTGGTGCATATTTTAGGTCAAATTTGATTTGCCGACGGATCTGGAAGTGGTGACTGAAATGGGGGAGGGGTCTAAGGGGAGGGGGTGTCCCCCTCCCCTTTGGCAATTTTTTAGTTTTGAAACGTCCTTAGATGCAATCTGGTGCATATTTTAGGTCAAATTTGATTTGCCGACGGATCTGGAAGTGGTGACTGAAATGGGGGAGGGGTCTAAGGGGAGGGGATGTCCCCCTCCCCTTTGGCAATTTTTTAGTTTTGAAACGTCCTTAGATGCAATCTGGTGCATATTTTAGGTCAAATTTGATTTGCCGACGGATCTGGAAGTGGTGACTGAAATGGGGGAGGGGTCTAAGGGGAGGGGGTGTCCTCCTCCCCTTTGGCAATTTTTTAGTTTTGAAACGTCCTTAGATGCAATCTGGTGCATATTTTAGGTCAAATTTGATTTGCCGACGGATCTGGAAGTGGTGACTGAAATGGGGGAGGGGTCTAAGGGGAGGGGGTGTCCCCCTCCCCTTTGGAAAATTTTTAGTTTTGAAACGTCCTTAGATGCAATCTGGTGCATATTTTAGGTCAAATTTGATTTGCCGACGGATCTGGAAGTGGTGACTGAAATGGGGGAGGGGTCTAAGGGGAGGGGATGTCCCCCTCCCCTTTGGCAATTTTTTAGTTTTGAAACATACTTAGATGCAATCTGGTGCATATTTTAGGTCAAATTTGATTTGCCGACGGATCTGGAAGTGGTGACTGAAATGGGGGAGGGGTCTAAGGGGAGGGGGTGTCCTCCTCCCCTTTGGAAAATTTTTAGTTTTGAAACGTCCTTAGATGCAATCTGGTGTATATTTTAGGTCAAATTTGATTTGCCGACGGATCTGGAAGTGGTGAATGAAATGGGGGAGGGGTCTAAGGGGAGGGGGTGTCCTCCTCCCCTTTGGAAAGTTTTTAGTTTTGAAACGTCCTTAGATGCAATCTGGTGTATATTTTAAGTCAAATTTGATTTGCCGACGGATCTGGAAGTGGTGACTGAAATGGGGGAGGGGTCTAAGGGTAGGGGGTCCACCCCTCCCCTTTGGAAATTTTTTAGTTTTGAAACGTCCTTAGATACAATCTGGTGCATATTTTAAGTCAAATTTGGCACGGAAGAAGCTCCCGTTCTCCTTTTCTCTATTCAGCTTTCCTTCTTTCTTCCCCTTCCGCTCTCTTCACCTTTTCTCCTTTTGCCGACAGACCCAAAATTTGCCGACAGCGACCAAATTATTGGGGGGGTGTGACACCCCCCCACACCTCCCCGCTCGCTACGCCCCTGAAGAGAACCTCTAACACCTCTCCATATAATAGTTTTTGCACCCCTTCATTAGTTATCACACACTGTTTGTCTGGAAGCGTTACCTGTACTACAATAAGTGAATGTTAGGCTATGTTGCAGCCTACACTAAATCCTACAGCATATCTGTTCAAAGAATAGCCTTATATCCTAGTTGCAAAATTCAATATGCCTAGATGACCCAAAAAAATAAAAAATACATTTGAGATTTGAGGATATATTTTCCTACTATTTTATATTTCCACCAGTTCATGTTGTGAGAAAATAAAATTTTATCCCAACTAAAGCTGACTTTTAAATAAAACTTCAATAATAAAACTTCAACATTTAGAGAAAAACAACATTCTTTCCACCTTTACTTTGTAAGTAAAAAACATTGAAAGGAAATTTATAGCACAAAGATTGCAAGTTCTAGTCTTGGTCAGATCATTGCTTTGTGCCTGTGCCTTTGGACAAGGCACTTTATCTCCATTGTCTCTCTTCACTTAGGTGTATAAATGGATGGGGGGCCTGTGAGATAAAACTGTCAGCTGGGCGCTGTTTAACTGCTGCCATGTGGAGGGATTGTCTCTACATGTTTGACAGGTTATCGTTGACCAGGGTAATATTGTAATGCGCCTTGAGCACTGTTATCGGTGGATATGTCTGCGCTTTATAAATCCTCAATATCAATATTATTATTGTTTGCCCATACAGAGGGAATATTACCTTCTTTTGCTCAAGAGTTGGATCAACAAGGGTTTAGAGGAGCTACCCGGGCTTTATCAAGAGGCAGAAATGCTGGAGTTCATGGCCAAGAGGAGAGAACGAGGGGAGGAGAATGAACCCACGGCGGCGGTCGAACCAGCTCGAAAAGTCAGTCTTATGCTTGAAGTTTCAAGCAATTATTTATATGTCATGGACATTGTTCTCCCGACACACAAAGATATGAATATCTGATATATTGTTAGTTCCTTATCTTAATGGTACAACAGGATAAGAAATAAATGCAAAAGCCATTTTGATAGAATGTTGTAATTTATGTAATGCCATAATATCATGGTCAACTTTTTCATAGCCCAGGTGGAGGCTTACACACAGTTTTACAGCATGTGAAGCTATCTAAATGTCGTTTACATATTAACCATGCCAACAGAAAGGTGAGGGGTGAGGCAAATTGCACCGTGGTCTTCCCTTGACAACAAATTTAAAGGGACTATATAGCAGATATACTGATCCCAGGAATTGTGTTTGTTACCCTGAATACCAACCGTCAAACAATGCTTGGTGATGACATTACTACATGTTACCTCAGTAAGGTTGCATTTTTTAAAATAATAAAAATTCCTGGAATTGTCTTCAGATTTTATCAGAATTTCAAAAGTGATAAAATATTTTAGGACTGGACATCATAATTAGACAAATATCTCCAAGCCATTTTAGAAGAAGTGCCATACCCTTGAGAAAATAAGGTTACAGTGAATGTTAGAAAATAAGTACACTAATTCTCTGCAAATGGGGCTCTCCAACAGAGGGCGCTGTCACAACGATCCTAACATGCATGATCAGTAGTGTTTTAACCATCTCTGAATTTAAAGGATTAACACGATTGCGTGAAAGCAGTCACAACTTTCACAAACACACCGGGTGCATTTGCACACTGTACCACTGGGTGATTGACAACACTGTTCCATCTGTACAATTTTACCGAATGAAAACCCATTCTTATCTGAAGACAAAAGTTGAGGTGATTAAAACAGTAAACTTGACTTGAATCTTCCGAAATATAGTTCAAGAGGTCTCTTCATCATTTATAGTTACAAACAAAACTGTATATATACCACTAATTATTGACTCATGGTACCGTTACAATCTGTGGTCAGAGAGCTCTTTGAGTTTAGGAAGGGGATGGGAGGGGATGGGAGTAAGGAAGGTAGGGGAGGGGAAGGAATGAGGTATGAGAGGTTTAATGACAGGGGAGGAGTTTGATATACAGTGTCTTGGACAAAGGTTAGGAAGTGAAGGGATTATTAAATGACTGAATTTTCCCATATAAGATAGCACTCTTAGTTTGTGAATGGTTGGTTTCACTCCATATGTTTGAGTCATTCCGTCTCTGTACGATCTAGACTCTTCATTCCTGCTATCTCGTTGGTTTTTATGTCTCTATGTGTCTCTCCCACATTTGAATCACCCAGCCGTTGAAACCATTCGTGTTGCTGAGAGACAAGTTACAGGCTCATGTGTTTGGTGCCGGTTACCCTAGTCTACCCACGATGACGTTAGAGGAATATTTCCAGAAAGAAATTGATGAAGGAAAGATACAGTTAGACTCCAGGTAGATCTTTGGTTTTCTTTTCCTTTCACTCCTTAACTGGAAAAAACATTGTCACAATGCATAAAGGTAGTAAGCACTCTATGTAGATTGAGACCACCAGCTTACAGTATTCATAAATGCAAAGCATCTAGTAGCTTCTGCAGCATATTCTGTGCAATGTTCCAACTTAAAGTGGGGGAGGTGGGAGCCCTTGATTAAACTCTTGCTCTTATGAAGCTAAGTTTCCCGGTGATACGCGTTGATCAGACAGTCTGTAAAATGTAGGCCGCACTTTCTTCCTACTTGCCTCCTTGTACTCTTACTTTGCTCGCAGCATTTTTGTAAATCTAGTACAAGATTAGGTACCGATACTCGTGCAGCTCACAGCCTTGTAATCGCCTCCTATTGGTTCCATGGGAAATGAAGTTGTAGTCATAGTGATGCCTTCAGGCTAACCCTAGTAACATTTATAGTAAGTTAACTTTATTTACACACAGCATTTGTGTAAATCTAGTACAAGATTAGGTACCTGTTCTCGTGCAGCTCACAGCCTTGTACTAGACTCTTATTGGTACCATAGGAAATGTAGTTGTAGTCATGGTGATGACTTCAGACTAACCCTAGTAACGTTAGTAAGTTAACTTTATTTACACGCAGCATTTTCGTAAATCTAATACAAGATTAGGTACTGGTACTCGTGCAGCTCACAGCCTTGTAATCGCCTCCTATTGGTTCCATGGGAAATGTAGTTGTAGTCATAGTGATGCCTTCAGGCTAACCCTAGTAACATTTATAGTAAGTTAACTTTATTTACACACAGCATTTGTGTTAATCTAGTACAAGATTAGGTACCGGTTCTCGTGCAGCTCACAGCCTTGTACTAGACTCCTATTGGTACCATGGGAAATGTAGTTGTAGTCATAGTGATGCCTTCAGGCTAACCCTAGTAACATTTATAGTAAGTTAACTTTATTTACACACAGCATTTGTGTAAATCTAGTACAAGATTAGGTACCGGTTCTCGTGCAGCTCACAGCCTTGTACTAGACTCTTATTGGTACCATGGTACCAAATGTAGTTGTAGTCATGGTGATGACTTCAGACTAACCCTAGTAACGTTAGTAAGTTAACTTTATTTACACGCAGCATTTTTGTAAATCTAATACAAGATTAGGTACCGGTACTCGTGCAGCTCACAGCCTTGTACTCGACTCCTATTGGTACCATGGGAAATGTAGTTGTAGTCATGGTGATGACTTCAGACTAACCCTAGTAACGTTAGTAAGTTAACTTTATTTACACGCAGCATTTTTGTAAATCTAATACAAGATTAGGTACCGGTACTCGTGCAGCTCAAAGCCTTGTACTCGACTCTTATTGGTACCATGGGAAATATAGTTGTAGTCATGGTGATGGCTTCAGGCTAACCCAAGTAACGTTAGTAAGTTGACTTTATTTACATGGTCGTCGAGAGGGAAATATTAATGCGTATTTCGCTCTCAGACTGCATGTATTACTTTATCCCTTATCTACATTGTAGCGATCAGCATACAGATAATAGTATCGAACAATTCAGCACCACCTGTCCCGCTCTGAAGTCTTGTAACATTTGTGATTGGAAGTGAATTACTTCTCAAAAAGCAACATATTATACTATAGACTCATTGGCAAAGGTCTTCCCATCATCAACTTTCTTTGTCAAGAATCAAGGAATTTGTTAACATTTAAGTCCTTTTGAGTTTCTATGATTTGTGATAAGTGCTAATGAAAGCTTCAGCATTAAGAAGAAACATTTAGTCAGCATCAGATTGGCACAGCAAGAGACCCATGTCCAAACGAGGATGGGGGTGGTGAGGGAGAAGGGGTGGCTGCAGCCAGGCAATGTAGGGCACAACCTATTGTGCTTAACGGTGTCACACGCAATAGTCGGCGTGTGGGCGTTCGGAGGTAATCTCTCTTTGTTTATTAATACGGATTCATCCTAGCTGAGCAAGGTTTTGCCTCCATAGTTGTTTTAACTACAGTTGCTTCATTTGATCACGATCCAATTAATCCACGACAGGCTTCTGATACATGACAAAAACACGAGAAGTATCTCAACTCTTTGACCTCTGTACTAATTCAAGGATTGAGGGTGTAAGGTTGCTCGTTAACAGATCTTTGGTACACTTTTGAAATATCGATCATCAAAAACTCACGTTCTGATAGACCGTTTGCTTTTAACAGGACACAATTTTTCATTCTCTTTTGACAACATCTATGCTTCCCCCTAACCCTCTCCCTCCTCCTCACCCCTCACAAGACACAAAATGAACATGAATTATGTGATTTTTTAGTAAGGATTCCTATCTTTATTTTTGGCAAAGTATGAAATGGGACAAACATTGGTTGCTTTCTATTGATACCATGCCGGTTAAGGAAACCTTGATAATAAGGCTGAAATCCAAATTAATGTCTACATAAAGTTGCATGACAATGCAATTTTTGTGCATTGCTTTTTGTCAATGAGTGGCAATGGGATGGAACAAGAAGGAGGGGAGTGTGGAATGTGGGAGGGTTACAGAGTTGATCTGGTAGAAAGTGGATGTGTTTTTTTGAAATCCTTAAGGACACTAATAACTGGCTGTTTTCAGACCACATTTATGCAAGGCTTATCGTTACGACTAATAACAAATTACAAAGAGGTAAGTTACAACTTTGCTAGAGCTGGCTGCATGTCATATTTTATTTTTGTTTTATTTCTCAACCTAGGGTCGCACAGTTCTTTACATTTATATGAATACATATATATATATGTGTGTTTATATATATATGTGTATATATATATATATATATATATATATATATATATTTACATATATATATATGTATATGAATACATATATATATATGTATATATGTGTGTGTGTATATATATATACTGTATATATATATATATATATATATACATATATATATATATGTATATGAATACATATATATATATGTATATATGTGTGTGTATATATATATACATATGGTGCATATGATGTACATTTTGTGTTTTATTTGTGTTGTATACATATTTGTATATATATGATGTCTATATATACTTTGTATGTATATATATATATATATATATATATATGATTCATATATTTTGTTTGCATCACCAGGAATCCTGGCCCTCAAGAGGAAGCAGAGGAGAAAGAGGCAGCAGAGGTTAAGAAAGAGCTAGAGGTGGAGACAGATGATAGAGCTGCCTTACAGAAAGCAAGAGAATGGGATGATTGGAAAGATGGTGAATTTTATTCATATTTCCCTTTGATTAAAGGATAGTACAGGTGAAAGTTTATTTCTGACCAATGAGATGGGAACATACATATTTAATATCATGGTGAAGCCTGTATTCAATTCCTATGCTCCATTTTCTAGATCATTGTCTGTCTGTTATAAATACATTTGGGTTGTCTACATCCTTGTGGGAGATGTTGGAGTTAGGAATGTAATGTTTGGACAGAGTACACTACCATTTATTATTTCTTGACAAGATTGGTAGTAAAAAAGCGTCACAAAAGTATGCTGTTATTTTGCCTATATGTTCAGAGTTAGGGTAATTACTTTCCAACAATTGTAGGTCAGGTCAACTCATGTGACCTAACTCATACCCTATGTAGCACCTCAGCATGCCCCTTCTCATGTAGCTTACTAATAATCATGTAAGCTAACTCATACCCTGTGTAGCACCTCAGCATGCTCCTTCTCATGTAGCATGTTAGCTAACTCATACCCTATGTAGCACCTCAGCATGCCCCTTCTCATGTAGCTTACTAATAATCATGTTAGCTAACTCATACTCTGTGTAGCACCTCAGCATGCCCCTTCTCATGTAGCATGTGAGCTAACTCATACCCTATGTAGCACCTCAGCATGCCCCTTCTCAGGTAGCTTACCAATCATCATGTTAGCTAACTCATACCCTGTGTGGCACCATAACACCCCCCCCCCCCCTTTTCATTTTGGTCTGACTGACATTCTTGTTTATCATCATTTGTCATTCACTGTCATATCTCACTCATTCCCTCTTGTATCCCCTCTCATACTCCTAATAAGACTTTTATCCCTTCAAAGACAGAATTGCTGCTCCTTTTGAACAAATGTTATTATGATATTAATCTTACCTGTCATCGAATTATTCTTTATTTATTGAAAGATGTTTTCCTTTGAATATGTGAAGGATAATCACAAGCGACATTGATATGAAATTAGTATCCATTGTTTTACCATCTCTTTTCACAGATCACAAAACAGGCTGGGGTAACCGTGACAATATGGGCTAGTTTCTCTCTGATGGTCAGTCAACTTTTCTGTTAACTGTCGTACCTTGAGGTCTGGACATATTGCTTCACAGGATATATCCCTTGAACCAGATCGAAAGTGCAGAAGCGACAGTTTTATGCAAACTCTAAAAATGTGACAGTTCGATTCCGGCATCAGTCATGAAAATAGAGAGTAACTGGTCCAGATATCTGATGAAGGCTTTCACGAGGATGAAATGAAGTGTTGCATCTAGAATTACCCTGGGAACCCTCCAGGGGAAGGGTCCCCAAAGGTGTTGATATCGACCCCTCCCAGGTGTCGATAGGACAACCTGCAGGGGTCAATTCAGGGGTCAATTATAAAGCCTACTGAAAGGTTATGTTAATTTATCTTCATGTGTTAAACATACTGATGCTAGTGTAAAATATCTTCTTAAGTTTTCAGATATTGCATTTGTTTTCTTTGGGGGTCAGTGAAGGATTCCATGAAGTTTCATATAGCTCCTCGAGTACTTTTTGTTTTTCCTGACATCATCTTTTTTATACAAAGATGCAGCCTGTATAATTAACATAGTCACGTGATCAGTTTAACTCTGTTCATTCATTAAGGAAACAAAGCCTGCAGTCATAGTTAGCTTGCATAATAGATGTTATCATCAGCAACTACCCCTCCCTTTCTCCCTACCCCCCCCACCCCATATAGCTTCCCAAATTCTTGTCCCACGTGAACTACGGTTGCTGTATCAAAATTAATCAACTCCATTGACTTACACAATAAATTTGTCACATTCGAAGGTCGCTAGAAACATAAATAACTGGTTTCAACTCACATGTCCTTCCCTGATAGCTTGGATTGTCATGGCACTTGCAAATGTACGTACAATACCTGTGTCGACTTTTCAGCTAGGCAAGGCATATGGTTATTGTATTACTGATCCCATTGATGCTGGTGTTGTACCCCATTCAGGCTGCTCTGTACCCATACGATGTTAAATGAACATGTTCTGGTTGAATTATTATGATGATTATTATGATTTAAAAACATGTATATTAAAGCTGAATATCTTGAAAACCATCATTATAGTAAACATGGTCATCATTTCGTGCACTTCCGGTTTCTCTATTTCGGGGGGTATAATATGTCGTATCGAGACAACAACAAAATGTCTGCCTAAGGGTTACCGTTTATGAACAGTTATAAATATGAATATGTATGATATCAAAGACAGAGATGAAAACGAGAATCAAATTATGAAGATGAGGACAACATTATCAGTAAGAGTACAAGCAGAATTTACATTGTTACTTTTATTTGAGGAAAGTCACCCTAGATAGCAAAGGAAACGACTTGATACACACTCAACCCCATACATGGCATGACGATGTCAAATCAAGTGAGCATGACTGGGGTGGGAGGGTGGGACCCTTGCAATGGGAATAGACCTATATACTGATCAGGTTAAAGGGTTGGTGAGGGATCTATGCTATGTACCGTTAACACTTGATCTTAGCCAAAGGGCAGAGAAGCAAATTTCCCTTGGTATGATACGATAACAAGACCCTTATCGGGAGTAAGCAATCTTCCACTATTTTATTTAAACTCGATTTTCCCATAATGCACTGAGTATGACTCTGCGAGCGTATACGAGAACGGACTTGCTACAAGTCGATTGATGCGTGTTTATCAATATCGATGAATATGTATAGCTGTAAAGGATCATGATGTGTTTTCAGTCACTGTATGACTGAAAGCATATATCCTTTAAAGAGTTCAGTATTCATGAATAATATGAATAATAAATGACTTATAAATATGCATGATAGATCTTCTTTTCATTGTCTTCGATATGCGTTGAATTCTGCAAATATTATTTTTCGTACAGAACTTCAGAGGATCGACGGAACTTGTTATTGTGTTTGAATGTCAGAAAGTTAAAAACACCAACCCAACCATCAGGTTTAGCTTCTATGACAGAGATCTCTATGAAGCAAAATTCCACCAAACAGCTGAGGAAAATATTGTTTCGTTTGGGAGATATCCTAGCTAAAAGTCGGGTCTGGGAGCTGTCATTATGTCACTAGGATCCGAAACCATTTTTCCTTCATATTTTCAGAGCGGGCATGTTAATGGCATTGAAGACTCGCCCCAAACCGCGTGCCTCGCTCTGAAAAAGATAACTTTCCGTTGCTTGCAAATGACGTTTCCTTCTTGTCGCTACAAAATGCAGACAGTAATGAAACGTGGTCCCTTGTTATCTTTTATCTAGACCTGAGATGTCCACGCTGCTATGTACACTGTGTTGTGGGTATTGACCGTAGCTGTATGTATTGACTACACTAATAGTGTCTAATTACCGACGGCAGCCTGTAAGCTGTGTGTGTATTTTCTGGGATCGATGGTGGTGTCTAACACTTCTGTTACACCTCCTTCGAAACTAGGTCAGATTACCGGCATGAGACGTTTCTTTGTGCGCGAATCTTCACACCCTTTAACTGTTTGACCCTGATACCAATGACATCATTAGGTCAGCTGCAATATTTAAGATTTGTAAATCCCATCATCATAGAAAATAAAGATAGCAAAGAAAGAAAAAAATAAACAATTGGAGCACGTGTGACTCGATGATGTCATATTTAGACTTGATCAAGTCTTCGGCTTTGAATATGAAGACAACATTAAATCCCATGATATCTTTAAAATGGAATAAGGTCTTTCTTAGCTGGTTTGCGTGGAACTTGTTAATGACAGTTATATGTTTTTATAATGATGTTTGGCTTTGTGTCTCCTTTTTATAGAGGGAGATACTGTGACGATTATGCTTCTACGTCTTATGAGTTTCAGTCACAATGTGAGGTAATGATTAGTCATTTGACCCCGCCACCTACCCCCACCCCTCCCCCACCCCTCCCTCCCCCACCCGCCTTTCCTTATCCTGGAAGATGCCTGTGGAGTCCCATTTCGTAATTTGCGCAATTGCTTAGCCTATGACCAGTGGCGTCACCAGACTTTTCAGTCAGGGGGGGCACCAGCATTTGATGGGGGGCACTTAGGTGGATACGGATCGCCGTCCTGGGGGGGTCTAATGGGAGGGGGTTCACTTCCAGGCGCGGCGGAACGGGAAAATTATTGGGGGGGGGCTAATGTGTAGAGACTACCTAAGCGGAGCGCCACCATCGGTTGGCGCGGAGCGTACAAGAAAATTTTGGGTTTTTCAAACCCCCAGATGGCCGGAAACGGCACTTCCCGAGTGTTTTATGCTGCGAATACCTAGCCCTAAAATATGGGTCTCAAGCTTGCAATTTCTCAGATTGCACGTTAAAGTCTGTAAATACATTGTAATTTGTATATGGTGTTTTAAGAGAGTAGCTATTACTCGTAGTGTACTCGCAAAGACGTTTTTGAGTGTAGTAAGGGGATGTTGGAGAACTGGCTGAAATGAAGCAAGCCATTGGCCTAAGACCATTGGCGGATCCAGGGCCTTTGTTTGGGAGGGGCCAAAGTGGCATTAGAGTGATATGGGGGAGGGGTATAAGGGGAGGGGGTGTCCCCCTCCCCTTTTTATTTTTTTGGAATCCTGGTGATGCCTACATGTAAAATGGTGGCACTTAGAAAGGCTTTTGTCACCCACAATTTTCTGAGAAATATGCATTTTTTTGTGTGTAGCATCAATAAATTGAATAGTAGGTGATAATTCATTCTTTCCCGTGGCATGAAAATGTTCGCTGCTCGCCCCAATTGAAAAGAATTATAGGCTAATTTGAGGTTCAAATGATGCTGTAAAGGAGGTTTTATACTCTATTATGCTAAATGCTAAAGAAATGATGGTTGCTAAGTCAAAATTTGATGCAATTTTTTTTATGTATACTTGACAATTACAATGCGTTTTTTTCGGACGCTTGTGCGGGTCAGCGGGTTTGGGTGTTAGAATGCGGGTCTAATTCCCGCGAATTGCGGGTCAGTTGGGAGCTCTGCATTTAATTTTAAACCAGAAAACGAAAAGGTTTAGACTAGACTACCACTGCTATTCCTCTCGATTTTTTTAATTTCCAATCATATGATTTAGCGGATGTTCGGAAACACTTTTGGGCTCACCTTTGGGGGGGGGGGGGCCATGGCCCCCCTTGGATCCGCCAGTGTCTAAGACGAAGTTGTGTTGCGCTTACCGGTACTCACACTCACTGCTTCCACTTTTCACGGGCGTGAAGACGCGATTGGGGTGACAATGTGGTCTATAGCCAGGGGACGTGCCCCCAGCATTTACTAAAATTATTACACCTATATAGTATATGTGTGCATCGGACAGATCGACAAGTATGCATTGAAAAATGGGCAGATGCACATTTCGGAGCCTTGGTAAATATTGAGGGGCTTATCATGCATTTGCCCCCTCAACTTTTTCATTGAGGGGGGAGGGCTGAGCCCCCCAAGCCCCCCGGTTCCGCCGCCACTGCCCCTCCCCTTTGGAAAATTTACGCATACGGAGGATGGGCTGGATGCAAAATGCTGCCACATTTGATGCTAAATTCGATCTGAAGATATCTCCAGAAATTGCTATTTTTGAGGTAATGATTTTAACAAGGCGCAGAATTTTGCAGAGGATATGAACCACATGCTGTCGATATTATGCCTAACCCTATCAATAGAACCTACATTTGTTGAATTAATGTGTGCATGACCCCGACTCCTTTCTTGTCCTTCTCGTTTTCGCCCATTATCTATTAAGATGTAACAGGTTCCAGCATCGTTATTGGCTCCTATCAGGGATCTCACCATGCAATCCAAAGTTTGATCACACATCGAGTATGGCTCAGTATGCAGGTGTGAACATTCGCCATTTGTTCCTACAAGCATCTGACCTCAAATGACTTCTGCAGCCCCTACACAACAGAGTTATTATATGGGTCCACAAATATAGGCAAGTATGGTGCCGGCGGACCCTCACATTCTCACATTTCGTCAGCTCCTAACCTGTCAACCTCAGACCAAGGCAACATATTGCAGTACCCTCCCTTCTCACAGTCATGTAGCTCGCGAAGCGGACGTGTATATCCGCTGGTATGGCGTGAGCACTGACACATTCAATGTAAATATCGACACCTGTTGTGATGGCGCGGGTTACGACTTCGATACCCGACATTCAAGGAAAAACTTTTTCATATTTTCGCAGCTCATTTGAAGAAAATACGAATTACTGTTGAATATAACAAAATATATATATATTTTTTTACCAACCTAAATCTCAGATGGGGGGGGGCACTCGGGGGGCACTCGGGGGGCACTAGGTTTTCCAGGGGGGCACGTGCCCCCCTGGTCCCCCCCCCCCTTGGCGACGCCACTGCCTATGACGCACAAGTCAGAAATAAAATGATTCGCGCTTCATGCGTGTGGTATATTACCTTCCCCTGCATGCAACGTTTAAATATCTCTCTACCTAAAAGTAACCTTAAAGTTACCTTAAAGTTACCTTAAAGTAACTTCATTCCTGGCCATTCAAAACTATGAAGCTCTAGAGCAACTATGAAGCAACTAATTTGAATACGTACGCACGTGATAATAATAAGTACGTACACGTTAAAATATCACGTCCATTAAACGTAAAACTATTACGTAGGTAAGATATATAACGTGTGAAACTATTACGTACGTACGTCTAATATAAAGTACGTACGTGGAACATACGCACGTGTGTAAGCACGTGTGTAAAACGTATACGTGATACGATTCATAACAACAACTACATTCCCGAGATGGATAGGGATAAACTCGTATACGTCTCTACTTCGACTTAGGGTTTAGTCAAAAATAAATCCTGTATAACTTGTCTACAAAACATCAGATAATAGTAAGTCCTAGACATCTGGACCGAATTCTGAAGAGACTTTCTTTATATCGACGGAAACATTCAGACATTGTGGATGTGACCATTTTTTATCTTGAAAAAATTACGAACGTCTTCGTAGTTACATTGATATCGTTGGATGCACTCGAAATGTGTGTCTAATGAACTGAGACCAATTGTTTCATATAGTTTCATATTTTCATTACGACCGGCACCATAACTTTATATAATGTATATTCCATCCTCAGTTGTTTCGCACTGAAATTATGCATTCCACAATTCCCTTTTTTTCTCCTTGCGTTAATGCACATGTTTTCTAATACTTATGATCACTACTTTTACTGTTCTCTGAAAGTGTAATTTGTTTTTTTAAAGTTTCGAATAATTCCATTATGACTAATTATTCAGCACATACTGATGTAGGCTATACGCCGAATTCCGGATGGCAAAACTGCACTGAATATAGGATATATATTATAAAAACACCAAATACAATGCATCCGGGCCGTTACCCTTACCCCCCCCCCCTCCGTTCCCCACCTCCTCCCCTTCCCAGGTATCAGAGGGAATCTAACCTTAATTATTCCCTTCACATGATCACTGATCAGATTTGAAAAATAATAATAATAATAAAAATACTTAAAGAGCTTGAGTACAGCCATGCTTATTTTGTTAAAGATCCATTGTAGTTTTATTTTCCGCCGAAACTCTCTTCCTGCATGACGTCAGACGGCAGTGGATGCTTTACCTACCTATTTTGAAGCACTTTACACAACATGACATAAGTTCTGTTTCGCGCCATTTAGGATCCTCCTGATCGTGTGCCTAATTCTCATATCAAGTTATCGCAGAGAACAAGATAAGAAACCAAGCATCCTTGAAGCCAGTGAAGTGTTTAATCTTCCTTATTGCATTAATCTTTATCTTCCATGTATATAGTCTCATATCAGATAAAAAAAATAAATAAATAGATAAATAAAAAAAGAGCTGTATGCTCTTTTCCTTTTACGATCCGATTCGCTGTTTTTTTTTATTCCACGTATAAGCCCTATATTTTCTTCTCTTTATATATTATAAAAAAAACCTTTGGCCAGCTTGAATGAGTTCTAATACATCAATGCCGGGCCGGTAGTGATGATGTCTCGCTTAAAAAAAAAATCAGTCGAAACCTTTGGCTCGCTCAAGTGACAAATTAATTAAATAAACAAAGCGAACGGGGGAAAGTTGTATGTTTGCTCAAGTCAAGAATTTGATCAGTGGTAACAACTATACGTGCTAACAATGATGTATTTGCAAAGCGACGCAAAATAGTCCATTTCCACCATTTAGACGGCACCTCTGTGCAAGTTTCAAATCAATAAAGGAAAATTATCTTTCCTCTCTAATTCTTTTCCCGCCAAAAAGCTGATCCATCAGACGGTATATGCCGGGAGAATGTGTTTTCGCCCAAACGGTTTAACAGAATATAAAAAAATATATATATAAAAAACCAGAGAGACTTGGCATATTGAATCAGGTGGCCACAATGTGTGGTTTAACCTTCAATTTCACGGACAAGAGAAAATAAGTTGAATAAACAAATCGAAACAACTTAATGAGATTTTTAAAATGAACAATTATTTTCGCTTGGCTACAATTTAACACCAACATTTCCCGTGGTATTTTGTTACTACAAAGAGCTAGTGTATTTTTTTTTACTTTTTAAGGTAACTGTATTTATATATATATATATATATATATATATATATATATATTTATATATAATGAATATGTAGCAAGTGGTATGACAGATCTTCTGGTGTGTTGATCTTAATTAATGTACGATATATATATATATATATATATATATATATATATATATATATTTATATATATGTATATGTGTGTATATATACATATATATATATATATATATATATATATATATATATATATATATATAAATATATACTTATATTTATATAATTATTAATATATATATATATATACTGTGTATATATATATATACACAGTATATATAACAAATATATATGCTATAACAAATTAATTCATGCAATCAACTTGCCATTTTAATGATATTTTTGCAATGCTATAATAACCATTCTGCACCGTCCTCTTATATCATACTATAAAGTACTCTAACTGACAGTATGAACAGTTCCTCAGCCTTCATATGGTAGAAGCATGATATTTATACTGCTCCCAGCTAAATCCCTCTTTACTCTTGCACGCCAAACGTCCCACACAGACCCCCATCCCACACCTTCTTTATTCTCAACCACTTTGTGTCCGATATTTTGCCAGTGCGATATATAGTGTTGATACAAGAAATATGAACGAAAAAACAAACTTAGATATTTGGTTTGATGAAAGAAAAAAAGAAAAGAGTTTTGCAGATATACGAAAATGTAGCTCCGCGTGGTACTTGGTCGCGTTTAGTTTATACGTATATCATTCCCGCATGTTCCCATATACTGATTCACTGCAACCGTGTGCTTAATAAGCCCATTTAAGCAGGGCATGCATGGGTGGGGATGGTTGGGGATAGGTGAGGGGATGGGTGGGGATGGGTGGGAATAGGTGGGGAGGGGTGGGGACTGGTTTGCAAGGGTATCGAGGATGCCACAAAACAACTTTCTTCCGTTACATTAACCACCTTGACCCATTGAACGTGAAATACATACAGTGTTCGGTAATACACAGGCTAGTGACGTGAACAAGGATATCAAATGTGGAGATGGGGGGGGGGGGGATTTTAATTCCCCCTGACTGATTTATTTGGGGTCATGAACCTTTATGGAAGTGCCAGAGGAGGATCCAAGATTAAGGAGGGGGAGTGACCCTCGGGGTCTATAGAAGCCGATTCCCATGTAGGGGATATGTGGGAGTGGGGGGCGGTCCTCGCCCAGAAAAAAAATCAAATGTTTAGACGTTAATTGGTGCATTCTGAGCGGCCATAATTAGACTATCAATTCAGTCTAAATTTAAATGCAATCAATAACACTAACCGATAAGTTATAGTGACCTCAAAATGATATCTCTGTTTCACTTTCCTAAACACACTTGGTCTGATGAATATTAACAATTTTGCTATCAGTCCAAAACGTTAACTATGGATTACTTTTATATTGTTTATGATGACCCCTCTTGCAACACCTCATATAATGTTATATTCCCACTGAGGCATAGACTCCTGATAACATAACATTGCCCATCGTGCGGTGTGCATCGCCCTTCAAAATGGTGCCCCAGTTGCCCCTCATGCCCATCAAGCGGTGCGCTTCCCCCTTCAAAATAGTGCCCCAGTTCCCCTCCCTCTCCCCCTGTCCTCAATCCTCTTTCCGGTTAAGCATATGAATACACTGATCAAAAACGTTTACTCATTGAGGTAGTTTCGTCCTGAAGTAATCCGCAATTTGACATCAAACCAGATGTCCGTTTTCTGATAGGTGGCAGCAAACAACCGTCGTGTAAGTTGCACGTTTACGGCAGGTGGCGCTTGATATACATGGATTAAGATCACTTATCGATGCTAAATTGTACATGGAGTTCACATATGCACATTGAATACCCCCCGGGCCAACACTTTGGCGCCCTTGTAAAACTATCAATGTGTTTTAAATGTTTTACCCGTGTCTCTTAACTCGCCATTAGTTGCGTTAAAAGTGCACGATTTGCATATATTTAGTGATAATTAAGTTTTTACCATTGCAATGATATCTGTAGTATCGCTGGTAGCTATTCAATAAGCAAAGCTCATTAAAATCTGCGCTTCTCCTGACAAGAGAGTTGTATTTGAAAATCGATGGTTTCCTTCGCCTTTGGACAAATACGTTTCCCTGCTCGGTAATACTATATGGCTATACCTACAACATAAGATATAACCGATCAAGTTTAATATGTCGCGGGCCCCTATTATACACAATTTGGGTTTCCGTTAAAAAGTAAAGAAAAAAAGTAGTTGTCCTAGATGTGCATATTCGCCGTATTAGTATTTTGTTCAAATTCTTGTTTTCATTTTCCAATGGTTCCTATAACTTACATGAGTACGTTACATATAGAGTCACTCATTTTCATGAAAGATAAATAAAGTTAATGGAGATATGGAAAGCAAAATGGAAACATGTCAAAACAAAACAAAACCCGAAGGCTTTATTTAATTAAAAAGGAACTTAATCCAAATGCCTGTATGAGTTGGTGCAACAGCTCTCTCTATATATATTATATACGTTAAATACTATATAGATGCGTGTTACAGAAAAAAAGCGACCGCAAAAAAAAAATGGAAGGCCTACTAAGTTTGTCGAGCATCTTGCATCATTGTAAAAGTCAATTTATAGAAATTAAAATGAAAGAAATACAGAGTTTAATTGATTTCATTTATTATTTTATTTTTAGGTTATTATATTATTTTCGACTTTTCAATTTCTTCCCATTTTATTTATTTATTTATGTTTTTTTTTTTAACTTTTGAGAAAGTTGGGAATATGAATTTTATATCATCTTATGTCCATTTTCAAAGTCTCATAAGTTAGTTTCTAATGAGATATTTGTAATAGACTAATTTTAAATTGATTATTGATTATTGCTAACTTTCAAATTCCGCGGTGTGTCTTCAAGTTGATTTCATAGTCAGGCTTAAAGGTGCAGCCTCGTTCCGAAAAGCTGACCCCAGAAAGAGAGAATAACGAAGGGAGCGAGAGACACTATAAGATATTTTTGCAGTATTTGTATTCTTCGGTATTTGTATTTGTATTTGTTTTCTTCGGTATTTGTATTTCGGTATTTGTATTTCGGTATTTGTATTTCGGTATTTGTATTCTTCGACCCTGTCTCTCTAACCTTCTCTACCTATCCATATATATTTTTTTCTATCCACCTATCCCTATAACGGGATGAGGAACTTACTTTAAGCTGATGATAAAATTCAAAGCCGCATACATTGCATGCATGTGTAAATGACTGTAAATTACTAGTCAATTGGGACAATTTAAATATGATGCTAATACCACTCGATACTCCCATATCATGCTTCAAAGCGCTCGTACTGATAGTACAAATAGTTCCTACCCTTTTGCTGATAGAAACAGGATATTCATTCTGTTCATACTGTCAATGTGAGTGCATAATTGAAGCAGGACATCGGAAAGTAAAGTATGAAAAAACAAATTGTCCCAACTGGGTGAAATTATACTACTAACAGGACACGTCATAGAACATTGTGATTCATCGTACAACAAAGTGGAACCAACGTTCGCAATATATAGTCCTATATCGGCGTGCGAAAAGACGTGTAGTAGGAAGGGGTGATGGAATGCCCCCTCCCTCACTTCCCATCTTCAGTCGGGAGAAACGGTTCAGTCAGGGGATTGTTACTCACGCAGCCTGGAGAGTATTAGACCAGTCCTCGAGTTGTCTTGCCTCCCCCCTGCCCCCAACCTTTCGACTTTGAACCTCACATGGAACAGTATTTATATGCAGAAACTTTCGTTTAAAGTAACTTAAACACTTACTTTGTATAAGACAGAGAAGAATATATATATATATATATATATATATATATATATATCCATACTAATCTTTTCATACCTGCATGCGGAAATGATTGTCGTTTAGACTGGTTACTCTAATTGGTGTCCACATGTCACTAGTTACGATACCTATTGACTAATGTACTACAAACTATGTTTTATACAACATTAAAAACCAAGTATCATTAACCCAAACATAACGTTATCGCAACTTTAAGGTGATGGATCGGAGTTAATTCTTAGAGTAAATACTCCAAAAGCTGTTTCACACGAGAGGAGATTGGGAGCATCGCTTCTTAATTCCTTGCCAAAGGGTTCTCCTATCGATTTTTATTCACAAATTTCTAGCTTCATTGTAGCGTGTAGCTTATGGACTATCAAAAAGCCAGGTCGATTCACTCTGCGCAGGCGCGTTGGCTTGGCTCACTTTATTAGCCCGTGTGCAATTTTTAAAAGAGTGTGGTAGGCAGTAACAGGTGCCAATATGCAATCTGAAATTTCCTGACAAGTTTTTATGGGGATACCTCTGCAGGAAACCTGAGCAAAATATCGTCCTTAAAAGAGCAAACAAGAACGATCCAAGCTTTTTTTTCAGTCTTTAAAGTTAAACGTTTTCTAAAGTTCGAAGCTGTTTCCTTCTTCTTATTTCTAATTATAAGCTTCGTGAATTTTATCTAAACGTCGATTAAAAAGCTGAATTATGTGAGGATTATTTTGTTCACGGGAATCAACTTTTATCAGCAAAAGTAACTCACAGAATAAGATAAAAAGAAAAAAGTTCGTTTTAAAAAATACGTGATAAATTGCATTTTTTTTGCTGTGTTCTTTCTTAAAAATGGATAAATCTACCCAACGAGGGACTGATCAAACGGAATCATTAGCAGAAGGATCATCCATGGGAGTAATGGATCCGCGATCCCGGTCAGAGATAAATGCACAGTTGGGATCAACTCATTTCATTGATCCATCAAAAGTGTCGTCAGATTACGATTTACCGGATTCTCCATCTTCTGACGGTAGCTCTCCGATATCCTCACCCGACGAGCCCGGCTATAAAAATAACTCTTTCTCCATCCAGAACATATTAGGCGAAGGATCCAAGTCGCATCTCACTTCTACAATTTTCGAACAAACTTCGGACAATGTCGACTTTAACAATAATCACAAGAGCAGTTTAAACTCGGTGAGACACTCGGCAGAAACTTTGAAACAGGTTCGGAACGATATGGCAGCCATTTTAAAACCAACTGCGATTCGAGAATCCGCAGGAATTCCTATCGCCGACAGTCATTGGTTAGTACCACCCGGGTTCACTCAAATTCAGCCGTCTTCACCCCTCACACCACCCAATGTGGCCCACGCATGGTCCCCCTGGTGCTCAAGCCCCTTCGGATTGCCACGCCCACTTGTTCAAGGTAAGAAGTCCAACTCTATTAAGTTATCTTGTCATGGTATATGGATTCATGGTATATTGATTTATTGTATTGTTGTGCTTGTGTGCTTTGTCGGTAGTGGGAGAAGATCATGTGGATGGGGTGGGCTAGGGGTAGGGGGGGGGGGTCTAAGACTCTAAGGACATTTGCTCTATCCGCTTCATTCATAGGGACCGTATACTACGGTTTGAAACAGAGTAAATAAAATTAAAAATCTGACAATACATACAAGTGTATCGCCCATTAATTTTGAACCATGTTTGCTTTATGGAAAGTTTCAAGAAAAGTTCACTTCTGAAAATTCCGTAATTAAACAAATCATGTGTGTGCGGAAGTAAGCATCGAAAAATTGAAAGTAGTTAAAATAAGCCTAATAAAAATGGAATTCTGTTTTTCTTTTTAATCGATCAAATTTTATTACTTATTCGAGATATCCCATCAAGTTTGTTATATGTTTATATACTTCATTTGATGAAATGCAATTAAACAAAACAAATGATAATAAATAATAAGTGTATTGGAAAAAGCCCCTCCGCCCCGCCACCCTCCACTTTGTAAGCGTAATTTGACAGAATAACAATATGACACCGCTTAAATTAGATTTCAAAAACAAAATCGAAATATTTAGCGAAATGACAGATATTTCTGTTATATCCCAAATTTTCGATATTGCCCCTAACACATTAAAATAAAATAAAAACCGAGTCAGAATCTTCTCTGTGATGGTTATTCGACGTTCCTCGCATATCCGTTTTTCGTTCCATTTTGGATGGCAAAACACTTTAATTTCAGATAAAAACGACAAAGATATAAGTCATTCCTTTCGATAAAGTGACTGTTTGGATAAGTTGCGTCGTCTCATTCCCTTCTTCTCTCACAATATGTAAATTTAATTAATAAATGGGTTATCGTAATTCAGCATTAATTTCATTGCAAAAGTTACAACTAAATATAGATGTCTGATATTAATTTTGTTTTCAAAATTTGTTGATCAGTGATCACTTTCCACATTAAATTATATCTTCGGGTTTTCTTTTATTTCTGTTCATAAACTAATTAAGTTTATTTACTTCTTTTTTATGGAGAGCTATAATTTACATGTCCTTTTATATAATATACATTCAAATAAGAGCGTTTTGTTCCCCCCCTTTGAACCAAAAGCCCAAATTTTACAACCTCCCATAAACATGAAGTATCCCAATATCTTCTCTCATCATCTTTAAGATTATTGAAGAGGATGTAAGATAGCCGGGAGGTTATTGTAGATGATGTCTTCAAAGAAGAAAACATAATTCAAGTAATTTGCTTCGTTTTATTGATTAACCCTTTTACTCTTGCTCGGATTTTGATCGCCTTTAGTTCTCTTAGGTTATTTATGAACTTTTAATTCATTGCACTTTCGGTAATAATACAACAAAAAGAAATAAGAAAAAAAGAAGAAGCCAAGACAGAAATTAGAAATGTACGGTTCAAAAGAAATTTCAAACCACGTAAGCGAAATTCAAGGGCGTAGGAACCGGGGGGAAAAATTTGGAGGGGCGGAAGTATCATTCCGCCCCCCCCCCCGCTCCGCAAGTCAGAAAACCCCTTTTTCATTTCCAAATGAGAAAAAAATCTCATTTGGAGCACCAAATTGCATCTAAGGCCAGGTGAAAATACAAAATTAAGTTTACAAAAAGGAGTGGGTGTTGAAGTGTGCTATATTGCACCAAATTGCATCTGAGGCCACCTGGAAATGCAAAAAATTCCAAAGGGGAGGGGACACCCCCTCCCCTTGGACCCCTCCCCCAGGCCGGCCATCAGTCTTCAGCCCCCCACTCAAAAGTACCTTCCTACGCCACTGGCGAAATTTATTCTTTAACTCATAGTTGGAGATAAGGGGCATTCACTTTCCCCTATTTACAGCCCCTCCCCCCTGCCTCCGCATGAGCCGACTGCCTTACCCAAACTACCCGAGCCCACCCAAAACCTCACGTGTCAAGGATTTGAGTATGAATCAGTTATTGTCCCATGATATGCTATATGGAAACACTTCAAATGCTCACCTTTATGGTCAAAGTGCTGTAGAATCATTAACGTCCCTCCCTCCCCAACTCCCACCCCAGCCCCATAGTGGGGAATTCTCTACGAGACCTGGATCATTTACATTTTGCAGCAATATTGACGATTATAGTAAAGTATGTACAATACTTAAGTGTTGAATGTTTCCTTTGTAATTGAGGTGGGGAGGTGACCGGGGTGGGGTGGTGGAGGAGGGGGGTGGGGTGTAGTACTGATGACAATCGGCAAAATGTTTCTTAACTTCTTTAACTTCCCTATTCTGGACCATTTTGCCAGAGGTTTGATAATTTTATTTGGCCCCAACTTTTGAGGAAAGGAACATGATTATCTGTTTTCAGCAGAATTGTGATTTAGTAATTCCGCTTAGGTATATAGATTCTATGTTTTTGGACAGTTGTAAAAATATAATAAAACAGACCTGTATCCGGGTATGAATCATAGTGTACATGTTGTTGTACGGGATAAGGGGGGGGGGTAACACATATAAGTATAAAACTATTCACAGACCTGCATACGGTTTCCTGCGAATTGCTGTCTTTTATTTCTCCACCCCCCCCCCACCCTTTCCCTTTTTTTCGTGTCCACGTTACACACGTAACACATTATCTATATGTTTGGCCAAAAATTCACTTAATATATATTACCTTTATTTTCTATATATATATTTAAAGCTTTCTACCCTAACAAAGTTGCCCTGTTTGGTGGAGTTTAATAATGAAGTCAATAATTCCACGATAACACATATAATGTCAAACTGAACTACAATGGAACCTATTACATCATTGAACGCCAAAATGGTCACAATTTGTACCCCCTAAACACCATATAGAACGACCCATGTACAACACAAAAAAAAAAAATATTACTGAGTTTTCATTGATTGATATGTTTCTATTCCTAATCACCTTGTTCTATTAAATTTCGTAATATCTCTTTACATGTTCAATTTCTAGTATTAACGTGGGGCATATGACCTAAAATTTGGTGGCGGAAAGATCCTCGAAATGCCTCTTTGATGTTTTTCTTTTAAAACTTGAATAAGGCCTTCTTGTTTACTTTTACTTTAGATACTTTTGATACTTTTTCTGTGTCTCAAAAACGAAGTTTCGTGTACTTGCTTTTATCCCAATACAGTTTACATTATACTGATTTATATTTGTTATAATATGTTAATTTCATTTAAACTTATGTATAAGTTTTGTCAGGAGCCGCAGTGGGGAAGAGAAGGGAAAGGGTGACGGCGGTGGGTGGGAAGGCGGGGGGGATTGGGGGGGGGTGGACTTGAGATAGCATGTATATATGATTGGAACCCATTCTACGCTAATCTGTTACCATTGTAATCTCCTTCGAAGTTCAGAAAAATATATATATATATGTATATATATATATATATATATATATATATATATATAGCAAAGCAAGGCATAAAATATGAAGTCGATGCGGCTCAATGATGTCATGTTTAGACTTGTCCAAGTCGTTCAGCCTTGTGTGTGAATGAATATTCAACCTGTAATATTTGCCAAGGAACAAGAGTTCCTTAGCTGCTTGGAGAAGTTGTTCACCTAGGTTATAATCTGTATCAAATATATGGCGGTGGGTTTGTATCTCTTGTATTTCCAATTATACTTGCCAAGTCTAAACATGGCGTACAAATCGGAAAAGAAAGGAAGGGGAGGGAGTTGAGGGAAGGAAGAGCATAAGTTTCTTTAAGAGATTTGTCCAACCATGGTTACCATACTCATCCGTTTCCTTAACGGGAGTTGATGTTAGGGTAAAACAAACATAAATGATGCATTCGATCTAGTCAAATGTGATTCCCAAACAGTTTTAATTCATAAAGGTCAAGCACTCGGAAATTTCAATTTTTAAAGTGATTGAAAATGTCATTAATTATTTTTGAGCGAAAATGAAACCGAGTGAATTCGTTTATAACTCCACCCATCGTTCTCCCAATACCCTTCCTTGGCTGGACAAAAATAACCCCCTTTCACCATTTCTAGCGTGCATTATTTCAGTCCTCTACCTATTGCAATACATTTGTGGAGTGTTAGCTCAGTGGTTAACACCGGTGCCTTCCAATCATAAGGTCCCCGATTCGAGTCACTCCAAAATTAATGTATGTCGTCCAGTTACAGAGTTGTCGACAATTGACAATTCATAATCATGGACGTTAAATACGAATCTACTAGAGACTGACTTCGGTCAGCTTGCGGCTTTGATAAGCCAATGAGGCTTCTTCGCGAGTTCCTGCTTGCAGGAGGATCTAAAATACATACATCATAAGTTAATAGGCGTACATTTTTATAATATTTCAGTTTTACAAAAGTATGGCCATCATTTCAGTACGTATACCATAAGACCCTCACCCATCAAAACTTTTTTAAGGTTAAAGAAATGGAACGTTCTTCGTTAATACTGTTGAAAGTTATACCGGTAGGTCCTATGTGTATTCAAGCATATGTGAATGTTATAATGTGGTATATACTGCGCAATGCATTATTCGCATGTTCATATGCGGTCAGTGTCTATAGTGCAAAAGCTCATTTAAAGTTGACCATGTTAAGACCGTGTAAGGTTCGTTCAATTATATATCTTATCATCCTTCATTTGTACTAAATCAATAAAAGTCAATTTTCATTGTCTATTTCATAATCCGTTGTAAACAAGAGAGTGGTGGGTGGGGATTATCTTGTTAAAGTCCAGACGACAGTCTGAGCATGCGCAGAGTTAATTTTTTTTTACTGAGTAACAGGTTATTGATTGGCTGTATCAAATCTCTTTTATCGTCTGCCTTTGCTTATCGTTTTCAGGTGTCATACATCATTGTAACACTTCACTTGAGAGGCCGTAGCCCCTCATATTGTTGTCAAACAATGGAAATGTCTCCTCTAGATACACCGATGAAGAGCCCTGCCACAATCGATATGAGACAAGTATTGTTATTTGGCGATGATTGTAACATGAAGGCACTTAAATCAACATAACAGGCTGTCAATACCCCGTTGAAGGGGGGTAGGCTAGCACCCCGTGTGTCACTTTCAAGGTAGCCCGCTGATTGAAACACAGTATCTCCGTCCTTTCAAGCGCGCTGTGTTTCCGAGTTGCAAATTTAACGCCTGAAGAGTGTTATCCAAACAACAACACATTGTCATTCAAACGATTACTATGTTAGAGTGATAAACAAGGGATTAGTAAAGGGTTAAACATTGAAAATTCTCAGTTTCCAATCCCATTGTTACTTTTATATCGAATAACGTCAATTTTGATATATAACCTTATATAGCCTATTTTTGTGTGTCGCACTATTATGCCTATAAAACTACCATACAAAACTAATTGATATAAACCTACACATATATTGCACATCAAATGAAGTCGGCGTACCTTAATTTGCATTTAAAAACTCTGGGCGGAAGTTGTACTTACCATGTAAAAATAAGGCTAGACATTAATTCTCTTCGCAATGACGAGGTGATGGAATGTAAGCTTAATTTGAAAAGGATAGAGAGGGGGCATATATATATATATATATATATATATATATATATATATATATATATATATATATATATATATATATATATATATATATATTTCATTGCCGACAATGGTTAACCTTTCAGGCTAACGTATTCTACTCTAATTGTGGGTACGGTATATACCTTATCATTATAAACGAACTTTCCAAGTGAATTGATGCTAATTCGTAAATCCTTAATGTACACTCGAAATGTTACGTGGTTTACCTTAACTAATGTAGCGCGATAATTTATGTTTGATGAACGGCCTTCCCTTGATGAATGCAACTGTCGAAACTACTCAAAGTTAGAAATTAAAAAAAAAAAAAACTGTCTACCTCGGTTTAAAAGAACAAAATTATTTATTACTTTTTTGGTTTTCAAAATTATTATTTTGTTTGTACTGTTTTAGCCCGATAATTTGTGTGACATAACTTGAAAATACTTCATGCAAACAATAAGCAATAAGAGAAAAGAATAACATAGAAAACGAGATTACCAAAGCTGAAATTAGCGCGTCTTTGACATTTCGTTTTCGGATTTTTTTTTTTTTTTTTTGCCGGTGGAAGTAATTCGATTATTGGGTCAACCGAAGCGTTAAAATGACATGTACATAGTACAGACGGTAGCTGTTTGGTCCCATAACACGGTGTTTGTCTTCCCTTCATTAAGTATTTATAATATCAATACCGCATTCTTGGTGCGCGATGGTGCCTGAAAAACCCTTGAATGGGAAATGTACTTAACTTAAAAATGGTATTTTGTTTATCGATAGAATCTACAAACCGTATGTCGATAAGATGTCATGAAATGTCGTGAAATGATGGAGAAAGAGTTAAGGAGTTCTCTACGTGCCAGCTATAGTATTATAATGAGATATGATCAATTCTCAACTATACATATATATATATATATATATATATATATATATATATATATATATATATATATATATATATATATATATATATATATATATATATATTTGTCGTGAGCCAATATGAATCTAAAATGACACAACATGAAGATTTAAATTAGCTTTCAGGAATCGGGATGAAGATGGAAATATGGTAGAACTAAACATGGAAGGATGGATGTTGGGACAGGGGGAGGGAGGTCGATGGGTGTTAGGAAGTTTAAAATCAAGAAATCTACCCGACTATGACATTATTGGACCTAGGCTGCAGTATATTTATTTTGTACACAGAGGGTGTGAATTAGAAGAGAGCAACACGCCATCATATCAATGGAGATTCGGGGTAGGGAGAAGATCGAGTTTGGTCGTGAATTGAAAATTAATACCCATTAATGCTTAAATAATGCTCATTAATTAATTCTACTCTCTTTTTATTGGCAGGACCTAAACCAGTCGGCCGTAGGCCAAGAAAACCCGGTGTCGATAGGAAACCCAGACAAGCCTACTCATCAAAACAACTCGAACGGCTGGAAGAGGAGTTTAAAGCCGATAAATATCTAAGCGTCAGTAAACGACTGGAATTAAGTTTAGCCCTCAATCTCACTGAGACGCAAATCAAGACATGGTTCCAAAACAGAAGGTAAATTTAATTAACCATTTTCCGTCGTACCATAAGTGTAACGACGCTCAGATATTTTCTATAGCTGAATACCTCCTACTCTCCCATATCCTTCACCTTGAGCCCCCCCCCTACCCCTACCCCAGCCATATTCCTCAATTCACCGGAAGCACTCTGAAAATATCAACAAAGCATTAGCACTTTCGCACAACCAGGGTACCAATGTCATCTTGGGAAACCAAATATAGCAGAATATCTCTCTGGTCAAGGGAGGGGACAAGGAGAAGGGGATTATCCGGAGATACCAAGATTGCGTGAAGGAGGGGATGTACCAAATTCCAAAATAAGTTTTTCTGCAATCTTCCAAATCTTTCGGTCCTCTGTAATATTTTGAAATGATTAGAATCGAACTATAATTTTTAGTTTACCGATTGCTATTCCGACTATAACGTTCTAGCTCATTTTCCATATTTCACTGGTCACTGGGTTGTGTAATTATCACCTTGCGGGACGACATGATAATTAAAAAACACAAAATCTACCGAAAATGGATGAACTACACGTGAACAATAAAACCATTAATAATAATTATAACAAAGCTTGTTAGACATGTTGATTAATGGAAGAGTGCGGCTGGGAAACGTTGGAGTGGCTACTAGTAGTTAACGTGAAGTATTAAGGATCATATCTCGAGTGTGTGGACAGCGATAAAATCATAAAAAACTGAAGAGTACTTTGGTATTTATTTCAAACGTTTCAATACGAGCGGCAATTTAATTAAAATATTTTATCGAATAATTATGGCTATGAATATCAATTAAGATGCGGATTGTTTGCCTGTCTGTCTGTCCGTCTGTCAGTCAGTAAAAGAGAGATGATGGGACGCAAGTGTTTTGATTGGCCAGCTGACATTGTTAAGTGAACAGATGAAGTAGGGTAATAGTTCATAGTAGATATTAATGCAGTACATTAATCATAATGATCATACATTATGTCCGCAATATCTATAGTACTTGTCTGTCTATTCTCTTTATATTGTTCCTTTCGGTAGCTTAAGTTCTTTTGGAAGCCTAACTTATCTTAAATTAATTTATATATATATATATATATATATATATATATATATATATATATATATATATATATCGTTCTTTACTGATTACAATGTGTATTGTCTGTTACAGAGAGTTTGCATGCAGCCTTAAAACATGCTTGCATGCAAGTTTGCTAAACATCCTAAAAGTGTTCAAAGTTGTGAGGATCTAACTTTAGTCATGTGCGCATGAAATGATCTTGCGGACCGCAGTGAAAATTTGTACTAAATCCGCGGGGCGCAAGACATGAAACCCTCCCGTGACAAGATGGGAAAATATTACATTTTATATGAGAAATGAGATGCATTTTAAATAATCATTGATGTTAATTTGTATTTATGAAACAAAGGTCGTTAACATAGTTATCCAGCATATTTCGCCTGATTTGATCTAGCAACGAAACAAAAAGAACAAATGAAAAATTAATGACTTTGAACAGATTGAAGTTGGTAGCATCGAATGATACAGTTTCAACTCTTTGCTTTGCTTTGATGAAGATCGGCAAAAAGAAAAGAAACTGGATATTGCAGTGTTAACCAGCATGACGTCATGACCAGCGTGACGTCAGAGTTATATTTGGATATGTCGTCTTCAGAAGTTACTTCAAAATATGACTCCTTTCCCTTTCCAAGTTGACTAGATGGAACATTGTTTCTTTTCTTGTGTATCAAGAATTTGATTATAGAAAAATTCATTAGGTATTTCGTAGCGCTGTTTTGATTGAAAACTATGAGAAATTGGGGGCGAAATCGCAAGATCCAGTTGATAAAATGATAGCCAAAAAACACAAACTAATTTGAAGTTCAGAATTTGTCATTTAACCTTAAAGCAAGTCAAAGATACACAACAGAATATTTTCACGATAATCGTTCACGGTTCATACAACTTACACTATCAATGACCTCTTTAGCATTACTCATTGTTTAATTAAAATTCTTTATGAGCTTTTGTTTTTTGTTCTTTTGAAGTTGTTGTGACGCATCCGGTGAAGGACAAGATATCCCTCCGGACCAATCTGATGAAACTATAGACAAAAACATATTCAATAATTGCATTAAAAAAATATTTAAAAGCATTTTCCCTTTATTTCACCTACTTTTATTTAATTCAATCAATACATTTCTTATGTAAACCCTTCAGGCAAAGGGGACGGTTATAAACTCACGTCGATCGTCCGTCTGGGTTGAGAGTATTAAACAAGAAAATATTTGCATATGATTAGTTATAAATGCCTATCACCAATCCTGGCGGGTATTTGAGAAAAAAATGAAAGCAATAATAATAATAATAATAATAATAATAATAATAATAATAATAATAATAATAATAATAATAGTAATAGTAATAATAATAATAACAATAATAACAACAACAATAATAATAACAACAACAATAATAATAACAACAACAACAATATTAACAACAAAAATAATAATAACAATAATAATAAAAGTTCTTACGCAGGTATAATTTGCCTAATGATCACTTAAGTATTATTGTTACTACGAATAGTAACAGATGTATATAGAGAATGATCGTTAAACGGAAAAAAATAATAATAATAAAAAAATAATAATATAAAAAAAAATCTGTGTTTCTCAACCTTCGGTAGAATGTAACGAAACCCTCTTTGCTTTAAGATGGGAACAAACTGAATAACAACAACAAAATATTTAAAGAATGGATTCGCCTACGGGCATGCGCAGAGTAATCTACCGAGAGTGGCCCCATCACATAATGTTTCTTTCAGGCCATATTTGCTTTGGAAATTGGCTAGTTTTAGGCGTATCCAGAAGGGGGAGAGAAGTTTTGCAATGACGTGTATATATATTCAACGAAAGGGGTGCAGTTAGGGGGTTACTATTTTACGTTAAGTGGAAAAGTGGAAAAATTAGAAAGATTATCTGCTCCAAGTGAGTCTTAACTAAAGTGAAATAGTCTATATAGCTGCATCAAGAGAACTGGAATTGTTTGTTCCTTCTTTGATATTCTTTGATTAATTTAATTTGTCCCCAAAAAAAAGCTGAGAAAAGTAGCAGAAAACAGGAAGATGTGAAATGACGAACGGTTCCTTGTTATAAAAACTAAGTTTTATTGGCAGACACCAAAGTAGTGAAAAGTATTTTAAAGAAATGCTTGTTATTGATTATTTGACAAATAATAACAAGTAATAATTAATAAATGTGAATTTGAGATTTCGCTCAAGAACGGCTGTATTTAAAACAATTTACCTTATTGCAAAACCATGAAATTCCATCTCTTGATATTAAAGTACCCTATTTCTGTGACCAACTCTTTTTTTGCGTCTTGCATCATAAAAGAATAAAAATTCTTAATACCATTGGATAATTAAAAAAAAAAATTCTCGTTAAGACAAATCAAGAAAAGATGATGTAAAAATAACTGAAAATATTTTAAAAGAGGTAAAAAGATAGTTTCAGCGGATTTTTTTGTTGTTGTTTTTGTTGGCTGATGAAGAGAAACATACTCTAAATTGCATTTAATGTATCGTTTTTGAGATAACAACATTATGAACATTATGTGAACTTCAAGCAAACAGGTGTGATGTCATAGATGCAGTCGAAAACGCATTGTAAGAATCAATTGTATGCAAATTTTAGCAGAATGATTATAGTATGTATGTCCCAATTTCATAAGTCAAATACCCACATTTCCTCTGGACTATCTTCATAGAAAAAGGCAAGAAATTATCAGACGGATAATTTCGAAAGTAGGCCGATGTAATGTGATAGTTTTTCATCTTATATATTTAAAATAACCGAAGTGTTTTCACGGATTAATAATGATTGACGGAAAACAAGAAAAGAAGATATTCCTATAGAATGTTTGACTGCTAAAATATTTTAATAACAAGTGAACACGCTTTAATGACAAAGTCTTACAACAAGTTTGTCATTTAATAATACACACATATGACAATAAGAATATAAAGGAACCTTTGTGAAAGAACAAAGAATTGTAAACAATAGTTGAAGATAACAATAGAGGAAAAAGCTGTAAGAGATAAGAGAAGCAACAGAAAATATACACACACTTGTTTTTAGAAACAAACCGCAAACTGCAATAATGTTTTCATTCCGAAAACGTTTTTTTCCTTCTCTAATTGACACCGAAGGGAATATTAAGATAGGGCAAAGTGATCTAGAACACAGGGAGACATTTTGATCATATTAAGGCCTAGATATGTTTTTTTTCAATCATCGAATAATTATTTATCATATTCAAAGGTGATTCTATACTTGTTCCAGTTCTTACAAGGGCGGGATTGATCTTGTGAGGGGGGTGGGGGAGGGCGAGGGGTGGAGGTGCTGGCAGGGAGTGGCGGGCGAAATGTGAGGGCCCTTTCAGCATAACTTATTAATAATCAAAAGTAATATAAAACGACATATATCGAACAACAAAAACTGTAAGAGATACCTAAATTCCATAATCATGATTATAACCTCACAGTATACTATTTAAACTGCGATCCGTTTATAGGCATAACTGCTGTGTAATCACCAATGTGTTATGCGTTACGCCCATGTGTTACCAATGTGTTATATGTTACGCCCATGTGTTACCAATGTGTTATGCGTTACGCCCATGTGTTACCAATGTGTAATATGCCCATGTTTGGGTGTTTTTCACAGTATAACTTGAATATCACGTAAATACATCTCGTGTATTCAGAATATTATGAGAATACCGTTGTATTTCGCATCGCTCATCTTTATATAGAACGGCAATTAATAATGTTAACAAATATTTTGGGGTCCTACATTTGGGGGAGGGGGGGGGGAGCTGCCCGATGGCCCTCCCTAAATCCCGTACTAATTACTTCAGTTTTACTATCAATCAATAAAATGCGGTTCGGGATCACCTTCACCTTAGGAGGGTGTTGGTGGGGATGATGGAGTGGGGGTGGGGTGAGGGGAGTGGGGGTTGGGGCGAGGAGAGTGGGAGTTGGGGTTGGGGTGAGGGTAGAGTGGGAAAGTGTCTCACCGCATAGGGACTGACATTTATTTTAAAACGATAACTGATTAACATAGGCATCGTTTCAACTTTTTCTTTTCATCCCATTAAAGCGAAACAGCAACGTTAAATGATTGTAGCATACGTTGATATTGACTGTGCATTGGCACCTGTTGAATATATATATATCGAAAAATAGTGTTTTGGGTGTTATTACCTCACATACGGGATTCCTTCCCCATCCGGTCCCCCGCACGGTCCCGTCCCGTCCCGTCCCAGCCCGCCACGTCCCTCCACCCACCTCCATTTACTTTACTCCATAAACGAATTATTAAATTAAATGTAACGATATTTCACGAAATACCAAGCCAAAAGACATTTAGTTTTATTTTACAGGCTAACTGTGTGGATTTAATTACACACGGCCCTTAATGTGTTTGAGTTAAAAGGAAACTTAGTCTGCATGCGAGTAAATCAGTGTGAGCTACTTTGGCAACAAAGAAATATTTTCAGAACTAATAAATATTCATTATTTGCATAAATTAATTTCAGAATTTTTAGCATTGATACGTCCGTTCCACTAAAAAAAAAAAAAAAAAAAAAAGTTTCGTTCTTGCGACACAACTTCTTGAACATTTTATTAGCCGAGAAGAACCTTTGATAACGCGCTTTCTTTAAATTTCCCGGGGCTTCAATTTGCAAAAACGCACGAAGCATTGATGTCATCTTTAATGATTTATGAATATGTAATTAACGCTGACCAATGCCAATGAATATACAACAAGAAATTTGGCAAAATCATTTGTTGATCAAATATGTTAATTCGTTAATTGCTTTCTGCGTGGTTCTTTCAAGATATAGATTTAGCAGAATATCCTGTGGCAAAAGTGGTCAATTAGAATGTTTGAAGAAAATTCAATTTGTTTGTAAGCGGCCCTGGGTCGACCTCATCTTTTGGGGTTAATATAGTTTCTTGAAATGGATCGATGGTTTTGGCGCCAGTTCTTCGTTTTCACCGGCTCTAGGGCAGTTTCGATAACTTGCCGGACGCCCTCACTATACCAATCTTTCCTTTCTCCCAGTACTAATCTCAGATGCACACAGTCAATTGTTTTTACTTTTTTTTCGTTGCGGAAGAATCTCTTGTCGGCGGAAGCGGTTAACCCCTTCGCCGAATTGACTGTTAACATTTAATCTTATGTAATATTTTGCCACGCAAACACCTAACGCACGCTTCGTTACACACGAGTTAAAAACCATTCCAACGTGCGCACGCGAGCGCGCCTTTCACCTGTCAATTAACTATTTTCAAATAATAATTCCAAATCTCAACTAGGAACAAGAAAATAAGTCCCTTGAACCGCAAAGATAAAAAAAAAAAAGATAAAAAAAAAAGATCTTTTCTGCGGCAAAGTTTGGATCGATACCTTTTGATGGTATTTCTGAGGTTATCTAATTAAGGGAAACGATTACATGCAAGTAAAAACAAACTGCAATGACGGAATGAAATAGCGTTTTCCCCTTAGCAATCCTTGGAACGCGAAGAGGGACATAAGGTTCTACGATTAAGTAAATTAGCTGAGAACACTATTGATTTAGGAAGTTAGGCAGCTTGTTCGGCCTCTGGTTAGGAGATAATTGAAACAGTTTAAATCGATGAAGAAACGTCTTCCTGTCTATAATCCTCTGGCGTAGTCAGACGATATTAAGCGTTTCATAAGAAGGAAAAAAATGGCGCGAAAATTGTCAAAAAAGGAAAATTTATTAGCACGTGATTTTGTCACCTATAGCAAATACCATATAGGAGAATGAAGTTATTACTTGGATTAAATTTCTCTTTCAAGAGTATTGACTTCCTTCTATAGTTGGAAAGAAAAGAAAATGTAATAGAAAACAAAGAAGAATAAGAGGAAGAAGAAAGAAATGTATGGAAAATATTGCTTGTAGATATTCGCTTCGATTTAACATTTCGAAACGGCTCTATTTCACAGTTATATATTGTATAAAATTTTAATCGCGCGGGAAATTGTCCGTGATTATGGAATTTTGGTTACTGTTACGCAATCAGATTGATATTGGTGAAGGTAAAACTTTTTGTTTGTTTTCATATGCGAGTTCGTTTGTTAAGAAAGCGGAAAACAAACCGAAATTAAGTTTTTGCCTTTTATTTATATTTGGTTTAGGTGATTTCTCTAAGATGTTTACATTTTTACGAGGCAGAGGAGGAAGTATATGAGTGAAGACAACCGCAACATCACACACTCAATAATATCTAATTTCGCTTAAATAATAATAATAAAAAATAGTTGTTTTATTATGTGGGCAAGGGATAAAATTATTTATTCTATGTATTCCTGTTAATTAATCATATATATTTTGTTTACTATTCCTTGCAGAACAAAATGGAAGAAACAAATGATGGCACGTCTGAAGATAGCTAATCGACACGGTCTTTGGGGTTCTCATTTCTTTCCGCCCTGGTTTGGCCCTCTCGGTCCAATGGGTCCTGCATTAGGACCACTAAATACAACGTCAGCTCCGCCATCATTTCTAGCGGCGACGCTTCCCCCTGCAGGGACCATCATGTCATCCGCGTCGTCTTTGCCATCTAGTGACGTCATCACTCTGTCAAACGGCTTGAACAAACAAATGAAAGTAAACCCTCCTAGAGTTCTCAGTGTCGGAGATATTCCTCCGCGTTCACCGTCTTCGACAACAAACTTATTTGCTCCTTTTCCGTCTCCCCTTCACAAAGCATAAATCTGGTTAACATATGCAAAATATGTTTTCATATTGCTCATGAATATATGGAGTTTGCAAAGGCATTAGGACCACTAAATACAACGTCAGCTCCGCCATCATTTCTAGCGGCGACGCTTCCCCCTGCAGGGACCATCATGTCATCCGCGTCGTCTTTGCCATCTAGTGACGTCATCACTCTGTCAAACGGCTTGAACAAACAAATGAAAGTAAACCCTCCTAGAGTTCTCAGTGTCGGAGATATTCCTCCGCGTTCACCGTCTTCGACAACAAACTTATTTGCTCCTTTTCCGTCTCCCCTTCACAAAGCATAAATCTGGTTAACATATGCAAAATATGTTTTCATATTGCTCATGAATATATGGAGTTTGCAAAGGCAAAATATCACTGCGTAATAATAAGAAGTTTAGTTAAGTTAAACAGTTTCAGAAAGAAGCAGAATGAAAATGATATATATGTAAAATTTAATTGTGTATTCATAATCGGGTATGGATCGGTGCAATTGTACACACTTTTCAACCTTTCTACATTTTCTTCTTTTAAACTCTCTTTTTCTTTCCTGTATGGGTTGACGGGGAGCCGGGGGGGGGGGGGGTAAGGGGTTGTAGGACAGGGAACTGCGAAAAGATCATACAGTGAGTGGAAGGGCAAACTTATTTTTGGTTATAGAGGTAAAACGTTTTCGTTTTCAAGAACTCTATGAGGACAAACTGCATTGTTTCATAATAGTTTAAATTACTTCTCTCTTTCGCACTATGTTATTTGCTTCTCTGCTTCATGTCACAATTGGCTGCAATCATTTAATATATAGAACAATAGGTTCTAACTTTAAAAAAAATGCTTTGTCTACATACTAAGCACTCTTTCATCGCAGGTGGGTCAATCTAAACTAGCCTAATTTGCAATAAAGAATTCGGTATGAAGCTGTAATCAATCTTTTCTGGCTTGTCACCGTTTTTTTCACCATTTTCGACATGGAGCAGAAAACTTCATGAAGAATCTTCACAACAAAAATCCAAATGGATATTGAAAGAAACTGGTTCAAAGCATAGGCGTAGGAGCCCAATTTGATTGGTGGGGGGGGGGGGGGGGGCTGAAACGACTTGCCCGAAAAATATAACCAAAACGTTCAACATGGCAATGTACATATCATATAGGCATGCATCGGTTATTACACCGCATGCCATCGTGTACATTACGGTCCGTGAAAGTTGCGCGGGATGCAACTGTAGACAACGAAATGTCTTATGTAAATGAAGATAAAGTATGGAGGGCCAATTATGTCAAAACTCTCTTTTGCATTAGTAATGGCGAATTAGTCGGGCAAGCTTAGAACTTTATTTTAATTACCAAGGAGATTTTTTAAAACTATTGATATCCTTAAGCTACATCATTGCAATTTATTTTTCTTTCAGTAGACGCCCGAAAATTCTCAGCATATTGCCCGAATTTTCCCAAAAATATTTGGTTGGGGACTGCAGCCCCCAGCCCCCAGCCCCCCCCCCCCCGCCTCCTACGCCTATTGTTGAAAGTGAATGTAGTTATGACACAAACGCATTTACTTTTAATCGCAGTCGTCCTCTTGTAGACGAGTTTATTCATAATTAACTCGAATAACTGAAATAACACTAGGCTCACGACGATTCATGTTAGGCTACACATCAATCCGCACTTTGTATGGCTTATTTATCGAACCTTAAAAGTTATTTATACATTTAAGGTTTCGCTATTACAGTAAAATTCAGAATAGAAAATTGTGACAATATGAAATGTATTCGTTTTGTTTTACTTTTATCGAAATAATTATGATTATGAGAAAATAATGTCAAAGGTATAAAAAATTATATTTATCTCTTTATTGAATTTTTATTATCGTAGCTTGTGATATTAGCTTAGACACCTTTAATTATGTGCTTGAGTATATTGGTCGTTTTTTTAAAGAATGATACCGTTAAAGTATATACATTATAACGTAATGATTAGGCCTACATTATAATGATGACTACATTTTAAAACATTTGTGTACATTTTTGTACAAGTTTTATGTCAAGTTTTGTTTTAATATTCGATGTGATGCTCAGAGCTCCAACATAGAGAATGATTCAATAAAAACTCGAGAAATTAGAAACCTAATAAAGATATATATATATATATATATATGAAATTGTATATGTATGCATATAGTCTCTGGTTCTATGCATTCACGAGAGGTGGCGGAAAAGTGTTCGATCGGCAGGGGGGCGATGGGGGTGGGGGTTGGGTGGGGGGTGGGGTGGAAACGAGATAAACTTCGAGGGGCAGGAGGACGTGTGACTTTGAATTGAGGGGGCAAACCCCCAAATCACTTCAAATTTTCCCGTTTTCCTCTGTTCATTTAGTACCACAGAATCCAATACTTGGAATGTTTTTCAATCAAACGGTCCTTATTTTACTTACACTTCTAGTTTTATATTCTTCAACAAAACGGCACGTTTTATTCCATTTTTCTTAATGTTTTAACAACATAGCACTTTTAAATACCAAAAGGACACTGTTTTGTCATAACAAAGATGAAAAATGCACTTCTAATCAATGAAAACGTGTTTTTTTAAATTTTTTGCACAAGGGAGAGGGGGGGGGGGTGTTGACTGAACCCTGTGCCCCGCACTCCAAATCACGTTAAGGTATATACAACGATAACACTGTCAAGAACAGTTTATGTATAATCCAATCACACACATTTTTTAAAAATTGACAAACTTTTGTCGTAAAATTAAAGTATGTTACATTCTGGTCCACTAAAATGTCTTAAAGTGGGTGGGTTTATATCGTAAATTGTCAAGGATTTAAAAAAAATAACAAAATCCATTTCAAGTGAATGAAAACATCAGTGCTGTTTGTTATATTCGTTGTAGTAAGAATAATACAGAAGTCCTTCTATTAAATGGAATCCTCGTGGGAGTAGAGTTAAAATATCTTAGCCTACTTAATATCTCCCATTATCGAACGGCATGCATGTATATTAGTGCCTTACAGATGATTAACTTCAAGTAGCCTAGCGTCGCCAAGTAGGAGTAGTAGGTATCCATGAATTTTCCGCCCTCCACTGGTGCCCCCCAAATGAATTTGCCATGTCCAAAAGAGAAAAAGGGGCAAGAACATACCGAAATCTTTCTCTTCTACAGACTATCAGATAAATATTACAAGTTTAATTAACTGGCGTATAACCTCCAATATTCAGCAGATTTGATGCTGGTATTATAACTTCCGGAAAGTTTCAGAGGATTTCACCCCCTTGGACCCGACGCCGAGAAGGCTTCACGCTCGGCTCTCGCACGGGCGACTCCCGCACATGACCCGCATTCTTTACCCCCCCCCCCCACACCAGTGCAAACGTCGCTTTCATTTGAGTGTGCCCCTCCACCTCACTTCCAAATGTCAAGCGACGTCACTGGCTTCAAGAAAGTTAATTTCACTTTAAACTTTTCTTTGTTAAGAGTTGATGTAATGATCCAGCCTTACGTTATAAAACGAGACTTTCCATGCAAGTGAACATAGATTTATTCTAATTTGCATATGATTCTCAGGGCGAAAGTTGTTCCTGACAATCCCGCGTCAAAATGAGTGATTATAGTCTATAGTCGCCCGATTTTAGAAATTCAAAATGGATGATTTTGGTAAAACGGTATGGGATTCAAAAATCTACCATTCAAGGCATTGTCATGGTAACCAGATCAACGTAGCTAATAAAAATTGGGTTATTGCGTTACATTTAGTCCAATTAAAAAAAGTTCAATAACTTTCGGATGATAGTAGGGACTCCGCCTTCAGAATATGTTAACCTTTAGAAATTTGATGTTATCTTTTTATGGCAGGCATTGTTACAATTATGTGATAAAAAAAGGTTCCTAAACAAAGAAATGGAAAGAAAAAAAAACATAATTGAGGAAGCAAAGTCTTCCTCGTAACCAGAGATTATTTTTTCAGTTTATTTGAATTTATTTAAATCCTTAAAAGGCTGGTTGTGACGTGTTCCCTGACGTCACCAACTCAATTGTCTTCAGATACTGTTTTTTGTTTGTTTGTTGGGAAGTTGTTATTTTATCCTTGAAATATGTTATGCTTAGGAAGAATTCCTAAAGCTGCAGTAAATTATTATATAGCTGAGAGGAATACAAATCACGATTTCTTAGTATTTGACCTTGGATAATTACAAAAGACAATCAGAAAAAACAACAACAATATCAATTAAACAAGAACAAAAGAAACTGATTTTGAAATGGTGATCAATTGAATTATTTTAAAAGAAAATACGGAACTCAAACATCAAAGACTATATCTGGCGGTAGAGCGATGGGTGGGGGTGGGGGGAGGGGAGGGGAATTTTGGGGATAGGGATACCACATGCAAACGCAACTTTCGGGCTACAAACAGGTGTTAATTAAACAGTTGTATAAAACAACCAGAATTGATTTGGATTTTGAAAATAGAAAGGAGTCAACTAAATGTTTTATATTAAAGATGTTTAAAAAAACATTCAGATTTTACAACTTCTGTTCTTCTTTACTATTGCTTACATCTTTATTCCGTTTAGTTTCCACATGCACACACATATGTTTTTTTACATTTTTTTAAATATATTTTTATACATATATGAACACCATAACGTACGTGCATGGAAAGCAATAAGGAAAAAAAAAACCCATATATTTAAAATAATTTGTTTTAAGAAGTTTAGTTTAAAACGAATAGCGATGGCTTTTGTAAAGCTATGCATGCCTGATGTTGTTATATAAAGCCATCGATTAGGTTGTCAGTGCACACTGAATCATTAATTACATGCATCTTTGTATGTTGAATCACAGACCGAGTTTACTGTTGAAACACCTGCCTGAGACGTGTACACATGAACCACTCAAGCAACATAAGTTAAGTAACAATTAAATCAACAAAAGCCATTTCCTATACCTATGGTTAATTCTTAACGACAGATTCTTCCTCTCTCTCTCTCTCCACCTATTTCTCTCTCTCGTTTTTTTTTTTTTTTTTGGTTTTGGTATTTGCAGGAAAAAAGCTCTTGTTTTCATTTAATTAGCCTTGATGAAGTAAACCATTGATTCAAGGTAAGATATCATATGCATGGTGTTATATCACATTAATTGGCCTATATCTCTATAGGAACAGTGTAACTGGTCGCTCATTCAGCCGTTAAGACACGTCACCATGCTTGGTTGCTTGCGAGATATTCTATATATCGTAAAACCAAATAGAATTATGTCGTGGGGAGAAATTTAGTTTAGTGCATGTTAACAAGTAGATTAAGGAAATCGGTGAATTTGTCGTCTGGCTTTCAAAAATGTCACTTAAGTTTCAGTCTATAAGGCATTAAGACATACATGAAAAGTGTGTTGAACCACCTCCACCCACGGCAACCACCCCCTCAACAGGCAAACATACAAGTGTATCAATATATATATATATATATATATATATATATATATATATATATATATATATATATATATGTGTGTGTTGAGACTAATTGAGACTAGTGGAACACTAGTAGTTGTAACTCAGAGTTTCACGCGTTGAGCGTTCATCAGACAACTGCAGTTGTCTGATGATCATACATATATTCCGCTCTGTCCACCGGACATAGAGCACTCTGCGCCAAGATAGACGCCAACCAACCAACCAACTATATATATATATATATATATATATATATATATATATATATATATATATATATTATATTTAAGTTATATATATTATATATATATATATATATGTGTATGTGTGTGGGTGTGTATGTATGTGTATGTATATTTATGTGTGTGGCTGTGTGTAATCCACCACATCCTACGCAAGCAAAGTGAAGGACCCCAAAATGTTGAGCTTACTCATAGATGACCTGTTATGTTGCCGTTTGAATTAAAATATTTACGTTTATGAGAACAAGGGTAGATATAAATATCTTGAATTTGTCGAAGTTAAACCAAATATGAGGATCTATTTACTTCACCATATAAAGTTGCTTAGCGTAAAATTTCTCTTTTCATGCTTTTAAACTGAGAGGAGTAGAGGGCGCGTAACTGATTTTCAGAAATTTATTGTCCCATACCTGTAGATAATCGCTATAGATCAGCTTTACACTGAACTGGTTCTCATTAGTATGCACTATTTGTGACTTTCGTGAGGGCGGGAGTTGACCAACCGGCATAATGGCTAGGAACCGGTGCGCCGCTCGCTCCCAAGGCGCTGCCAGTGTGCCGATTTTCTCTTCGTCGCAAAATGTGCTATAGTTTCATCCGAGGCGTCAAGTGAGCGTTGTACAATGTTAACCATCTCCAAAGTCTAGAAAGGAAAGTCGGGGATAGATAATATAAGCTGAACCGTATTTTACCATCTTTGCATATAGGGCAGGGTGGATAGTATGCGTTGTTATTTCAGATCACTGTAGACGAATTAAAAGAGAGGGTAATTTCATGGTGTAAAGGACACAACTTGAGCGCTCTTAACGGTGTAATCTTTAAAAAAAAAAAATTGACGTAGGTGAGGACGCCCAACTGATATACCAAACAAAGATGTAAATTGCTTTATCCTGTAGGAACCGTGCCACAATTAGAGTAGTGTGCGTCCGCCTGACGGGTTAAAATAGGCCAAAATTGGTTATATTCATCACAAAAATGATGTATATCAGTAAGGAGCAAATGATAATGGTTGAGTTGGCTTTTATCTTTCGAAGAAGTATTTTGTCCCTCTATTTCGGGATCTGATATGTTCAAGCGAAATAATTTAATCTACGCTAATGGAATAAAAAATAATAATAATAATGGTCAAAACGTAATTTTTTTCATGTTTGCTGTACTGATCATGAACTGCAAAATATGTTTTACCCTTTGTTAAAGTGTTTTGATTGGTCGAAGAGAAAGAAAAAGATACAAAAATGAAGGAGAAGGAAATGAAACCCCCCCCCCCACCCAAGAAAACCCTTCTGGGTGTTTTTGGACATTTTAACTAATGTGAGATTTTAGTGTATACATTTCCGCTCATTTATGACTATTTATTCATCTTTTCACATGGGGGCCTCTCAATTATTGTGGCTATTCTCAAACCTTAGGCGTTATAGAAACATTCCATTTCTGTTCGGTTCGAAAAATACATTTCGCCTATCGGCAACGTACGCTCTAAGTTCGTTGGTTATTCTCTTTGCATTGGAAATATATATATATATATATATATATATATATATATATATATATATATATATATATATATATATATATATATATTATATATATTCCCCTTTCAAATTCCTTATATTCTCAAATGTACTCAAATATAAGAAAATGACGACGATCGTTTACACAAAATTCCAGTGAACAATTTACGTAATTCAGTAAGCACTTAATGTAACCAAACGGAGCGTAAGACGAATAAAGAGGGAAGGGGTAGGGTGGAGGCAGTGCGCAAGGGAGGGAATGGCCCCAACGCCATCGTCGTATGAATCCGGTTTTATTTCATAATTACAGAATATCAATTGCGTTTGTATCTAGTTCAAAACGCAATTTTATTTATGCTTCGGAATGCACCATTTTTCTGGGGGGGGGGGGGGACTCCTAAACCCCGTCTCCTGCTCCTACATGAAAGTTCACTTCAATTATACCAGGCCATACACCATATACTCTCAGACTTTAAAACCTTGGTCCGCCTCTGGTCCTTCCATAAAGGTCAAAGCCTCTTCCTAGATCAGTCGATAGAAACTTAGAATTTAGCATTTACGATGTACGTCAAACATTTGATTTTTATTTTGAAATGTTATTAATCTATCTGGCAACATCAGAATGAGTCAGTGATATTGCCATGACAACTGCATTGAAAATGTCCTTAGTTTTCCTCATTTACAGAGGATGATTTTATTCTTGAAAACAAAGTGAATTTTGGCATAACCTTCATCATTTCCAGCTTATGCAAATCTATTCAGATTCTTTGTATCACAATTTCGAGAATTAGCCGAGAAGCTTTTCAAGAATCTGTTCAATGCTGACGTCACATCTCTGATCCATTTCCAGGGGTAATGAAGGCTTTCTTTGGGAAAGTTAAGACCCATCAGATGCAAAAATCAAACACAAAAAAAGAAACCGCAACAACAGATTTTTTTACGCTAGCACTGTTTCTAGAATATTTTTCCCCTTCTAAATATAAATGTTATTGTTACTCTTCCCAAGATAGTAACTCCAATTGGAATAATTAAATCAAAAACAAATACCCTGACAGTCATTACATCAACATGCATTTTTATCTCTCTATGAAAATAAATGAAGAAATTCTTAGACGTTGAACTATTCACAAATCTTGTAATCTGGAAGCAATGAGTTTCAAAAGTCATGCCTGGTTAGAAATTGTGTTTCCTTCACCTAACACACTCGTAGACGTAACTTTACTGTGACATACAAATTTTAATCCACATTATTCGTCGGTAGTTCTTATCATTAGCAAGTTTTTTCTTATTTCTTGAATTTTAAGGAACCCCCCAAAAAGATCATTTTATAGAGACAAATGCTTCCAAATGTACAATTCCTACTTTGCTGGGGATTTAAATAAATTGGCCAATCATTCTGAACCAGTGGCCTCAGAATCTCTAGTCCTGTAAACTACCAACTCAGCTTTCCAACCCTTGGTTGGTAATAATACATTTTTACACCTTCACATCTTTAAGTACTTGTTATTAAACATATTTGAAGCTAGCACAACGGAATAGTTCTGTAAAACAAAATATAAACACAAACCCTCAGACCTCAACTTAAATCTACCTCAGTGTTTTTAAACCAAACTAAACATGAGCCTAGAACTCATTCCACTAATTGCGTCATCCCACTATGAAATAATCGCAGTTTCCTAGCTCCAAATATGGTAAGACCATGACAACATAATGGAAGCCTTTAGGCACAAAAATTAATTATGATATGTTATGAGAATGCTATAAAAAAACACTGCCCTCAGTCTCAATCGGATTGCTATAACACTTTTAAATGTTTGAGAAATGACCATTTAAACAAGTGAGGTTCACTAATTAAAATGACTGCACTAGTTAGTCTAATATACATACTATTTAGGTCATTTGCTCAGACACTCAGTTTTGTAATACAAAACGCAAATGACATGATTACAATACATAACAAATTTGTTGATGACAAATGGTGTTTGGATGTCACCACAAGGTGGCCCTGTTTCTTGTAAGAGTTTTTAATAAACATATATAAAAAACATATGTTTAGGTTGAATTATTAGAATTGATAAAAACAATGAGTTAACATCGATATTTTGACATGTGATGAGAAGCTGACGTTAACCTTCCTTGTAAGCATTAAAGTAGCATTCCAGGATAATAGAATACTTTAAACGTGAATATCTTGAAATCCTGCAATAGCTATATCAATGTTGCTATCACTCACATATTTATTTTTTATTTCTCCCTTTTTTTGTTTTTTGATAATAACATATCAAGACTTAAATTTTGCCTGATGTCACCCTTGTCTCATATTCAGATAAAAACTTCTTCCAAGATCAAGAACCAATATGTTAACGTACATAACCGTACAAACGTTACATTTTGCAAATAGGGCCGGCATAGTGAGCAATAAAAATAAGGCCAAAAAAGTTCATGCCTTTTCTAGTCGAACAAAAATTTACTTTTCATAAGGCACATCATTTGAACTACAGAGTTGGAAAGTATCTATAGTTATATCAAGGAGGGTTGTTAAATTGAAAGTGGTATTGTCTTTAAATATGCTAGAAAATATCTTAACTGGTTACCTACCACACTAACTTATGATTCATGTTCTCTTTAAAGGTCATGTGTATTGGTACGACATTTTCGCATTATAAATTCACTCAGAGTTGTCAAATGAGTACTTATCGAAACTTTTCTGCTCTTTTTAAAGCTATGCTCACACATTGAGGAGTGTCGTATTAGACAATTAAATACCTAAATGAGCAAGAATGTTAAAAAGGGTGGCAGTAAATACCCATTGTTCAAGTTTGACCTTATATTTTTTCGGGTCAATCCACACGAATGGCACCATTTACCAATTCCGAATCCACAGCAAATGTTATCAGATGTGAATTTAAAATGAATGATTCCTCCTCTGAGTATATGCGTAGGTTTTTGGTTATTTACATTTTTCATTGCATCTTTTTTTTTTAATATTTCATTTATAGTCCTCCTCATCAAGTAGTCCGTCCATCAGTCTGATGGAAAACAAAACTGTGCAAGGTTATACTTCCTTCAAATTTGCTTTTGATTTTACGATAAACTAACATGAAAGATTTCTGGTAAGATACAACAAAAAATAGGGGAAAAAAAGGAAGAGAATAAAACAACGGCAGCTTCAGAAAGCTGTGAGGCGGAATCTATGGAAATCAGGAAGATTGGTTCTTGAGTTGTGTGAGGAGGTATTAAAGCTCATCTTTATTTGGTCTGCAGTAACCTGTAAAACAAGAAAATGAGAGGGAATACGTTTAGACAGTCTAAAGCCAAAACCAAACTCGAATCACATCATTTCAAATCAAGCAATGGTAGTATATTCAGCAATAAAGAAACCAAATAAGACTACGAAATACTAAGCATTTTATCTTCCATCTCGTGAAGAATTTATTTAGGCCAACAGGAGTAGAAAAAAAAAATCATCTATATTAGATAATGATGATCTAAGATGCATTGTGATATATAAAGTGTCTTGTATACCATCATGCAGAAGTTATGAGGGTAATAACTGAGGAACTACTGTTACCCCCACCCGCCCCCCCCCCCCCACCTCACTTCCTATCATCCCAACCCCCTCCATACTCCAACTGTATTGCATTTCCCAGTTAACAATGATCAAGGATGGTAAAGTAACTCCCAAAGGTATAAACTATTTGAAAAGATCAAAGAAATTTGATTGGTTGGAGCGAGATTAAAAATCAATGACCTAAGGTCAATGGTTCAATATTCCAGCCAACCAAAAATTTTTTTTTTGCTCTTGTCAGATTCTTTACAATTTTCCAGGCATTTTTTTTTGTTTGTTCCATTTTGGATATACAATTTCAACACCCCCAAAAATTGGACAATGTGAAATAGTTGAGTCAATATTGTTTTTTTGTTGTAAATCTTACAAATAAAATATACATATTTCATGCAAAAAGAAGTTACAAAGACGGTTTTTGGTTTTCAGAAAGCAGTATTTTTTTCATCGTTTTGTTGCAAACAATGTTTTCTTTATTTATTTTATTTTTTTGCTTCATTTTTCAATCCATCGATCTGACCTTGGATTAGATAGGGTTCTAACTAAAAAGAAAGATAAACCAATGAAATGGTTTCATAATTCAGCTACATCCCTATTCTAAAGTAGAAGACTGGATGTAAACTTTCACGAGAAACGTGCAACACATTTGTCAGTGTGATTTTATTGACATGACACCTGCAAGCTAGCTTCAAGTTCACTTTTGGTGCAAAACGTTTCAACTTCTTCAAAGGTAGTTATCTCGAAAATGGTACGTAGGAGTTCAATGCAAATTTCACCAACGATGCTTTAAGAATACGTTTTCACTTCCCAATAATTGTTTTTAACAAGCTTTTCATAGTCAACTCTTTTTACTCTTTCAACCAGTCAAAAAGTAAAGTTTCACCTAGGCTATCATTCACAATTAATTGCTTGAGAAGTTTGGACTTACCTATAATATTGTCACAAAGTTCTTCATGAATATTCATCGTTTTGGCTTTAAAATGTGCAATTATATCATCCTCGTAATCTTCCAATATGTTACCACACTATCGAAAGAAAAAAAGAAAAGAAAATAGTTAAAACTAAAATTAAACCGTGATTGCTTGCTTGCTCAACTCTTGTTTTATATCAGAGGTCCCTTGGATTTGAGTTTGATCATCAATTCGTAAACATATTTTGAGCAGTACTCGGTTAGGTTGATAAAATGGCTGACCATACAGGGGGGGGAGGGAGGGGGTACAAGCTTCGAGGGGCAGTGGGAGTGTGGGACATGTCATTCTGATTTCAGAGGCAAACCGCAAAGTTACTTCAAATCTTTCAGACGAAAGTTATCCTTTTGTGCATTCCATTCTACAAATTTCAGTATTTGAGTGTCTTTCAGCAAAAGGGCATTTTATAATGACTTTTTTAAGTACCTTAATTTTTCAACAACAGTACATATTTAAATAACAAAAGAACACTTGTGAATAGGAAAATGTAAATAGTGTACGTTTTATTACTACAAGGGACAATATTTGGTTATGAGAAAGGGCACATTCCAGGTGTTTCAATTTTTTATGGCGGGGGGGGGGGATGGTAAAGAGGGGGAATGTGCTCACTGTTCCCCTGGCTACCCAACCCTGACAGTAACTAACAAAAGCTGCTTTATGCCGTGGTTTTATCTTACAAGAGGAAGTTTTGTGTAAACCACATCTAGTGGCGTGCACAGAAGCCCATACGTGTGCATGTGACTCTACGTCACCGTGGCGACCTATTTCTTAGAACCTTACAGGTGGGAGATGGGAGGAAGCCATCAAATAGAATTTCATGACAAGTGAAATAAACAACTTCATGATGCTACAAAAAAAGTTCAAATACATTCAATGAAGCTTTCCTGGAAGGATTCACTATATATTTTATCTCAAAGACTTCAAAGGATCCTCATTAGCAGAAGGCTGTTGGTAAACGCCCCACCCCCAAGGCAGTAAAAGTCAAGGTAGCAATATAATGGGAAGATTTAAAAATGCAATGTCACCAGCATCAATCAAGGTGATGAAAACCATTGTCCAACTGATACATCAATTTCAGAAGACTCAAAGTAAGCTTATAGCAGATCAGAGAATGCAAGGACAGTGATAAATATCCCTTACGACTATCCCCACGACGTCAACCCACATGCACGCACACTTTATTGGAGTTTAAAAAAGGTAAAGGTAAAAAAAAAAAAAAAAAAAAGAAAAAAAGAAAGAGAGAGCATGTTCTCTTTTTTTTTGTAACTTCTTTGAGTTCACATTATATGTATCGTCATTGGAAATGAAAGGTTTGGTTACAGTTTTGTAAGACCAGTACATTTGCTGAGATAAGGCCACAATAAGTTCAGAGTGTTTGGTGAGTATAGATGCAATCTCAAATTCTACTCAGTGGAGTGACGGAAGGGATTGGGGAGGGAGGGGAGTGGGGGTAGAGGGGAGTGGGGAAGGGTGGGAGTGCGGGGAAGGGAGTGGGAGAGAATGGATGGGGGAGTGGGAGAAGAGTGAGGGGGAGTGGAAGAAGGAGTGAGAGTGGGAGGGAGTGGGAGAGTGGATGGGGGGAGTGGGAGAATGAGAAAGTGGGAGGCAGTGGGAGAAGGAGTGAGGGAGGGAGGACGAAAGCAAAAAACTTAAAATGAAAATGTAAGGAGGAGAAGGAAGGGGTGGGGGTGGGGGGACTTGTTGGGGTAGGTAGGGTAAGCAAGGCAGACTGTATCACCATCCTAAGTACTTACCCCCTTTCTTTTTATTCCTTTTTCCATCAACTGAGTATTCCAAAACACATATGGTTTGGATATTTATGGGCAATAAACTCATCTCATATGACTGCACGTTCACACTACCATAACTAGAGCACTTGATAACCTTTTAGCAATGTCTCCCAACCTGTGGCTGGCCCATTGAGGTCTACAACTCTCATTCTCATGTATGCATTTGTTGCGACAAGACTTGATTTCTCAATTCTCAATTCTTCAAGTTGCAATCTGCATTGAGATCTCCTTTGTTTCACTAAACATGATCAAGTTGCACATTTCGTAAGAAGTAGACACTTAATTTGCAAGCACTTATTGAAACCACTGACAATAGCAGCTGATCTAGAAACATGTCATTGATATCAGAGAAAATAAAGTACCCGACCTTCCTCAAGACTAAACACAAAATGACAAACAGTAATTGACATGGCTATGAACACAATTTCTCTGCCCAGATGGGGAGCTTTTGCCAAATGCTTCGTTAACTACGTCAAAACTTACAGCTATTTTCAATTTCTTTCCCGTTTCCGCAGTTATAGATATGTGTTCAAGCTCCAAAGGTTCGTCTCCTCTCGCTTGGAATCGGACATAGCTGATCTTCTCCGTTTCTGGGTCGGTTTTTACGGCGTAATCCGTCATCTTGTCACAGACCGTTTCCACAATTTCGTGCAGGTGTGTCTCTGAGCCTGCATATGGTATCTAAGGAGGAGGAAAGAACAGAGGTTGAAATATAATATTGTTTATATCAGATAATCTAATAAACTTCCCAACTGGACCAATAGAGAAAATATTTCCTTTGTTTGTCTTAATATCAATATTTGTGTTACAGGTTTTCTGAAGCCATTGAGGAGTTTCCTTTTGTTGTTAAAATTTCTACAATGATCACAGAGTGCAATCAAAGATACAAGGACAAACTTCCATCTATGATGTTATCCACTGCTAGCCTATTGGACAGAATTTATTGCATCAGAGACACCACCTTGCATAATAAATACAAATATTGATATTTAAGTAGCTGGTAGATAGGTCCGACTTTGATTGCCATTGATAGCTTTCTTTCGACCCATTGATATCTCCTGAAAATACTTCAGGTTAGATCAGACTAATATTAAATGGAAAGCCCAAATGAACGCTGATTCAGAACAGTGACAACTTTTGAGATTGCTTGAAATGAAGGTTACGCAAAAGCATTGTATTTGAATGGGGGCTACAAGCAATAGACAAGACATGCTCAGTTTCGATAGGTAATTACATTAATTACATTATATATACATTATAATTACATATCTTAACTTTCTCTCTCTTTATTCTCAATTTCAGGATAAACATCTCTCCCTCTACCTCTCCCTCTGAAAGTCAGCAACCCTTTTTTTACTAACAAAATATGGGACTTGTTTACCACGGGATAACTTTGGCAAATTTTCTTTCCTCTTGGCCTGAACATGCAATGAATAACTTAAGTATGGGATACACCTCAGAGGGATATACTGTACCTTTACACCTTGAAGGGACACACCTTTATTTCCCGAAGTTGATTAAATTACCAACAGGGATTTTTTTGAGCCACTTTTTCAATAATATCAATAAGAGAAAAGGATAAGGGGAAAAAAAGGGGGCGCTATGGAAAAATTAACAGCACACACATGTTTTTGTCCATATCTGAGAAATCCAATTAAAGGAAGGTAATATCTTTTTCCAGTCATTCTGGGTTTGAAAAGTGAAACCAGAATGTAAGCACACTGCAACAGGAGATGGTTCCATTGGCAGGTTTATGACACTTGTATGCTTAAGTTCATGGGAGAATACAGACAAACCCAAAACTAAGATATGAAAATTACTTTTGAAGTGTTAGTCTAAATAATTTGCAGAACTGCTTTACAGATAAACCCCCCTCTACCCCCCCCCCCCAAAAAAAAAACCACAGAAAAAAAAAACAGATTATAATACAAGGGGAACAGTATTTTGAAAGTTATTTGAAGTAAATAACCTTTGTTATTTTGAAATTATTTGTAAGTTGGATATGTATGGTAATAAGTACATTTATAAATTTCGTATTTTGAGTAAATTTTTTAAAGCAGCTTTCTTAGTTTTCTGTTCCTTCATGTTTTGACTCCTTTCAATAAACAATGCAGTCCATTCACTTGCTTAAAGGCATTCAAGACTCGCCCCAAACCGCGTGCGGCCATCTGAAAAAGTTTACTTTCTGTTGCTTGCATGTGACGTTTTGTTCGTGTCGCTACAAAATGCAGACAGTAATGATACGTGATACCTTAATTGTTTTCTTTAGCTGGACACGAGATGTCTATCGCTGTATCGTTTGTATGCTGTGCTGTGGGTATTGACCGCAGCTGTATGTACTGACTGTACACTAGTGTCTAATTACCGACGGTTGCAAGCTGTGTGTGTGTATCTTCTGGGATCGATGGTGGTGTTTAACACTTCTGTTACACCTTATTCGAAACTAGGTCAAATTACCGGCATTAGACGTTTCTTTTTGTGCGAGTCTTCACACCCTTTAAGTCTACTTTTTTTCCCCATAAAACTTAAGGAAAAAAATTAAACACATTTTGATTTTACATACATGTATACTTTCTTTTGCATACTATACTAAATGATATTCAATATTGTAAAAACAAATGGTGTGGGATGACATCCAAAAGTTGTTCTGTTTACAATGGATTAACATTAACATTTTGACTTTTTCTTATGAACAGACCTATTGACCTGTGTGTTAGACTAAGTCGTTCAGTCACTTTAACTGATGAGCCTCTGAAGATTAAAGGATCATTTTTAAGAAACTAGACAGCAGGATATAGAAACAGGCCCCGCACTGATAATTTAAACAGTGAAGGGGGGGACACTAAATTAATTTGGCGGGCCACGAGGATACATCTACCCGACTCCATGTGCCACAAGATTGGACTCATAGCATTTTATGGGAATTAAAGGTTAGAATATTCTAAATGCATATATTGTCTATCTGTTATAATCCTGGTCCGATACACAAACTGCACAAAATATAAATATTTCAGGTTTGACCTAGTTACGAGGTTCTGAGTGCCGCATTGATATGGTTGATGAAAAGCTTCTCTTCGGCCACAAGCGCATATTGTTTTTTAGCAGGATGCATATCAGCACACAGGCACCACTTTGCCCACCCGTGATCTAAATTACAACAGATTAACATCAACATTTTTGTGCCTATTTACTGTCAACCGTTAAACAACCATGCTAACATACTTAATATCTTGATACTAGTATTAAATACCGTTTCGTGTTTTCTTTGGCCGTTTGGGTCAATCCTAAAGCTTCCAACATCTATCTTCCTTCGAGGATCTTCGGTCTCGATTACGTACCTGATTTCATCGATTAATGCCGTGCAAGCTGCCAAGAAAAACAAAAAACAATGTCGTAAAGTATTTAATTCATCTTTTATGATTGACAGAGGCACAACCCCCCCCCCCCCCCCAGGTAAACGACCTTAATTACTTCTTGTTCAACAGGATACCCTTTGCCAAGGGTGGGATCACCATGAGGAAGATGCCAGATGTTAGCACAAGGCAAGCAAGAGATCTGCATGCATGTGCAAGAAAACAGAGATTGGTACAACACTGTGTCATGGCAACAATGACAATAATGTCACTTTCATTACAAGACCCTGCGTGTTTTAAAAACTTGTTAATTTGACACAACATTGTCACTAATTAGACTTTCATGTAAGATCTACATGAAATTTTACAGAAACTGATATATGTTTCAATTCATAAATATGCCTGTGAGTACTTGATTTCAGCCCGTAGATTGTTTATGGAGTATGTATTGTTTTAGCCAAAAAAGGCTAAAATTGGTAGGAAAAAAAATTGTAGGCCAGTTCTAGCGTTATTAGCTAGTAGATACTAGTACATGTGACCAAGGAAACGTGACTTTGTCAAAGAAGTTACATAATCTATTGGCCTTAAAGGTTGAGAACCTCCAGAAAAATCACTTTTGAAACAATTAGCGATATTAGCAACATTTAACGATTTGGAGCCGGCTAAAAACTGATGACCTCTAACTGTTTTATAAAATATTTAAAAGAATGTTTTGCCTAGACTAATGCAATAAAGTGGATAATACAGATTTCATTTGAAGGAATCTATTCCAACTTCCATCAAAGTCAACTTACCTCCGCAATAAATCTGGGGATCTCTTTTAGCCCATACTTTATCGGTTTGTAGCAAGATATTGAAGAGTGAAATGACGATTGTGCAACAAAATGTGTTCATCTCCATCTCTGTGAAGATATAAAACCATACCATGTTCAGTTAAATGGACCATTCAATCAAGACATGAAGTCAGCAGTTTCGATCCCAATTATGGTTTCGATCCCAACTATTTCTGACAGAAACAACACCATTATGTAGCTCTGCATAGCAATTTTGCATGACAAAAAATATGAACAGATATTCAAATTTTGTGATATTTTGTGAACGCAGATCTGGTATTAACTGCAGAGAGAATGATGTCATCACACAAGTTCGGCAGAAAATTTTGGATTTTTGTCTTTTGGCTTATAATATTTATTTCACTTATTCTTAAAAGGAAGATAATATTTCTGCCAAAAAGTTGCATTTTGATGAAATTCTATAATTGATGAAAAACACTGAAAACCATGGCAGCTATGTAAGCATTCAAACCTTATAACAGCAGGAAAGTTAAGCTTTTGAAGAAAATTTGCCATTATGAGGTAACAGAACATCTACTGTGATCTACAGTAGGGTAGACTCTAGGCTTTACCCTGCCAAAATAGGTTACATATATATCTTGAGTTAGTATGGGCAAGATATTGAGATGGGGGTTTCAAACTAGCAAAGTGGTGAATATTTTTCTCTTCGATATTATAAGTTTCACATTGTTTGTTACTGGTCAGAAAATCCTTATTTAGTACAAGAGCCCTGTTTTTTAGCTTACATTAAATGTTCTCATGTGAAATTTGGCAAGGAATCACTCTCAGCCAACGAACCATATGGGTTGAGTTAGGAACAAGATAACTGAGACGGGATTATCAATTAATATCAGTGTAGAAGATATTTCTGCCACCAGCACATCCCTATTAGCTCCTCTCCTCTCTGCCCTCCGTTCTTAATAACTTCCAAAAGAACTGGTCAACTTCAAAATAGATAATGTTGTCCTTAGTTACCACACAAGTACACAACTAGTACTTAATATCACTGGTGAACATACTATTGCCTAGCAACTATTGTTATAGGCTAAGGAAACAATTGAAATAAACCTGGAAGATCACAAAATATCACACTTAAATATTAACAGTAATACCAATTTAATAAAGTATGATAAGTCGATTGAAGGTTGAAATGAGGCACAAATAATTAATAAGATGTCCTGAAAAGAAAATAATATATATCACTGTTGGAAACACTGAAACATACAGCAGCCTAGGCTTAAAGTTAAAGCCCAATTATTCATTCTATTCTATTCTACGAACTAACCAATCCTTCACTCAACAATGGTTTTTGGCAAGAAAGTACATCATCATGGTTGTGTGATTATTTACAACACAATAGTACTGAAAAAAAGAAGGTTTACACCACCGAGAGTCAATGTGGAATGACGCTTTAAGGTGACAAAACTTACAGTACTCCTCCAGAGTACAACAAATTTATAAACGTTAACGTAACAATGTACCGACTGAAACAAGGCCTTAAGTAGTTACATCGACTGTTATTGTGCTCAAGAGTCAATCATCTCTTTGAAACAACTATTGTATGGAGGCTTGGATTAAATGTTGTCAATTGTCAAGTAGCATATACGCCTATCATACCTATAAACACAAACTCCTACTCCTAGTAGATTTGCTGTTACTGCTGTTATTACTTATGTTTACTCTGGTTAGTAGACTTGACTAATACAAGTATCTCAATAATGAGAGAGCTTTGATCGAAGACTACCTGTATCTATTCAAATTTAGCATTAAGATGCAAAATTTTATGTAAGATCGCACTTGCCATCGTTAAGTTTGAACCCAGGCTGGGTTTGAACTTAGGCTATTCCTAAGGAAGAAATTGTATAGGCCTAATGCCGACTTCGCCTAGCCTGTCTCATCTAACTTCTAAGTTCAAGTTGACTTTCTTTGCCAGTGTAGTTACTAAGCCTTAAAAGTACCAATTTTGTGACGATCCTTTTGATAGTTTCGCTATAACAATCCAACGCTGAATACACATAACCGAGAAGGAAACATTACGTGACCGAAATTTCAATGAACACCGGAATGTGTTATCTGCTGGCACCTGATACCTCTGATACTTCACAACAACAGGGATACATACATACTCTAGAAAAAGTACACGTGTATAAACGACCGTTGCCCAGTTACGCGACGAAAGGGAAGTTCCCATCAGGATGTACAATTGTATTATCGATCCTACCCATAATTAAAATACGTTACTGTTCGAAGAGAAAAAAAGAGGGCGTTTGATTTCTTTTTAGCTGTTTTACTTAATTTAATTTGTGTATCTCACTCGTGTTCCAGCTATTCTCTAAATGCAGCAATATATATATATATATATATATATATATATATATATATATATATATATATATATATATATATATATATATATATATATATATATATATATATATATTCTTTTTTCCTATTCGTCTACGACTTAATAATCACAAAAGCACAATCAGACTCAACAAAACCAGTTTTCCAGTGGCTGAACATTTTAATCTTCCACAACACAATATCGACTGTCTTAAGTTTGCCATATCCCTGGGTAATGTGTTTGACCATAATAAAAGAAAATATATATATATATATATATATATATATATATATATATATATATATATATATATATATATATATATATATATATATATATATATATATATATATATATATATATATATATATATATATATATATATATATAAAAAGTTGGTTGGTTGGCGTCTATCTTGGCGCAGAGTGCTCAATATCCGGTGGACAGAGCGAAATATATGTTGAGACTAGTGGAACACTAGTAGTTGTAACTCAGCGTTCACGCATTGAGCGATCATCAGACAACTGGTAAACCCCGTTGTAAGGTCTGTCATCACATTATCACGGACCCTGATATTCAGCTCTCTCCTTCAGGGGTATGTTACATCCAGGTACATACAATTATTGTAACACTACCTTTGTTGGCGAAACCAAAACCACCCTCAAGAAGCGATTCTATGGTCACAGATCCCCAGTCAACACCATGAAGACTGAGACCTCAGTTGGAGAACACTTTAACCTTCCCAACCATGCCACTAATGACATGTCCCTATACAGGAGATTGAATCCTTAGGTAGCCGCCCCGATCTAGTACGAATCAGCAGAGAGAAACCGTGGATGCAACGTCTTCGCACCATTCGACCTCATGGGCTCAACATTTAGGAAGGACATGAATAACTTTTCTTTTGTCCCCCTCCATCTCCCTTGCCCACCACCCCCCCCCCGCGACACTTCCCTTCTCATAGCTGTCTTGCACCCTTTTTTTCCTCACTCCTGTCTATGTCCTTCTCTAGTTTATGCCCTGCTCCTTCCTATCTTTGTCCCTCTACTGTTTATCTCCTTTCCTCTTCCCCTGGTTGTTCTTTCTTTCTTCTCTCAATCCCTATATATATATATATATATATATATATATATATATATATATATATATATATATATATATATATATATATATATATATACATACATATATATCCGCAGTGAAAAGAACTTAATGTATCAATGTATGTATACAACGCTTGATTCAAGTCCCCAGGGGAATTTCCGCTGTGGAAATTTTCTCACCTATGGAGAAATGTGTTCAAAGTCTCACATTTTTAGCCCACGCGATCGACCAAACTTTGTCCAGCCTTCTTGAAAAATCCATACATTTCAATGGCATATGCATGCTGATCCAAACACACAAAATAATTCGACACCACAACCCTATATATGAATGTATAGGGTCCACTATCCGTAATGATCAAGGATAATGATGATAATCATGATACTAATAATAATCATCATCATAATAATAATAATAACCTTCTAACAAGCACCTGGTTCAGCAGTATGATAATACTTTGTGTAAATAATCAATTATCGCTCTGTACAAAATGATTGTGAAAACTGGTCACATGTCTAGTATAGCGACAGGTGTTGAAAGTGCTACATATAAACGCGACTGCGAAAATAACAATGTATAGTTACCGTGGCATTGCGCATATGAATATATATGCCTGACTAATCATTTAACGTCATCATGCAATCAAATGCAGCGTAGGCTTATTCTTTAACTACCTGTTCATGATTTTATGGATAAAAAACGAATGAAAAAGGGTTTAAATTGTACCCTAGAGAATATTCTCCAAGTGGGAAAGCGGAACATTGACCGCTTTCATCAGGAGTTTGAGAGAAGAACGGGGAGGAAGACATCATCGCAGAATAGTTTGCTATAGCTGGGAAATTAACCGTCATCACTATATAGTAATTGGTAAATCACGGGCACACATACGTTACTAGTGGATGTTTTGTAACCCGCAGCGATTGCCGAGATTTCGTTACTTTTGAACAGGTTAAAGGAAAACGCCATGGAGAAAAGCAAACAATTCTTCTTAACCTTGTCCCTGGGAATCTGTGTATTGGTCACGTACTATCTTTTGGAGCAAGGTATGGTTAATCGATCGATATGTATGTATGTGTGTATGTATGATCGATATGTTTGATCGATATGGGTGTATGTATGTATGTATGTATGGGTGTATGTATGTAGGTATATATGGAACATTCTCATTACCTGTGAGGGTACCTGTGATGTAACTTGTCATTAGTCACAGTATACAACTGCAGCCGCCTGGATGGATTGTCTCTGGCACAGATTATCATTGACCATGGGTATTTAACGTATGTAAAACGCTTTGAGAGCTATTGCTTGTACAAAGCGCTAAAAGTAGAAAATTATTATTATTATTATTATTATATTTATGAAGATGAGATACAGTAAAATGTTCAATATCAATGAAAGTCGTTTTGCTTTTAATTATTACAGGACAATTAATACCCTTCGCTGATGTATTCGGGAAAAAACAGAGGAACATTTATCATCCTAGTGTGGATGAGGCAACTGCGTCCGAATCGAGTCATTTAAGAAGAAAGAAAGTTATATTTCTGGTTTCATCTAAACGGTCTGGCTCGTCTTTTGTCGGAGAATATTTCAACAAACATTCCGATATCTTCTACGTCTTCGAGCCTTTGCAGATGCTTACTTTTTACGTACTAGAAGGGAAATTAAATAACAGCGCATTTGATGACGTTGCCATGGATATCATGCAAGGTTTGGTAGATTGCCAATTTAACCATGGCTACAATTCTGCCAAAGAATGGTTAAGGCGTGCTTCATCAGTTTGCGCTTTTAACCAGGAAATAGGAAAGTCAAATCTTTGCCCCTTTAAACACTCAAGTGTTAGCCAAACGGAAGTGGAAGCAATGTTGACAGATACTTGTGAGACTACAACAGACATTGCCTTTAAGTTAATAAGGATACGAGACATTGAATTTATCAAACCGTTAGTATTAAACCAAACTATAGATGCTAAAGTATTGTATCTTGTACGAGACCCTCGAGGTACAATGAACTCAAGAGACAGAGGTGGAAAGAACTTTGATCTGATTCGTCGGATGCAAAATGCATCATTGGAAGTTGAAGACTTGTGCGATACGATGGAGAAGAATCTTAAGCATTACTGGATGGATACACCCACGTGGTTAAAAGGGCGGATTAAAATGATACGATACGAGGATGTCTCCCTCAATCCGATCGATCTCGGAAAAGAAATCTTTCAGTTTATAGGAAGAGATTTCGATCTGGAAGTCATAAAATGGTTATTTTTGAGCACTCAAAATCAGATGACTGATGAAGTGGGTAAAGCACACTATTTTACGACCTCTCGTAATTCCGCTGAAAGAGTGACCGGTTGGCGAAAAGAAATGAGTTGGTCAAGAATTTCATCTATCCAGAATAAATGTGTAAAAGCTATGAAAATGGCAGGATACTTGTCTATTCAATCAGAAATATTTTTAAGAAACTTTAGTATTCCTTCCTTTTTACCATATCAACCTTTAATTAACAGTACCACTACCCATTAATGTTTCATTCTATCGTTGTTATGTTTTGTTGTTCTGCTCGACCTGAAACCGCGAGTATAGCCTATATATATAGAGCCAATATATATATATATATATATATATATATATATATATATATATATATATATATATATATATATATATATATATATATATATATATATATATAGCCTATATATAGCCTATATAGCCTATATATATAGCCTATTTATATATATACCTGTTGTGAAGTCTATAAGTAAGGATAGGAAAGCTGCTTATGTCCTAGGATTACAAAGCTGGGATTACTTTGTACGTAAAGACTTGCTAATAGGATTAAAGGATAGAGCTAGAGATGAGGAGAAGGGGTTACGGACAGTTGGACTGTGGCTTTTTGAGGTGAGGAGCCAAGGTATTAGGAGAGGAGAAAAGGAGAGAAGCGTAAGGGAGTGTGGGAAGATAGCGAGGATAGTGTTGCAAGGAAGCAGAGGTTGTTTAAGGAGAATTGATGTTAGTGAATTGTGAAAGGAAGCAGTGGAGTTATGTGGAGCTATGTGGAGTTTGAAAAATAAAGGAAGAAAAGCAACGAATGACACTGTCTTGAACTTATTACCCCACACTACGTAACAGTACCCTATATGTAAAGCCTATATATATAGGCTATATATATATATATATAGGCTATATATAGGCTATATATATATATATATATAGAGCAGGTTGGCGTCTATCTTGGCGCAGAGTGCTCTATGTCCATTGGACAGAGCGGAATATATGTTGATACTAGATGAGACTAGTGGAACACTAGTAGTTGTAACTCGGAGTTATAGCGATCTTCAGACAACAAGTTGTCTGAAGATCGCTATAACGCGTGAAACTCCGATTTACAACTACTAGTGTTCCACTAGTCTCATCTAGTATCAACATATATATATATATATATATATATATATATATATATATATATATATATATATAAGTGTGTGTGTGTGTGTGTGGATGTGTGCGTTTGTTTACATTTAATACATAGGTCCCTGATGCTTTCTTGTAAGAAAGTACCTTTCACATGGGTGGCAACAAGTGTATAGTTGCTTGCCGGCTGTTTGATCATTTAGTATATAAGTATGTTTCATTCATGTTACAATGTATTGGCTCATGTTGACAAGGTTGTTAGCATCTGACCTTGTTCACTGTTTGTCCATGCTATAGAATATTGTTCTTTCGAAATTTCCACAATTTTATCTCAAAGATTGGACTGTTTCTTGCCTTACATTTCGGATGTTTTGTCATCAATTTATGGTTTTTTATACGGAAAATTCGAATGTTTATGCCAAAATCTGGAGCTTTTCATGTCAAATTTTCATCGGCTTTTTTATTCGAATTTCTGTTGCACGAAACATGAGTGACGAAATGTCCTGACAAACTGTCACGATTTCAGCCTTGCAACCGCAATTTTCACTGATTTTATGTCGAGATTAAAAATTTTCTCTCGAAGATTTTGCTGTTCTCTAAAAAGTTCGGAAAGTTTTCGAATTGCGTTCGACTCTTTTTGCTAAAGCAATTCCGTTGAATTGGATGAATTTACTGACATGGAGAACCAGGATGAACCGTAAGTTAGAAAAATGAGGAGTAACGTACTCCTGTCCCCCTCTCCCCCTACCCTATACTTTTGAATTCAAAATAGAGTGAAGCTGTCCCATCTGCCCGTCCCCCTAGCCCTCCCATTTTTCTTACTATATGTCAATATGTAGCTTTCAGGATGTGTCTTCAACGGAGTTTGGATTACGAATTTACAAAATCGATAGATGAACCTTACGAATGTTCCTCGTGTAATTCACACAGAGGTTGATTGGCGATAATTATATTACTCTGATAAAGTTCTGGTAACAGCTGGACATTTGTCAACAGTGCCCTAGCAACCAGTGGGATTATTGCAAGATAGAGACAGTTATTATACCTCCAATCAAGATCATTTAAGCCACTAAACTAGTTGCTTCTGGTCGTTAAACGGGTTGCCAGCCAGATCGCATAAAACCAAATGATACAATATATGATAGGTATTAGCAGCCAGTGGCGTAGGAAGGTACTTTTGAGTGGAGGGGCTGAAGACTGATCACCGGCCTGGGGGAGGGGTCTAAGGGGAGGGGGTGTCCCCCTCCCCTTTGGAATTTTTTTGCATTTCCAGGTGGCCTCAGATGCAATTTGGTGCAATATAGCACACTTCAACCCACCCACTCCATTTTGTGTATAATTTTGCATTTTCACCTGGCCTTAGATGTTATTTGGTGCTCCAAATGAGATTTTTTTCTCATTTGGAAATGAAAAAGGGGTTTTCTGACTTGCGAAGCGGGGGGGCGGAATGATACTTCCGCCCCTCCACATTTTTCACTGGGGGGGCTGGCGCCCCCCAGCGCCCCCGGTTCCTACGCCCTTGTTAGCAGCAACGAACAAGGAATTCTCATCATGAAGCTACAATTATCTTAACTGGTTGATACTGTAGACTTCATGCATTCATTTGTTGACGTCATCATGACAATAGTTAGAATATTAGGGGGTGGGGTTATGTGGGGACTTGTGGTGAGGGGTGGGGGGATGGGCGTGATCTTTCATTTTACCAAACGTACCGATTATTAAACAAAATATGGTTGAAAACGATCCAAACCTATATAGGCACCCTCCTATACTTTCTCTCGTCCCGCCATATTGTACATTTAATCATTAAGTAATATTTTTTTCCCGTTCGGTGCTCTGACATTTCGTTTCTCGGAAACTTTTGTTCGTATACTCGTATTAGTCTCGTATGAAAAACCGCTGCTGACTGGCTGACGTTTTCGTCCGTTTATGAAATGAGACTATAGTTGGCTAATCAAGTTATTGAAACATAACCTGTTAATGGATTTTGACATCGAATAGCTTAGAAATATTGATCAAGAACAGCACAACAACCTACATTCCGTCTATCAAGGAAATAAAAAGAATGTATCAGAAATGACCTGAATAGGTTAACAGCGAAAATACAATTTAACCCAAACAAATGCTAACATGAGTAAACATACGGCGGTTATTTGCCTGAAAACTACAATTTTTCTGTTCAGTTATTTCCATGAGTGATATTTTCAAAAGTGAGCGACTAAATACTCTAATCTCTAGCATAAGAAATATAGGAAGAGAGAGATGATTACGGAAAGGGGGGCATGTAGTGAGAGGAGGAGGGGGGTTAGAGTTAAGAAGTTGTAGAGGAAACAAATTAACAAATTAAAGAATGGACACAAACAGTGGAAGTCAATAGAGGGCGCTATGTATTTATTGTCAAACACCGAAGAAGGTTTTCGAGCACAATTAGACTACTGACATATTCAGTCTTACATAACAGTAAAACCGACTGAAAGCATATCAGCGACAAACTGAGCTGTATCTATAGTCTATGAAACATGTACCCGCTGGGCAAATTGAATCATTCTTGTTCTGCTAAAAGCAAGGCAAAAATATTTATTTTATTTTTATATGCTCCAAGTTTACCATCATTGGTCCCATACGTACCGTGTAAGCCCCCCCCCCCCTGTAGCAATTCAAACCTCAGATCAGTCAGAATAAGCGACATATAAGAGGAGCTGAGTGGCGTAGAAAGGGTGTAATTTGGGGATGGAGGAGTCAGAGTGGAGGAGCACTCCGAGGTGGAGGGGGGGTCAATAATAACAGACTCCCAGTTTGGTAACAAAAACAATGAATTTTTGTAATGAAATTTCCCATCTTGTTAATCACACTCCAATGTGCCCTTCTAACGAAAAGTTTTAATAAAGTAAACATTTCCAACATAAACATTGATGCAAAGTTGCCTATTGTTCAGTAATGAAGAAAAATATAAATCAAAGTACTAGTCTTGATTTCACCAGCGCCTCCCCTGTTTTAGAACCAAAACAAGGCTTTACAATCGTCGTAATCTTCGCAGACAATGAAGGACTAAAGAAACGAAATACCCGGAATTAACTGAAAACTTTATAACGCATAGAAGTATATGAATAAGGGAACACTGTTTAGTAAATTATAAGCAATGGAAAAATGCTATCCAGTCATAATGCTTGTTGAAAGCGTTCCATAAAAAAGGGCCATTTCTTAAATAGGGGCGCTAGACAGATTTGTTTGGGGGAATTCATGACTAGCAAAGCGAGTGTGAATTCAGTACAATTGCCCCCCCCCCCCTCCTCCTTGCCTCCTAGAGCAGATCATTATTTCCCCGGGCAGTGATTATGTGTTGACTCTTGGCGATGTTTGGTCTACCGGTATGTGGATTCCGCCCCCCCCCTCCGCCCCTGAAAAATAAACACTCAGACGTCAAATGGTGAATTCTGAGGCATATTTTGACTACAAATTAGGCCTTTAATTAAGCTGTCTTAACGCCCGGTTTAACTATAAAATACTTTTCTTTTCTTGTATAAACAGCCTAGTGTACCTTTCTTTTTCACAAAGCTATTTTCCCGTATCTATTTGCTGTGTTGCCCAGAGAACGCCCACGGCAACGCTTTCGATGGTGACATTCGTATAATGTTCCGACGTCTCTATGTTCCGACGTCTCTCTATGTTCCGAAAAAAGAAAAAAATCGGAACAATTTTTTTTTATCGAAAAATTTGTTTGTACCAATAAAAGTAGTTTTGTAACCCCAATATTTTTGTGACCAAATTTTTGAAAGACTTTTTTTTGGACCAATATATTTCGGAGCAAATTTATTGAGACCAAATTTTTTTTCACGAAAAAAAAAAAAAAAAAATGTGATCCAAAGTTTGTTAATTGGGGGCAGTGGCCTGCGCGATTGATACTAGGTTTGTATCGGACATATTCTCGGGTATGTAAAATACAGTGGGCAGGCCCATTCGTGGTAGGGAGAAACGGACTCTGAGCAGGGAGTTGTTATGGAACAACTCCCTGCTCTGAAGCATGTACAGTCTGCACACGAGCAAAATAGTATTACAAACGACTTGGCCAAGACTAAGACGCGGTAATCTCTTTGTCTTCGTCTGCTTCAAATCGTATGGACAGCCATAGGCGTACGAGGCGGGGGGGGGGGCAGGGGGGGGGGGCAGACTGCCCCCCCCCCAAATTTCCAGAGGACAAGAAATTCGGGCAAAAGTCCTGAAAAATTCGGGCAGCCTAAGAGGAGAAAAAAAAATATCTATATATATATTTTTTTTCTCCTCTTAGGCTGCCCGAATTGTTCAGGACTTTTGCCCGAATTTCTTGTCTTCTGGAAATATATATATATATATATAAATATGCAGTAGCTTGCCCGAATCTTTTTCAAATTTTTGCCCGACAATTCCATGATTTTCTTTATTTAGCATCATGATGCCCGAATATTTCCGTGTAACACCACCGTAAGCGCAGTTCATCTGGGCTACCACGCTTTTTGCACGATCAATTTTTTTCTAACTAGTCAATTGTATACCTGGACCAAGGGCGGCGGAACCGGAGGGGGGCACAGGGGGCACGTGCCCCCACTTTTCCTCAGGTTAAAAATGTGCCTTTTATCTACATAAAAATTGAGGTGCCTCAAGTTAGCAAGAGGCCAGGGAACCAGAATGAACACTCGGGAAGGGCCGTTTCCGGCCATCTGAGGGGTTAATAAAACCAAAAATTTTATAGTACGCTCCGCGCCAACCAATGGTGGCGCTCCGCTCAGATAGTCGTGCATACAACTTTGCAAATCCTGGCTAAGCCCCTGACTTTTAATGAATTTCTGTGGGTCAAACTCAAAGCTATTTCGAATGGAAAAGATTTGTTTAGATATTAACAAGAAAAAAACTCTGATTCGGAAGATTCCTACATTAGCAACTAGCATGATTTCACCTCATTTTGTCTCAAAAGAAAACTTGTTCTTTGTTTCCCAATTTGCACATTGGATATTGCAGTGCTAGTATGCATATATTCCTTTAGGGGGGGGGGGGCGTTGATGGAGTGATGTGTTTACACAAATAAGATAATACAATAAGAGTTATAAAGGGTACTAAATATAAGGCTGCATCAGTCCAATCGAATATCTGCAAAGTGCCCTTCGACACGTTGGTGCCCCCCCCCAGATTAAAAGTGCTTCCACCGCCCTTGACCTGGACATCCCCAACATGAGTGTATATAAGAAACGTATTCTTGTACATGGATGGTGGGGGGGGGGGGGTGCCTACAAGCCTAGAAGTACAGGTTTATCATATTCTTTGTTATATTTTATACTTTTTTGTGAGACAAATTGCAGTCTCACCCGACACAGCGACATTATCCCGCCTACGTGTCGTTGAACAATGTATGTTTTTCTGGAGGTAGCTGAGTACTGTGTTAAAATAATAAATAAGGTAACTAAATAGGAGCTTCAAAAATATACTGTCCCATTTTTCCCCTTCAAAGTGATGTTACCATTTTTTCTTCTTCTAATTTACCAAATTTTTGGGGAAGTGTAAAATTTCTAAAACGTGAGATTATAAAATAAAGAATGTTTAGATGCAACTTGCAAGGCCTCAGAAGTGCCGTTTCCGGCAATCTGAGAGGCATTGTGTGCCAAAAATTTTCTTGTACGCTACGCGCCAACCGATGGTGGCGCTCCGCTTAGATAGTGTCATGGGAACTTTCGGGCACAAAAAGTTCTGCCCCCCCAAACTGAAATGGTCCCGTACGCCTATGTGGACAGCCTGGTGTTGCAAATCTCAGTGTAGTTATATATACTCTAGATATGATACATGGAGATACATGGACCAGCAAAACATGACATAGGCCTAGTTGGATTTATACTGTACTATCATCGCCCGCCACCTGAAATGTAACCATCTTCCTACACAACGAGCACTACTGCACTAATCAGCAACGAGGGAAAGCGTTACGAATAGATCTTGACTTTCAGTACTGCTGTTTACAGCAACTCATAAACCGACGACTACACAGCGACCGTGTACGTAACCGGGATGTGACCCGTACGAAATTTCTCCGCCGCGGATTAGTTACGCTACGACGCACGCGCAGTTGTGCTTTATTGTCTAGTATTTCTTCGATTGACCCCTAATGATGAGCAAGACATAACATATATTGACTGTATGTCACAGATCAACTGTGTGGCGCTAGCTATCCGCTAAAAGCAACGCTGCTCGAGGACTATATGGCTTCACACATGTTCAGGTAAAACAAAATACTTCAACTTATCATCCCACCAATCTTTAGTCCTTCCTTGTTTTGCAAAGGAAGGACGTATAAACCGATTGAAGTGTCAGCCTTTCCTGTGTGTGGTTCATCTTTCGGAAACAGTATACGGATGATGTGCCCAAGCAATATTTTCCGTTATTAGATCGTGTTACAGTGTCAAACCATCTCATCATTTCTGCGGGCTATGACAAATCGGCTGTTTCGAATCATTCCGTAAAGATGTCTGCCACTGTCGGCCGGTTGTACAGTAAGTCTATTTGACTGTTATTTCGTATAAAACTCTATATTAGTATTTGACAAATACGTCGGTGGCATTTTCTCATTGTGTTCTACATACGTATCATTGTAATTGATCTATTTATGAAAATATTTATATTCGAAGTATAGTAGGCCTATGCTCATTTCAGCAGCTTCAGTCCTCGAATGTTTTGGAATGGTTTGTCGAATCGCCATTGCGTATCAGGTTTTTATGTTTTGCCTGTTGTGTTGATGATTAATGTATATTTAAGATTGTGAAAATGGTTAATTACTTGTAAAGTGTATCGATGTAGTACATGAGCAGGACTACCCTTATTCAAGATGACAATAATAATTAAAAAACAAAGTACTGGTATACAGTCCAGCGTGGTCATACATCACAGGAGAATACTTGCAGGGAATGCATGGTACATCCATGCAAAGTTTCTGCAGGCCTGGTAAGTTCGCGATGACAAGTCAATCTATGTATGTGTGTGTGTATGCGTGTTTGTGTGTGTGTATGTGTTAAATATAACTTGGCGTGTAATCCCGATTACCCTAAATGTTTAGAAATAATGTTAGTCATTGTGTTAGAAACGGTATGTGGTTAGTAGATGAACCGTATAACTAAGCACAAAAACCATGTTGCTTTTTGTAGAGGTCAAAGGCCATTTCAAGGTCACCAGAGGTCAAGGGTCTAAAATTCTTGACAACGGATTAGTTTTGATATAACTTGCAAGAACTTCATAGTAATTAGTAATGTTTCAGCGTCCATTTAAAACTTAGTTCCAGAACAGACCGTCTCTTTGAGGGTCAAAGGTCATAGACCTTGGTGTATAGCGCCACCTTTATGAGTATAAGAACGATATTTATCATCCGTGGATGTCAAAGGTTGGTTGAAAACTCCGAAACTTATTTGTGAAAGAACTTTGCTGTCAACGATTGTCAAAACCGTGAAATATTATGGTGTGTCGTGTTTTATTTAATGTTTCACATAATTAAATGTGACAAGGAATCACTAAGCCTATATTTATGTTATCTGGACTACTACATACCCCTCACTCATAGTGTGAGACGTGAGGTTGACTAACTTGACTATGTTGTGTGTAACGTCAATTACGTATGTCATAATGTTCACCACCCATCAGAACAACCCATTCATCCGTTTTTTTACCAAATTCTTTATCGCTCAACTTCGATACATTAGTGGTAATGTGGCTGGGAAATTAGAAAGCATTTTAGAATTTCAAATCATGATTGATAAATTGAAAAACCCCAATGCAACTTTGTGCTTGAATATAGTTATGTCAATATGTCGATTCACTTTTTTACTTCTTTGAATTGCATTTATCTTGGGATTGGTTACCGCCTTTCATGTGCGTGCAGTTTGATCATTTGAATTCACAGCTATACATACACCTATATTGTATGTAATAAACTATTGATTGATATATGATTCATGACGGGGAGAAATCTAACACATCTCTACATCCCTGGCACATGTCTTCATCCGTTTACTATATAACAGTCGTACGTGTGAACTATATTGGCAACAATCCGTCCTATATACCATCAATTAACATAAATATATATGCAGCTGCATCCGTCCGATCTGTAACTTTTCATCACTATAATGATCATCATATACCATAGTTAGTATCTTCACACCTTATTTCATACCCCTCAAGGCCTCAATGCTATATTCTTTACTAATATACGTATAGTTTGCGATCATATCTCAATTCTGAGTACGGTCTTTGAGATAACAGCATTTGAAGTTGGCACGTTTTGAACTCAAAAGTAAACCTGAAGCAAGCTGGTGTGATGAAATAGAATCACAGTGACCATTTCGTTTATGTTTTTCTATAAAGTTAACATCCAAGTTTTACCAATTCAAATTAAGGATGCAACTCAATATGAACACACTACATGTAGTCATTGGCTAATTATTAACTCTCCATCCCCTTAGAACAAGTTGTAAGTCTATATCCAGTCCAAGGTCAAAACACATTTAAAGAAAAGGAAACCATTTTGCTGCCCGGTGTGCAACTATGACGTCACATCAGCTGTTTGTCTCAAGTTCAACTATTGCGCAATCTGTGTCAATGATCAATATCTCTATATAACGCTATGTGGGAATTGCTAGCAAATTTCAGCAGAATGCTTATAATGCTTAGAATTTATTACTCTTTCGACAAAACAAAAAAATCTTCTTTACGTTTCCATAACTTAATAATGGATTTACAAATGAATTTATTATGTGAATGAAAAAATAATGAATTGGTCAATTTGTGGCCAATGTTAAAATATTTAGTGATCGATAATTCGAGCCATATATAGTTGAAAGTTGCCGAGAGATCTTATCATTTTGACGATACCTTTTACGTTTCGATATACTGTATATATAGGTGAGTGTTTACGGCGTAACTTATTACATGGAGGTAAAAACCTCCATGCTTATTAACACTGGTTTTCGACTGTTTACGTTCATCGTGAGCAGGTGCCTGTCAAATAATGCTCGCAATCGTTCAACGCGTTCTTTCTTTTGTGTTGTTGACCTTTCGCGCTAATGCCAGATTATGTAATACTCACTCAGCCATGAAACTAACTCCTCGACTCCTCACTTCAACGGTATAGGTTAACGGTAGGTTAATCGAAGACACACGTTACTCACACCAGACTGTACATAACAGCCTTTATGTATAGTTAAGGGTATACACAACTGCGTATGTAGCTATGTATGCATACTGTTAATCAAAGCAAGTATGTGTTGTGTTATTGGGGGATGATTGTTTATACTTACTTGGCATGGATGTTGCTTTTCTACACGGTGTTAGAAGATAAACATTTGATCTCTCCGTCGTTTGAAAGGATTTCACAATAATGCTCTTCTGCTTATTCGGTAAACCGTCAGGTAAGTTGTCGTTACAATTTTGATGGTACCAACTAAGAACTCTCAACTGGGTTTTGTCCTCTAATACTGTAACCGACCAATACAATGCAATCTGTCTGCTCTGCGAGAACGACTTTCATGCACTGAATCAATAGTGTACGTACATTTTACCCCTATAGTATAGAAATACACGGTATATCGTCTTATTATGATTATGATTATATTTGTTTTTGATGCGGTGGAAATGAATTGATACTTCTTTAATTTTGTCAGAAGAATTAAGAAATTAAACCTTCAAGTGTAAACAGGACTTTATGCATCGTTATTGTACAGGTCTCGGTCACATCAATATAGCGTTTTGAAAATTGTTTCCAATATACTGTATATATCGACTATAGGTATAGATATATCAGGGAATTGTTAACAACTCCCTGGATATATTAGCCGTTCACAACAATTTGATCCATTCACACCATTTTGGTGGGCTGCATCCAGTGGCGGAGCTAGGGGTATTGGTCAGGAGGGGCGAGAATGGTCTGTAGGGGCGCTTTCGACACTAAGCGGAGCGCCACCACAGGTTGGCGCGTAGCAGAAAATTTTTTACAGAAATTTTTTGAGTAAAGAAGATACTCCCTATAGATCGCCGGAAAGGACCCTTTCCGGGCCTGGCTAATTTGCAGATAAACGAAGAATAAATAGGTGTCATCGCCAAATTGCACCAACAAAATGTGACAAATGTCAATAGGTAGTTGAGAGCGCAATAAAAAAGTCAATAATCACGAATAAGTAGCAAGTGGTAAAGGGCTGAAAAGGGCGCCAGCAGTACATTTGAGTCCGTCAGGGGGGGGGGGCATTCGCCCCCCCCTGACTGTATGGACGCTCCGCCACTGGCTGCATCCATTCAACAGCTCTTGATATATTGTATGTACGGCTGAAACAATGAATTTGTGATTAAGGTATAGATAGAAAGTGCTATGATATAATGAGTCATCATTAATGACGTAACATCGTCGTCGTTATGAAAAATATTCGTAGCAAGAGTATCCATGTTTATATCGATGTATTTAATTTGTTTTAACAAACATCCACTAAACCATTTGGCATTTGGTTATAGAGAATATCATTTTGATATGTAACATTTATTGACTGGACCTCTCCTCCCTCTCTGAGATATTTACCTTCTGAAACTGGGGTCCGTGACATTCCGCCGTCGGTACATCCCGCCATAGAAAATGTGCTTTTGCCGCCAGGTAGAAAAGGGGCCATTCCGCCATTTTATCCCGATGGCGGTAAAGCACTTTTTGTATGGCGGAAACTCCGGAAAGAGCACATCATTGTGGGTGCACTGTGGGCCTATATGCACTGTATATTGCTTCGCTTCACACTTCCTAGGCCCGCAAAATCGGTCATTTTAATCGTAAATCAGAATCGGTAGTTTGAATAAACAATCAGCCGAATTTAATTTCGATTTATTTAACCAACTGTATATATATTTGAAGGCAGTGTATCGACTCTTACGAACTAACAATTAAAACTATTCAATCAATCTGTATACATTGATTAAAGACTCCCAATTCTTGTCTTTACTACAATTCAGTCTATCCAGCGAACTATTACATTTGAAGACGAAGTACTATAGTACCTACGTATCCTTCCACGCGTTTCAAAGAAGTTTCAAAGAAGTTTCACCGATGCATTCCTGTACACCAGGGTAAAATCCATTCCTAAAATGTACCTTTCCGCCAAACTTACGCATTACGAGTAGAACACCGGGCCTTGTGACTAATCTTACGCGGTACAGGTAGGACCCTTGCAATGTCATCTGCGAATTAATCAGGTCAGTGAGGTCACACATCCGGAGTCTATGCATGCTGTGTTCTTCAACACCGTCCTGATTCCTTTCGGGGGACATTCATACTGTATAGTTTCGTTTTTCGTCTTCTCTTTTTGAGCGCCTAATGATGTCTTGTTAGTTGTTACCACACAGGCTATGCCAAGCTGAAAACAAATATTCTTATTTACTAATGCGGATTAAGATCTGGGCTTGTGATAGTCCTTCATATCATGGAGCTATTTCGTTAATAGCTCCATGTTCATATATAAAGTTCACGCTGGCAGTACCTCAAGTATATATATATAGTTCAATGGTTGATCGATCTCAGGTTTCTTTTGCATGTGTGATTCGTCCTTTCGGGGTCATCCGATGCCAACACTAGGGTGTCACTCACATAAATCTCATAATCACAAGTAAAAATTGTTTATAATTACTGTGGCCGAAAGCATGCATGTAACCAGGGAGTTGTCATGGAAACTCCCTGATGTAACGCAAGCAGGAATTTGTATAGCGAATTGTTGAAATAGACTTTGTTAGATATGGTCAGGTGTCACTCTGTGGTAGACTGTATTATTATGTAGAAGTAGAACCAAATGTGTTTTCGTCACAGAGCACGCGCCACAGGGTTAAAAGGCACCGATTGTAACATGCAAAACTGTGGTTTTAAAGTATCACTATATTCGTTAAAAACGTTCCTGATTTGTGGCAACAACAGGACGACCGTGTAACAATCGTCAACAACGTCCAGATATGTAGCAACGGGAATGTAAAATTCGTTAATAACGTGATTTGTAGCAACGGCGCCCTTACAGAAAGTTTTTGGGAGGCGAAGTTTTTCTCTTCGCGTTCCATAACAGAACCGAGCGTTCACGCTTAAATCTTGCACACCTTTCTGCTAATATCAACAAACGACGAAAGTGTATGACCTGCCAAACCTTTTGATTGAGTTTTTTTGGAAAGACCCCAAGGGTAATTCTTTTTCTACTCAGTACTAATTGCTGCTGTACTCCTATACTTGGGTAAGTCTGGTAATAAGGCTTTCATCTGTGGCTTTTATCTTTTGTGTGGCCTTATGCATAAAAGCCAATGAAGCAGTCATCTGTAAAAACACACAAAAAAACCACACAAAAACCCAGCCAAGAACCAGTATATCTTCGCGTACCGCAAAGCACCAATGCCTACGGTGACGAGTATCTATGGAACGCCAAAAGGACCACAGGTGGCGCTACTACTCTAAACAGGAGGTGCTACTACCCTAAACAGGAGGTGCTACTACCCTAAACTGGGGGTGCTACTACTCCTATTAGGAGGTGCTACTACTCTAAACAGGAGGTGCTACTACTCTAAACAGGAGATGCTACTACTCTAAACAGGAGGTGCTACTACTCTAAACAGGAGGTGCTACTACTCTAAACAGGAGGTGCTACTACTCCTAAGTGACGATGCTGCTGTAAAAAGGTGGCGCTGCTACTCTAAATAGGCGATGCTACTGCTACTACAGGCGGCGATGCTACTGTAAATTAGTGGCACTACTACCCTAAACGGAAGGTGCTACTACCCTGTAACCAGGGCGTGTTTCCAAGGCGTGTTTCCAAAACAATTTGCACACGGGGTCAGCGAAGGTCACTCTTCAGTTTTCCTACATATACATATTCATGTCTGTACAGAATGAGAGTATCAACGGTTACTACCATATGAAACGTTAGTTTCGATATTAAATTGTGGGAAAATTCAAACAGTTTACGCGAAAAAAAAATCCATACTATAATTACAAAGAATGTCGTTCAACGTGGACGAGAAGATACGCGAATACGTAGAGATGGGTTTTACAAATCAACAAATGGCTGAAATGTTGGACATAAGTGTAACAACGACTAAGAGGAGACGTCGCGATTTGCACATACGAAAGAAAGATTTGAATGTCAAACTTAGTGGTCAGTGATTTCTTATTTCCTTAAATGTAACTCAAACAGGCTCAGGACTGTTAATTCTAGATACATGCTAAATAACGGTGTAGTAAGAATCAACCAATTGTACAATCACATCTAGTAATATATATTAATCGCATATCTCTCATAGTTCAACTGTCAGAGTTATGCAAAAATGCATCGTTTTCAATCCAAAGAGGCAAAGGTTTCCCGATTGATCGAACGAAATATGTTCTACATGTATCTTATAATGATGGGCGAGGTTGTGTTCGGTAGTATAGTAGCTAATGCTTCAAAGTAAATGGGGCCTGACGTTTCGATCCTAGCATAATCTTTCCAGAGGCTGGATGACCAGTGCATTATTTTACAATAGTAACTAATTATTCTTTTTTTACGCATTAATAAGAAGGTATGTTCTCTCCTTAATGTGCCCTCTTCAAATTATTATCAGAAAGAGATTAATGACTATTTCGGCGTAGAATACCATTTAAGGGCTGATCCATGGCGTATGAAAGGAGAGGGGGCCATACCTCCATAGTCTGTCCGAAGGGTAACGTTTTAGTCGTCGGGGGGGGGGGGGGCTTTCGGGGAAACCGTGAAAACAAACAACAACTTTTGAATTTTGTTTCTTCAAAATTTAAAGTTTCAACATACACAACCATGTGTATATATAAACCTAATTATTTACCTAATTTGATTTAGGCTAAACATACATTTGAAGCCCGAACTGTGTAAAATTCTTCCGAGAGCACTCCCCAGGAAAATACACATTCATGAAACCCATAGTCACAGCCTGTCTTTAAGGTGTATACCTCAACAAATCATTCGGGGAGAGCGATTGGAATTTAGTCCCCACCTTTGGAATTATGTGCCCGTCACCGGGGCGTGGGTAGGCTATAACGTTTATTGAAGTTTAATGCCAGAGTTACCATGATCACAATTTACCTAACCCATACAATCTTGTAAGGTAGATTGTGTTCGAGGAACGTAATAAACTTGGCGTGGTGAAACCAAGGAGCTGTTACTTGCTCCCTGTCCAAACAGGATGACAGTATATAGATACACTATAAATGACACAATACAAAACTTTTAAGTATGACAGTCTTTCATATACTTATTTTAGTTAATGGCTCATGCACATATTTAAACCTGAAACAAGAGTCACAGAGTAAAGAACCCCCATTCCCCCAACACAAAATAAATCATACTAATGTTTACATGGTGATACACCTTTTCCTTACGGACATGTTTGCAACCGCGCCACAATGAGTAACAATAATGGGTTGACAGAAAACTTTATTTTTACCAAGGAATTGATACGTAACTCATTGGTTCTACCATGGAAGTCTGATCAATACTTCCACGGTTCAACCGATGACAGGTTTCTTTGAATAATAATAACAACTACATTGAGGTAACCGAGCAATCAATTTGGTATATGTTGTCACAAAGAGATAACACCACCCTTCCTTGTCGCAAACCCGTACGTCCCTAAAAACACATTAAAGACCAACTATGGAGACTTTTCGATGAACATAAAATCCCACCATTTTTCATGTATGTAATCCTTAACTGACTCCAATTACATTGCTGTAATTAACTTTACCAATTTCGGACGTTAAATAAGTGAAAAATGGGACGAAAAGTCAGCTTCTATTTCAGACATTCCTGAAACATTCCTAAGACATCAGGTGACCATGTGACGTCAACGTTTGTATACCTCACTCACAACTATACTTTTAGTGTGTAAAGTCGTATACTTGAGCTGCCAAAAACATCAACGATATTACTCCTTTTTCCTCAAAATGTCACAATTCTGTGTTGTTGGAGGTTGCAGTTATACCTCATCCAACAAAATCATCAGCTTTTTTAGATTTCCGAGTAAAAGAACCGACGTAAAACGCCGCAGACTTTGGATCAATTTTTTGAGATCCACGCGGAAAGATTTTTCAGCACCCGGAGTATCTCATGCCCATGAGTCCACATGCATGACCCTGCTTCTGTGTATGCTGCAAGCCTGCAAATGTCTCATTCTGTGAAAATTATATACTGTCGATAGCTGTGTCGGACCATGGTCGGACATAGCTAATGTGAAATTGACCGTAAACACGCCCTGGACGTCCTTACATGTAACATTATATCACGCAATTGACAGTAATATATTTACTGTAAGAGATGACCGTATATATATACGGTAGTTAGTTACAACTCTCGCCGGCGTTGGCTCACAGCATGTGTAAATAGCCATGTTAGGATTTATCTATTTCATTTGTTGTATTCCAGTATCGTGAGTTCGTGATACATGTGTAATATTGTCCGTTCTGTTTATTCCGACATCTGCATGGTCCAAGGAGTTGAATAAAAACGGTAGTATGTAGCGATCGGACGTTTTATTTCGTTAGTGACTGTCTTGTGATTGTGGGATGTTAGTACTGGTCAAGGCCTGTTTCAACTAGACCTAACTCTATGGAATTACACAGACTCACGGTAGTTTTTCGCCCAGGATTGAACAAGAAACGTGGATTAGGATATTCACTGCTAAATTTGTTACAGGATACTTTTTCTGTGTTTGTATACTTTTGGATTTTAAAACGAGTAAGTACTATGTAAGTATATTGTACCGCACGGACCTATTGACGCTACGCTATGTAAAAGATGCCTCCATTTGAGTGGAAATTTTGCTAATAAAATAAGCAATTTAACTAAAATTTCTGCTTATAATTTTCTTAAAACTTGTTGTTAACCTTCATGTGTTCTTGTTTTAAGCTAACAGCTTTTCAAACGCTCGAAATTGGAAGTCAAAAACAGTACAATTGTTCGCTATCTGTGTACAAACAGTGCCTATATCAGCGTTTGATTTTCGCGGTATACAAACTTTGACGTCACACGGTGACCAGAGGCTCCTTTGGGTCAATCTCTGTTTTCAGACATTCCAGAGGTTCATGTCACGTGACTACCCAAAATGTCCATTTTAGTGGTCGTTTTTGATGGGTTATAGTAGGTTTTGGAAGATTATTTTTTACACATATTGATTATGGGTATGTAAACTCCTAAATTAATGGAAAATCTCAAAAAAAAAAATTGCCTCCATATTTGGTCTTTAACCACTTTGTGGGTCTATTTGTGGCCGATTAACTCTTCGAGGCTATCACATGGAAACTTTTAGCAATTTGTCAAAGCAGAGAGAAAGAGAGAGAGAGACACCATATGCCAACAGTAAATAAACCAGGATAATTACTCAGTATATGCACTTCGAACATTTCCATATTTTTTACACAATCAGTATAAGGATAGCTTGCTTTTTCAAGTTGATTACCCTTCCCTTCACCTCCTTTTTCTTAAATTGGTTTATTGTATTCATTAAAGATCAGTGCATATAAATTATTATCCCCTTTCATGTAAATAAATGTATATCAGCGACAGAAACTTCACTCTGCAGTTTCTTTCTATATTTAAAGGAGTTTAACCGCTGATCGACCTCGCGAGAGTTTCCTGTGGGGAATAATAGCTTTGTTAAGAATAATGTGGTTTGATTACGCAATAACCACATGCGGCGTGGAGATTGACCTTCATGATAACCCCCTCTATGCATATTGTTTTGGAAACACGCCTTGGAAACACGCCTTGGATACAGGGTAGTAGCGTCTCCAATTTGGAGTAGTAGCACCTTCCGTTTAGGGTAGTAGCGCCACTAATTTACAGTAGCATCGCCGCCTGTAGTAGCAGTAGCATCGCCTATTTAGAGTAGCAGCGCCACCTTTTTACAGCAGCATCGTCACTTAGGAGTAGTAGCACCTCCTGTTTAGAGTAGTAGCACCTCCTGTTTAGAGTAGTAGCACCTCCTGTTTAGAGTAGTAGCACCTCCTAATAGGAGTAGTAGCACCCCCTGTTTAGGGTAGTAGCACCTCCTGTTTAGGGTAGTAGCACCTCCTGTTTAGAGTAGTAGCGCCACCTGTGGTCCTTTTGGCGTTCCATAAGTATCCACATGTCGGAATCGTCTAGTCTGTATCCAGCTGAATAAGGTTTGTTGCATCAAACTCTTCATTTTTGAAATCACGGAGAGATCGATATACAATCTGCTATATATAAATATATATGTACGTTTTAAAGGTACTGTATATTATAGGCGTTGCTTTACAACTTATTTGCTTTCTGCATCAGAATGCTTGCCACTTGTAATACCAATATTTAAACTTTGAACAAATACGAACCAGACATAGGAATATAGGCCTACATATAATGTAGGCATCGTTACAACACATGCAGACATATATTTCAAACGATGTGGTAACTTTGTACTTTTAGGTATATAATCATTAAGATAAATATGCGAATTCAAGAGTGGGTTTAAGTGTCCCAATTTGTTTATATTAATGATATGTCTCTTGTTTGTCCTCGTCAGTATATATCCGGAATTAAAGGTGTAAAATAAAGGTATCTTTCATTAAACACCAGGCAATACACCATGAAATGAATTTGATGGGAAGAAAAGAAACTGCTTTTCATTTTGATTATGCAGGGTAAACACAAGGGGTTAGTTAAATATTCATAGTTAGGTCACGTTAATGCATGTCTTACTATATGAAATACAGTTTTTATTTCATCACACAATGTCATCATTTAAGATTCTGCGAAACCAGTTCGTGGCTCAGATCCGATATATCTTTTATTAAGGCATACATCATATGGTGTTGAACATCAGTTGGTCAGATAGAGTATACGAATCATACTGTACAACATAAGTAACGGGAAGGATTGGCTAATGATTTTTTTTTTCTTCAAAATCAATTTCAAGCACACATGTCAATTTGGTGGGGAATTTGATCGTTCATTTAAAAAAATTAAGAAACCCGAAAAATTATACATAATCACCATATGAAAAATGCCATAAATCGCGGTATCGTTTTGGGGCCTATTGTAATCGTACGCTAAATTTCATCTCGATATACTTAAACGATGTATCGTAATATCGTTGTAATGCTACTTATAAAAGTAAAACAACAATTCTCGACACTGAGGGAACCACGTTTAAACAAAGAAGAAGCTCATTTTCATGTCAGGGCGGGCAACTCATGATTGGAACATTTCCTTATATCTTATACGTTGCAATGCAATGTTCACATTGCCATGCAGTGTGACGAAGTGTAAATTCTTCAGTAGGGTCGTACTTTGTTCTGGGGACTTATAATACTATCTGGTAAATCGATGAATTCGAAGAGTAAATTTAAAACTTGTTCATTCTCCTTTATTTTTACTTCTATATAGTAATAGGTGAATGTTGAGTGTTGACAAACTTGACCTTAAAATGATGATCATGTCAAGTTAAAGTGCTTGCACGTGACGTTTTTGATTCCGTAACTGAGAACGATAACATTGATATTAAACTTTAAAAAAAATAATAATTATATGAAAGGTGTGTGGTTTGGTGATGTCATATGTAAATTTAGACATTTCTTATAGGCCAAACTGTGTGTTAAAAGGAACATTAAATGGAATAAATCTTTCTTAGCTGTTTGAGGAAGTTGGTAATGACAGTTATCTCTTCGATAGACCAATTGGTTGTGTTTCCTGTAAAAACAAAACAATAACAAACATATATATATGTATATATATACAGACACACACAAACACATTGCAGACAAGAAACAGGATTACAAGCACAAAGCTCGTACGTTAGAGATAGCAGGGCATTGTAAATCAGGATGTTTCCCTGGTTCTACTGTATAGTGTTCTTTATACAGTGCAGTGACGAGTCGTAAAATTCCATGGAAAGTGACACGTTAAAAAGCGTCACACGTTATTCCCCATAAAGAGATATTATAGTATATAACTCGAGTAAACTCGAGTCCAAAACATATGACTTCGACTATAGTCATGAAAATCCCTTTGCAACTGACTCGACCTAGGACCGTACAATGAAGGCTGTATACAGCGCGGTACATAATTCCACACAGTCGTTAGTTTGGTGTACAGAGTGTTGTTACGTATTATCTGTTTGAAGTATTGTCAAGTTGTACATGCTAGCTTGCGATGCATGTTGCCTTGAGGCATATGCTCTCTAGTCCGTAGTAATACGGAGGCGTCTATCGGAAAGAGAGATACAGTACTGTATGTTGTGGATTTCCTGTTACAGGAAACAATTGAGGGACAAAAACTTATGTAGTATATCGAAGCCTATGCCAATTTTTCTATGCAATTATGTCATATACATAATACATGGTCAGTATTCAGAGGAACAGTTTTCATAGACAGTATACGTCCATGATTCATTTGTGTTCTTTGCGCTCATGGAAAGCCCTTACTAAGGACACGGTGATTAAGTGGTTTGATACGATTGCAACCTGAAACCATGCAACGGTCTTTTATACTAACTCCAAGAACAAAGGGGAAAAAAAGTAAGGCGATATTTGTATTTTTTTTTTATTAAATTTATTTCTATGCACCAATTTCGCGAACATCAGTGTCGAGAGCAACCGCGACTACTTTGGAGGTTAATATGAAAGTTATACAGTAATTTAACATTGGTGCATGCCCATTACCGATATGATTGGTATAAGGAAATTCACTGTGAAGTAATATTCAAATATTTCTTCATGTTCATTTACTCTAGATTTAACTTATATATATACCTAACCTACATGTGCCTATAACGTCAATAGTCATGGCTACTTTACTAACTCATCAAAGTTACAAAATCGTTAAATTTCGTATAGCAATGGAGTAATTTGTATAATAGCCAATATTATACTTTTTAAGAAAAAGTCGCCCAGGAAAGAACCTGGGCACGAAAACCAAACTACTGAACGACTGATCCGCTTCTAAACCCAGTCCCCTTACATCAGGATTGTGACTGTGTGATCATCGTCAGGTGTGCATCACCATTCCCCTCGAAGGGAACAGATACTACACATGATCTTAGCCAAAAGGCCGAGAAGCGATATTATATACATGTTTGGGTGGGGTTGTATATGAGGAGTAAGTGACGTCAAGGACTGAACCACATCGACACTAATTAAAGAAGTGTGGGTCCGCTCACAACCGCGGTGTTAATCTGCACACCTCACTATCTTGGAATGTATTTGGGACCATAGTATAGACCGAGAGTGACATGTGATTATGAAAAGCAAAGTGTTCCATATCATCCGAATTCGAATGGCTACACTGTACGTAAGCATGGACGTCTTCATCGTATGCAGTGGATACATAATAACATACATACTACATAATACTACATAATACATACTTAAAAGACATGGCTCCCTGATAACACAACTGGGAACAACGGTAAGTAAGTGAAAAACCATGACCAGCAAAATATATCTTCACTGATCCATGTATGAACGTAAGCATCAACATGCAGAGTTGTTTATCTGTGTATTATAACATCATATTGCAGGATATTAATGATATTCATATATCGTTAACCAATAACCATAATTAAAGTCACTTTAATAATGCTGGTATATGCGAACTGTTCACGATAGCAGCATCGTTTCGTATGTTCATAATTTGTCACTGTAATATGCGATACATCATACAGTATTACAGTTACCATGGCTTCAGTATGTCCAATCGATGATATGCGATCACGTGGTTACATAATAACAAACCACTTATACAGTAAAGAACCATGTACAGTACTCAGGTACTTAACGAAGCTTTGTCTGTATGGCTGGTATATGTCCGATGTTTGAAACTATACCAAATTATAGGCTAAACAGTATACTGATAAAACAGATGGTTCTGTGGCAGGAGCCCATGTCTTTATCCAACAGGACCCCCCTCCCCCTCACCTCCAGTTACAACAGAAATATGAGAAACACTACATAGCGTCCACATATAATGTTAATGAATCTATACTGAGTTTCTTGAATGAATCTGATGTTAAATGCATGGAATATGATGTATGACGTAATTTTGATACTGGGATGTATTGCAAAGCACTTACTTTGCTGGACTCTATACAAGTGTTTTATATCCACAGTGCTTTGTAAGCTGTACCTGGATAACACTAAGCAGACAAGGAGTAGGCTACAGTAGACATGTTCGTTCATGTAATGAAATGTCTTTTAACCATTAGTTGTTCTGCTCGGCTATTGGCATGGCAATGCGTCTGTCTGTCTATCTGTCTGTCTATCTGTCTGTCAACAATGGTTGAGAGGCTATACTACTCACAGGTCCTCTGCTAAATTTTACCAGGCTGCTGGGGGGGGGGGGGAGTCGTTAAATACATTAGGAGGGTATCGATTTCATCCTTTTATAATCCTTTGAATCTTTCAAACTTCTAATCCTCCATTTCCTCTTATTTCTTATTTGTTCGTGGTTGTACATTTTTACGTCTTTCGTATAGCATTATTATGTGTCCTATTTATAAATTTTGTAATTTATACTGGAATAAAGAAATTGAGATCAAACAAAAGGTCTTGTCATTTGTGTCATGATAATAGTACAAACAGTGAAATAACGCAAAGGGCTTCTCAAACTTGATGTACTCTATTCTAAGGTCAAAGTTCATTGGTGTTAAAAGGGTAATAATAAATTGTAAAAATCAGCTAACTAGCTCAATTGCTTTATCAGTGAGCTAACTGTAGGTTAAAATTTGAGGGGACAGAGGAAAGGCATCACAAAATCACCAGGCTCTCTGCCTTTTAATTGATCAACATAATTTCATTACTTTTTGACAGATAACCAAGGAAACGCCATGAAGAAAAGCCGGCTATTTTTCTTTACATTCGCCCTGGGAATTGGTGCATTGCTTACCTGCTTTCTGTACGAGGAAGGTATGTTGGTATTATTTAAAGCCTATTTTTTCCATATATATATATATATAAATATATATATATAAATAATATATATATATATAAATATATGTATATAAATGTATATATATATATAAATAAATAAATATATATATATATATATATATATATATATATATATATATATATATATATATATATATATATACATACACACACAGTATACTTGAAAATCTTGCTTTCAGTTTTTTTCTTTCTTCATAGACAAATATAAATATATATAAATAGCTATAGGAATCACTATGCCAACTGGCTTTCTATTTTTGGATATAGAAAACACTCTTTGAAACCTCACAAAGAGGAAGAAATAAAAACGTAAAGAAGAAGATAAGAAAAGAAAGTAAAACAACATAACATTTTGTGATTAACGATTAGTTGTTTTGTTTTCTGTTGTAATATGGCAACTTTCTCTTACGAGGCGGATGTATTTTTCAAATCATAATGTTGTGTATTATTATACCTCCAAATGATACTATGATTTTGATGTAATTTGAGAATTGAGAGGGGATCTAATGTTTTAATATAAACTCAAGTTCACGGAAATAAAGTCCGTTTTCAAAATATACCTGATACTACGAATGCCGTCACCTCGTTTGTTGTCTGAATCAGTCATGAACTTGTGACCTTTATAGCATGTTGTAAGGATTTGTCCATGAAAAATAAAATAAAAATGAAATGATAATGATGAGGAACTCAATGCCACTGACAACTAGATGGATTTGGCGCCTTCTGGCAGTAATGCAATAAGCTCAGAAAATGGACTCACAAACTGCACCACTAGAAGTGATTATTTTCTGATTCAGAGGAGGCCTGGAACACCTATAACCCCTCCCTCGTTTTACTCCTCTGAATTTTACGACCGTCGTCTAATTAAAACTGTCACTGTAACATGCTAACACGCTCTCTTATAGTACGGATTTATAACGATTCCATCATTGCTATTAAATTAGTCTCAGGTCTGTATAGCATGAAGATTGCAGGAGTTGAATTCTATGGGCGAAATTAAATGACCAAAAACAAAGTATAGGGATCCACGTATGATGGATGGTATGCAAGAGACTGTGTGAACTCCCATGCACACTTCTGACTGCATCTGTATATACGTAATAACAATAATAGTTTGGGCAAAGGCGACTTTTAGAGAGGGGGTAGGGTCAGTATTGTTATTAGGATGATTGAACCAGGGAGACTCCCTGATTGAACATACGGCCAAGGAAGTGAGGATATCAGCGCCTCAAGAATATTGCATCCGCTGAGAAAAATTAGAAGAAAGGGACGGGGGGGGGGGGGGGGTTGATGCATCCGTGTTGCAGTCGGTCATAAAAGCGCGCCTTTTCGGATTTTCCCGTGCAAGAACATATATTGTAATGCATGATTTATCATTACCCCAATTGACTCATTGGCTTGTGCGGTATGTACCGTTCTGACTAATTGGCTTGTACGCATGTACCGTTATGACATTGACAATGGCATATAATGTATGCACTTATTCGGATAACCTTGAGCCAAATTAAGAGCTCTATACCAAAAAGTTCGTTGAGTAATTAACCGTTCAATGCAGAACAGAATTGCCTGTGTCCCACACATAGTGTTAGTGTAGCGAGTCATGACTGGTAACCACTCATACTTTCAAGTGAAAAGGAATGGGGTAAATAGTTGACGTAATTACACTATTGCTATTATAAACAAATATAAATATTAACTTAACTGTATCATGGTTTGACGGATGACGGCAGGAAGAATCTAATCAATACTATACAAGAAAATTAGAAATTTGAGTACTGCTATAACGTCATATTGCTACTTCGCTTTTCAAGATTTTTACCTTTCGAATGTCTGAAATGCCACTTTAAGGCTTGAGGAGTTGATGACGTAGGCGGCACAATTCAGGTCTAAATGCTCAGTAGTCCATTTCTTGTATAAATTCGAACTTTTCAACCAAAGACTGTACTTTTAACCTTCATACCAAGCAAAATTTCCCCTAAAATAAGTTAAATAACACAAAATCTCTACCTCTGCGCCATCTGTTAATGGCATGCAGTTTGTAAATTCATTGCAGATTGGAGGTTTTAGGGAGGACGGAGGAGAAGGGAGGGGGAGGGGTGGGGTGAGACGGGGTCCTCGAGGCTTTCAATTTGATAAGAAACGGATATGTGATCTTGTTGTAACAATGACGGAGAGAGGGAGAGGTGGAGATAGAGTATGGTGAAGAGAATGGGGCGATAAAAATGGTTTTGTCTGAGTATTCAATTTAAACTGAATTCGTTTTACATTTTGGTTTCATTACCAAAATTAATATTTTTTTCTTATTTCAGGAAAAACGATACCTTTTGCAGAGGCCTTCGGGATCAAACAGAGGAACCTTTATCATTCGGAAGTTAGCGAATCGACTGCGTCAGAATCGAGTCACGTCGAAAGAAGGAGGAAAGTTATATTTCTGGTTTCATCGAAACGGTCTGGCTCATCTTTCGTCGGAGAATATTTCAACAAACATTCCGATATCTTCTACGTCTTTGAGCCTTTACAGATGCTAACTTTTTACGTACTAGAAGGGAAATTAAATAACAGTGCATTCGATGACGTTGCCATGGATATCATGCAAGGTTTGGTAGATTGCCAATTTAACCATGGCTACAATTCTGCCAAAGAATGGTTAACACGTAAAGCGCCAATTTGCATCTTTAACCAGGAACTAGAAAAGACCAAACTGTGCTCTGAAGATCACAATGAATTTACCTTAACGGAAGTAGAAGCAATGTTGACGGCAACTTGCGAGACTATGAAAGACATTGCCTTTAAGGTAATAAGGATACAAGATCTTGAATTAATCAAACCGTTAGTATTAAACCAAACTATAGACGCTAAAGTATTGTATCTTGTACGAGACCCTCGAGGTACAATGAACTCAAGAAACATCAATGAACAGAACTTTGATCTGATTCGTCGAATGCAAAATACCGGTACGCTGTTGGAAGTTGAAGACATGTGCGACACGATGGAGCATAATCTTAAACATTATTGGCTGGATACACCCACGTGGTTAAAAGGGCGGATTAAAATGATACGATACGAGGATGTCGCCCTCAATCCGATCGATCTCGGAAAAGAAATATTTCAGTTTATAGGAAGAGATTTCGATCTGGAAGTCATAAAATGGTTATTTTTGAGCACTCAAGATCAGTCGACTGATGAAGTAGGTAAAGGACAATATTTTAAGACCTCTCGTAATTCCGCTAAAAGAGTGACCGGTTGGCGAAATGAATTTAGTTGGTCAAGAATTTCATCTATTCAGAATAAATGTCAAACAGTTATGAAAATGTTAGGATACTTGTCTATTCAATCAGAAGTATCTTTAAGAAATTTTAGTATTCCTTCCTTTTTACCATATCAACCTTTAGTTAACAGTACTCGTTAATGTGTTAACTCGTTCTTTCTCTTGTTGTAAATCTGGTTTCTATGTTACTCTTTGTCTTTCATAAGTTTCTTGGCGATATTCACTTTTCTGGTTGAGTCGGTGAAGGCCGTTATTGATCATACTAAATTTATATATTTTATATGTGTTATATATATATATATATATGTTATATATATATTATATATATATATATATATATATATATATATTAATATATATATATATTAATATATATATATTAATATATATATATATATATATATATATATATGTTGATACTAGATGAGACTAGTGGAACACTAGTAGTTGTAACTCGGAGTTTCACGCTTTGTAGCGATCTTCAGACAACTGGTAGCTTCAAGTTATGCTCCATGAATATATAGGATCCTCGTCGGGATTACCGGGGATTATGCGGTTGTTGGTGTATTGTTCTGCCTGAGTATTCTCTTTCGCGTCCGTTCTGTTTGTGGGTTTGTAAGACTTTCTTCGGTGTTCGGCTGTTGGTGTATTCTCTTTTGCGTCCGATCTGTTGTTGGGGTTTTTTGCCTTCCTTCGGTGCTCGCTCCTTAGTTGTGTGTGGTTCTCTTGACGGTGTTTGGTGGTTGGACTGGAGTTGTTTATGTCAACATAAACAACATAAAATACATCCCGTCTCTCACGAAAGGGCTCCTTCCTCCTCTCCCTCTTCAACTACCTGCTCCCACCCCACTCTCTCCCCTCGACTCTTTCTCGCTTCTTTAGTTATCCTTTCTCAATCTTTAAGAAAGGCTTGCAATGTTTACAGAAAAGCCGGCACTACGAAGAACTGAAATAATACCGATGTAATAATAACAATAATAATAATAATAATAATAATGATAATAATAATATTAATAATCAACAGTTATTTTTACGACGGTTAAGCGACCACTAATGTAGGAGAAGCGGGTGGCTTCCAATTCAACACTGTAACTCAAATTTGGAATCTTTTCAGAATATAATATCGGCTCGTTATGAAACGCAGACCTATCGCTTACTTGTTTTCACCCTTCAAAGGCATTGTAAACATTTCTTAACACTTGATGTTACAAAGTTTGAGTTCCTTCTGAGGATAAACGACCAAAATGGTATGTCATAATAATAATAATAATACCAATAATATTAATAATAATGATGTCTTGGTATGCCAGCCACTTTAGTGAATTAACAATCCGTAAGTCGGTAAGGGTTCCTTCTAAAAACTGAAAGTATTATTGGTCAATGGGAATGTAGTTTGAACTGATATTATATACATCTTAAATGAGTACTGCATGTCAACCTTGCTTCTTTATCTTTTACGTCATGTTTTAATGAGGCCATAAGATTTTTTTTAGTCTTTTCTTTTAAAAAGTGTTCTACCACTGTCACAATACTTGCACATTATCTTGCGTGCTGACAGCAAACTCAGTGAGGAAGGTTAAGGCCTTTGTTTTATATTGATGAGATTTCTGTATAATTAATACCCATGGAACAGAAGGTGTCACGTGAACCTCCTGTGTGTCATCTGTCATAATCTTTGCGTCATTCTATTCTTTATATATTATCACAATGCACCTGGCAATAATGGTAAGGAAGGGGCGTACCGTACCCACGGGTATGTTCAGGTGTCGCGGTCATTCCGTGGAACGCCAATTCACCACAGTCTTACGTCAAGATGAAAAAGTATAAAAAACAGAAATAATATGGAGATTTGGAGAGAAAGGGAAAGGAACCGAAAGGAGAATAAACACCACATAGAGTACTATATAAGAAAAAGGTATCATGACGTATGATATTGTATAATGTCGTTGAAAATTCACAACACGAATATGGAAAAGATCAGAAGTTTTGTTCCATCTTTATTCAATTTTCATATTTGCTTATCTTATGTAAAATCTAAGTAAAGTCTTATCAAACTTGCAAGAAGAAAACTACTTAAATTTGATGTCAAGTATGAAACCGAATGAAAAGCCTTAGTTGGATAATAATAATAATAATAATAATAATAATAATAATAATAACAATAATAATAATAATCATCATAATAATAATAATCATAATAACAATAATAATAATAATAATACCGATAACGGTGCTAAAGGCGCATCACAATATTACTCTGGTCAATGATAACCTGTCAAACATAAAGACAATCCCTCCACATGGCAGCAGTTAAACAGCGCCCAGCTGACAGTTTTATCTGACCGGTCCCCATTTATACACCTGGGTGAAGAGAGGCATTGGAGATAAAGTGCCTTGCCCAAGGACACAACGTAATGATCTGACCAGGATTCGAACCTGCAATCCTTAGATCACACGTCCACTTAACCACTTGACCACAACAATAAGAACATGTAAGAAGTTAACGCTGATTTTAATTGCCCATAAATAATAGATGACCTAAGTTGTGCCAAAGTTTATCGCAAATTAAATCCTCTTTAATTTGTTTTACCGAAAATATAATAAAAGTTTCATTGTTAAATATTGTTATATATTACTATATCAATGTTCAAAGAGACACACAAAAAAAAACCCACACAAAAATTAACACGTGTATGCATTTGATCATGCATCCGTTTTATCATTCATTTCTGTTAACGTGGTACTAATGAAAATAGGTTCCCTTTTTGCAAATTCGGGAAGAACGTTTCCCATGTATAGTAATGAAGCTTTAGTATAGGTCTCACGGTGTCTCCTCTCATGAAAAGATATATGCAGATAGGTATGTCATGTGGGTGTCGTGACTCAGTCATGAAATACGACAAGACGACGTCTAGTGTGCCCTTTTATTGCTTCTCGTGAAAAGTTACATATAGAGCTCGGTCATGCACGAACACCTCCCCACCCCCCCAAATCGATCCACTCTCAATTCAAGTTCCCTTATACACTGAGACTACCATAAGACGTACGATCGTGACGTCATCACGTCAAGTGAGTACAACGAGTCTCTTGGGAAATAGAAAAAAAATAGTTGTTCAATTGCTCAGTTGGAATGAAGAGAACAATTGCACATTTTGCAGAACAATGTCGAATTGACGAGATATGATAAGTTGTCTATTAAACATTTTGTAGAAAATTGTTCAATTGATCAGTTAAAGCAACTGACCAATCCAACATTTTTTCTGATTTTTGATAAGATATTATCTTGTCATCCAAACAATTTACTGAAAATTGTCAACTTATGGGGCAAAGATTTTCTTATATTGATGGCACTTTTAAGCTTCTGTAGATTCGTGTACTTACACATTAAAGTGAAGATAGGCATGAGAGCTTCTCACGAGGTTACAACAATTCAGTGATGCATCACATGCAGTTCACTTACATCCCATATTTAAAAAAAAACATAACCTTTGAGCGAAAGGATGTTTAGTCGCAAAACAGACCGTGTCTAAACAAAGAAAATGGCTACATATGCCGTGGTGCATCTTTGCTAGGAATGGGCATAATGGTATATAACACGGCAGCTAACAGTTTTTGTGTCATTAAGGGATATGGACTTTTTAGAAGCCATGTCGTTTGGCTTGGAACGAGTGAAACATTTTGAGTCACAGACAACGAGGTGACCATAGAGCCAAGAGTCACATCAAATCACGAAGAGAAGTTACAGGCCGAATCAAATCGAGTCCTTTTGACCTATATACGAATCAAATTGATGCATTGGTGTCTTTCAATCATAAGGTCCCGAGTTCGAGTCACTCCAAGATTAATGTTTGTCGTCCAGTTACAGAGTTGTTGACAATTGACAATTCCTAATCATGGACGTTAAAATATGAATCTAAGAGACTGACTTGCAGCTTGCGGCTTTGATAAGCCGAACAAACATACTTTTCATGCAAAAGTCACAAAAGTTAAAGCTTGGGAACGAAACAACAAACATCTATCTTGACCCATTCTTTCTTTGTCATCCTATCTTGAACGAACTCGAGTAAATATACTGATGCGATAGAGAAGCGGAGCAAGAAAACCAAAACCAATTCGATCCACTCATATCATTCCATTCCCCTTACATCGAGGCTGTAACCGTACGAGCATGGCGATGTTACGTCAAGTGAGCATCACGGGGTCCCTTAGAAAGGGAATACATACTGAGCACGTGCGGACATAGAACAGGTTTAATGACGTCACATGAAAATGTATGTACTTGTGGATACATGTCCGGTTATTTGCCCTTTAATTGAGGGCGACAAAGTGAAATGGTATATCGCGAGCAATCCTTTTATACCCCGTATATCATCCGATCAACGTTTACATGTGGTCTCGTAAAATGAGCTATTTGCGTGAAGTCGTCAGTTCCGAGAAAGGTCTATATGTTATACACATGGAACTATTACGGTAATAGCTCCATGATAAACATAATTATTACCTAAACTGTAATGGTACGGTCAATGTCATATGTCATGGATATTCATGTATGAATGCTGGAGAAAACGAGAAAGAAAAGATGGCCTGATAAAGTATTCACATCAATTGAAAACATCTCTCCACTATCATACAGTTCGACACCGTATATAAATATGGCTAGGAGTTGGTTCTCCTTTAAAGAATAAGAAAAAGTAAGGAAAATACCAATATATTTGTCAAATCCTGGAGAATCGTGTGTACTATCTGATGACATGTTTGCAAACACTTTTTTTTTTACCATGTTATTGCAGTTGCAGTATATATAATGCTAGTTTTGTTGAGAATACCGATTAGCGTTGCAGTGCCGAGCTCGCTTTAGGCTAACACACAAACCTATTCGGTACTGACCAATCATCACTCCTTGATCCCGGGAAAGCAATGTACCGATATTCTTTAAAATCCTATAGTACCGTATAGGCCTATAACATGCCGATTCCCATTATTGCGAGGGTTATATTCAAGTCAATTGTTACCGGTACAATTATAGCTAAGCATTACTTTTTGCTTAATCTGACCTCTCACTTCTCACCTTTCGTAATTCTTAACAGATAAATGTTTGAGAGACAGAAGTTCCCTGCACAGTGTACTTCCCTACCAAGTGTGAGAAATATCGGCCGAGCCCTTTACTAGGAATAGATTTTGACCCACAAAATGGCACTTTCTAGGCCGTTTTAAGGTTCAGATTCGTACATGCGACCGAGAATGTTTCAAATTTGGCTACTTCGTGTGCATGGTTTGAAAATCAGTACACAAATTTGACAGATATTTAAATTGTACATTTAAACCATGACCTTTGACCTCAGTTGACATTGTAACCGCATATATTGATAACGCTATGCATGCTCATTAAAACTGTGAAGAGGTATTTTGAAGGTTTCCCTTTGGGGGTATTGCAAAAAAAGTTAAATTTCGTTTAATTAAGTTCACCTCTAACCTTTACATTAGGTTTGAGGAAAATTCGGCAAGCCGTGAAGAAGGTGTTTTTAAGAAAAATTTCCGATGCATAAGACATATAACCACTCGCTTGAAAAGCTTTTACCACTCTCCCAGGTATGAACTTCCGGTCACCATACACCTTCGTCCCCTTGATCCGCCGCATGATGTAACAGTGATGCATTTAACAGCTTTGGGGTGCAGCATTCTGGGCCACATATAGCTACCGCAAGACATTTCCATAACGGCAACAGCAATTCCAAATTTGAAACATGACATTTTACAGTGCAATATAAAAGTCTTAGACTTGGTCTAACGTGAATAATTTAACTTTTCGATAACGAAAGACGTAGAAACCAAGCCTCGCATCTTCCATGGCACTTAACTGTAACCGAAATCAGTCTACAAAACATAACGCTTCAGCGTTCAGCGTATTAATATTCCACCATCCTGCGAATCGGCTAAATTTGTTGGAAGTTTCGTTTGTCAAATAAGGCTTACGTATACTATAAGCGCGGGGTTCCTTTGTCAAATAAGCCTTTGGTGTAAGCGCAGTCTAGAAAGTATCCCTCCGCCTCAACACTATACATCCGCCCGCGAAAACTGTAGCCCTGACTATGCAATGAAAGGACTATCACGCACCTCAAGTACGATATAATACAGTACCTCTTCATCGTAAAGTCCAACGCCGTTCCGTTCGCGGATCAATTAGTGTACTGTACATATACATCGACGACAGCTTCTATGCAGTATACACATACTCACTATACTGTACATGGTACACTAAACCTTTGTAAGCAGCTTGCTTGCATCGCAACTCGTGTCGGGCGACCAAGCAGCTGAGCAAAAGTACCGTTGAAATTGTAAGTAAACACGAGCTTTTTTACGAAGTGGATTACTCGACATATCTATTGTTCATGACAGTTGTATAAAATATTACTCCTGGTTTAATAATGTGTTTATTTTGAGGTAATATGTATCTCAAGTGTTGAAAAAGAAGCATTTTCTTAGCTACGTGAACGTTTTAATTCGGCAGTAATATGTTCGCAAGAGGCCTTTCGTTAGCATACTGTGTTCGTTATGTATAACTATATGGTGGTGATAACACTAGGCGTTCTTTGTGTGCATGGTTTCGTTGATTTGCAGGGCTTCGTAGCACTTTATGATTGACGTAGGGCTAGGCTAGCGTGTGGGTAGAATTATCAAATCACCGATGAACATGCTTCACATACAAGTAAGATATCTTGTGGTCATTTGTGAACGTGTTTCGCAGTGACTTAAGAACAACATAGTAAGTCATACTGAAGTAACACTGGTGGTTAGGCCGTACCTTACTACCGTACAGAGCAAATCGTAAATAGAAGGATTGTAAACTTGTCTAAGAATGTAGTACCGGTAAGATAAAGAGTCATTGTTGAGAAGATACCTGTCGCCCTCTTTCAGCCTATTCCCTACCCAAACGTGTACAATTGTATAGTGTAAACACTAGCCTAACATATGTGCTGATAATACTCCTTAAGCACATGTTAATAAGTTTTTTATTAAATTTTGATGAGTGTTAATGCATTACAGTACACGGTGCACAGTATTAGAAAACTGGTTAGTTTTTCATGATTCTAGTGAATAGCATTTCAAAAAGGCCAACCAATTTTTTCTTCATCAACTAGCTGTAGACCTACCATTATGTCTGAATTCTCAGTTCCTGTTAGTCGAATCAAACTTAACTGCAGAACACGGACAACAATTTATGGGAAAATTTTGTGGCCATTTAGTTATGATTGATAAAACAACAACGTTATAACATTCTACAAAATCAGTGACTATGGAAAAACAATGGAAAACCCAACATAAGATAAATTGTGTACTCCACCTGTTGACATGTGTCATTGCTTAAGCACAGCTACTGTAGATAACAGTCCTGAATTGGCTGTACATTGCATTAAAGCATTGTCTTTTGTTACAATTCTTAGTATAAATATTTATTTGTGTATACATTTATTTATTATGTGTTACAATTCTACAAGGATGTAATAACCTGAGGATAGGTAACTGTTTCATAAATTTCAGTGTTGTGTCTTGGTATTTTTCTTAGCATTTAATCGTTCATGCAGTATGTGGAGACTTACATGGACCAATCAGTAAGCGTGTAAGCCTAATATTAACCAAAAGGAGGTTCTCCAGTTCAAGCCTATAGTATATGTAAGCCCACAGGTTGAATTTATAACCAGTATAAAAATTCTGTGTTGATATTGAAAAAAAATGTGTCATTGATTTTGGTTTTCACATTTTTCTGTTATCACCCATATTGTGCAATGAGTGCAGTAGTGCTGATAGTCGTAACCGGAAGTAGTCGTGATTACACTGGAAGTTTGATTAATTGTGCTCAAATCCTAAGTTGCGATTACTCGACTACAAGCTAGCACAACACATCTGCTTTTGCAAAATAGCCTAACCTATCAAAACAAGACTAAAGCAGTTTGTTAGCAAATATCGCAAAAGTACAGGTTCTCACAATGCTACACTAGAACTGTGTTATGTTAAAAATCGGCAAGCACCTGCTCCGGTTCGATTTATGCGTTTTCTTGTAAGTAATACGCTAGTTGTACAGTGCAACATTCAGTCTTAGCAATGTTTGATCATTGCGCATAATCGCAAATTCGTAAGTTATTAATCTTTTACGATTGCCAAAGTATTTGTCATTTCTTCAAACATGATTACAATTACTTCATACTGGCCTGGTTCACATTTATCAGAAGTCTGATCGAGTGTGTCGATTGCGGTGTAGTATAATTTCAATGTGCCTGCAATTGCGCTAGGCTAGAGCATAGCCTAGAATGTTGAACATCCTAGATCTACAGAAAATTCTTGCATACTAATCATCATACCGCTACAAGGTGTTACATCTATTCGTTGTTTGCACGTTTGCTGTTGTTAGTGCTAGCAGTTGGATTAGCCTCGTAGATTCATTCGAAAGTTTTTGATTTTCTATGAAGGTTTTTAAGAAACGTTGTAGAGCGAAAGTTGTTCACAGGTTTGTTTGTTAGATGTTTTAACATGATTTAGACACCACACGTTAAGACACAAAGAACAAATAAAGACAGTGCACCATGGAGAAAGATTTGTTTTGACTGTATTTCTGCAAGGTAAAAATGACAGTGAGGACGTCATAACTCTAACGGAGAAGAGCTATTTGGTTAATCGACAACAAAAGTAAGAGTCCACTATCAGCATTCAGCACTAGAGTGCAGTATGGTAAATTGCGTAAAATGTTACATGGGCTTGTGTGTTAGGATACATACAGTAAGCCAGGTAGTAACAACCTGGTAGGCCTACAATGCAAGTCAATGAATGTCTGCAAATTTGTTGCCAAAAATCACTGTACATATCAAACTTTTTTTAAACTGCTCAACTTTTTTACATTGGTTAAAAATACCAATAAACATTTAGAAAATTACACAAAAAATCAATGAAATATTTGCCACCTCTCATGTATTGTTATTTTGATGCAAATCATGTCGACAATCCAAATTAAAATACTACCTTTCATTACTTTTCGTTACAATAAAGCATTTGACCACTCTGCAGTACTTAACATGCATGCATAATTTGAGAATAAATATTTTCCAAAATGTCAAATAGTCGTGAATTATGCGAAATGTAATTTAGTGTTCAAGGTTTTTGCAGCACTTTTGAAGGCTCTGAATATTTGTCTTTAAAAAAATAATATGACCTCTCTGTATGAAACTTCTGATTTTCTAAATTTTTCTAAATTGCTGAATGTAACAAAGTTTTGAGGTTTGGTCATGTTCTTTCAATGGTTTTACAAAATACTGTACAGCTTTGGTCAGCCATACAGTAGTGTTTAGTAGTAAGGAATAGACTCCCATCACCTACATGAAACTCAGTATTTAAGACAGTGGTGAGATACTGAAATAACTGAATAACACTCTCATCTGTCCATTGGGGAATATACACTCCTGCCCTGTAATTCTCTAAATTGTACCCTGTCCTGCACTGCTAATGTTTGTATATAATAGATGACATCGCTGTACAGTTTGTTTTTATGTTGGATACATCATGTCCCTGCTTATAATCACATTGTGTATCCCACTGTACAGTGTTTGCATTGAACAATGTTTTTTTCCCCCTCTCTTCTGCAGGATTGCTTCATTATCCATCATGTCTGTGGGTCACGGCTTGGACGTTTTGTTACTCTGCTACGATGAGGAACTTCAGCCGTGGCAGAAGGCCGTCTTTGAAAAACACAAACAGGCAGAGAAGAAACATGAAGAAGATTTGAAGAATTACAAACAAGAGATGCGGCAGTTTTATGCCGGTCTTGGTGTTACTTACAATAAGAAGAATGGTACGTTGTTTTGCGATGGGTAACATTTGGTGTATAAAAAGGCAAAGATAAATTTATTGCTTTTACAGTCATGCATTCATTTAATTGATCCAGCTTAGTCTTCCTTTAATGTGTCACTGTTGCAGCAGGTATTTTCATAATAACTGTATTATGACAGTGATATGTTTGAAAAATGTTATAACAGAGAGCAGCTGTTTGAGATGTCTTTTGATATGCTCTACAAATGAAATAAAATGAAACAAGTTGAGCAGGAAAAGCACCGAAAGGGTGTTATCAAGTCCAACATACACTTAAAGTAGCATATTGTGTTTAAATATCACCCCAAAGTGATGCCTGCATACTAGTTATTGTGATCCTTACCCTACTCCAAACATACATGTACCAACATATTTTGCTGGAAAAACAGAAGAAAAAAAATTGTAAAAAGGATGAACATTTTGTCAGCAAATCGACTAATTGTCCAACGATAAGCCAGGCCTGTCCTCTCTACTACTGTACATGCATTTCATACATACAGGTCAAGTCGGTAACCTGAGTACTGTGCAATATGTGTATAATTTCAGAATAACTAACCGTCCCATATACTGTACCAGTGTGCGAACGATATATATACAGTGCATTATAGTCCTTTACGAATGATGAAAGATGAACTTGCATATTGCATCGAAAATCTGTCATTTTTGCAACACTAGCCGGCTTTCCAATTAGAACTTAAAAACACTTTAAAATGTAAATGAAACTTAAATGTACAAATTTTACAATATAAACAAAGAAATCATGACTACAACCAACGTGCAGTTTACGAATAATCCAAGCTCAAAGTCGGCAAGGACCATTACGTGTTGTTAATCACGAATCGGACGTGACAAAAAATACCCACATGAACACTGATTGGTCAGTTTGAAAACAGGTTACATTGATTATTTTGAGAACAGTTAGCGAAACATTTAGGAATATACCGTGCGTTATATCAAAGGCCAAACGGCTTAGGACTATTGAGTAAGTCTAGTATTTATTGCATTTCTACGACCTTGCTTTTGCCATGATTGATTCGTTTCACGAACGTCTAATACACAAACTAACGTTACTCGTAATAGTAATACGCTTATGGTACCTACAGGCTGCAATTATTATACAGTCAAATGATTTGCTCGTGTTAGGCTAGCTAGCTCGTTCGAAAGCTTCAGTTCATGTATATAGTGAATATTTGTATACGTCTATTAGGAGGTTGTTTTGTAAGAAATGGATGTGAGCACATGTTTAGTAAATTGTGAACACATTGTGAGTCAAATACCCCCCAAGCTGCTCTCCATGTGGCACTCATTAGTTCATGATAATGATGATAAAATTTGACTTGATTTCCCAAAAGACATTGTCAATAGATCTGGACAAGTAGTTATTCAGAATCTATTTGTCTGCCACACAAATTATACTTGTGTCACTTATCAAGCTCTAAAATCATTTTTTTTTATTGCTTGATTTCAGGGGAATCCTCTGCAATGGAACAGCAAGTATCTGAATCAAACAACGGAGTGACCAGACTTGTGACAACTCTCCCTGTCACAAAGTCCCCGATAGCCAATCCTATCGGTGCACCTGTGACCTCAGTCGGTAACGTTCGTTTTGCACCCCAGACGAAACAGGTGAAGAAAATTATCACACCTGTCATGAACGCACAGTCTCCTACGATAAAGCAACTCCAACCGAAGCAGTACCAACCGTACAAAGCTCCGACACAGATATCTAAACCGGCACCGGTGATAACAGCTGTCAAACCATTCCCTAAGATCACCATGCAGTCTGTTCTAACTACACCTGTGACAGTTGCCTCGAAGGTACCCTTCAAAGCACCTCCCAAGACCGTCTCCAAACCCCCACTAAAGCGCCCCCACGAGGATGATGCCTCGTCGACGTCGGCAGAGAAGAGGCACATGTTGGACAACGGGAGCAAGTCCGACAAGTACTATGGGTTCAAACGGGGGAAGGTGACTCATAATGAGGACGGGGATCGCAAGTTCAGGATCAAGTGTTTCCATTGTGACAGCGTGCTACCCAATAACATTCTGTACATGGAACACATTCAGAGCTACCTTGACATCTCCAGGCAATCCATGAAAGACAGCCATCTCTTCTGCCAGTACTGCTTTAAACGGTTCAAGTCGGGACCGGATCTCGAGTCCCACTTTGACAGGCACCACTCGACGGTCAACAAGTACTACTGTAAGATCTGCGACTACTCCTTCAAGTCCAAGTCCGTTCTCAAGTCTCACCTGCAAGGGGTCCACGACCCTCTCTCGATGCCTTACGTCTGTAAGGTGTGCCACTACCGCACATCTAACTACCAGGACGTGATACTGCACTTCAAGTCAGTGCACAAAGGTGCCAAAGCCCTCCTCTGCCCTTACTGCTGCAAGATTCTCAGGTGCAGTAGGTCATACCTGCAACACTGTCAGCGTCACTACGCCATACTCCTGAAGAATCATGGCACCTTCAACTGTCCCTGCTGTAAATTACAGTTCCTCTCGTCCACGGAGAGGAACGAACATCACCAGACCGACCATAAGAAGGTAAAACTAACTGACAAGGATGGCCTGCCTCCTTACAAGACGATCATTTTCACCAAGCCATCTACCAAACCACCGAAAGTGGTTTCGAAGAAGCCGAAACCCGCCCAGGTCTCTGTTCCTACTCTCACTCGTACCAGGACAGACAAAGTGATACCCCTGATGGAGTGTCTAGAGTGCGGCGGGGGGTACGACAATCTCAAATCTCACCTCGGTACCAAAATGATGTGCTCTTCATGTAGCTATGTCACATTCTGCAGTGCTGCATTTGCACAGCACACAATCGTGTTCCACAGTTCATTCAAAGCCCCGCCAAAGATCCATCCAGTGAAGAAGGAACGCTTAAGTGACGGTCAACTTCGTATGACATGCAGGAAGTGCAACTTTTCCACCTTCAAGTGCCCTGTGATGGCTTGGCACACGGTCAGTTGCAGCAAAGGTGCCTCGTCTTGTGAATCGTTTGTCTACCTCAAACTGAGGCAAAGGAAGCTGTTTGATACCGATGATAACAGTGATAAAGAGGTAATCGAGATATTGTCTGACGGTGAGTGATCGTTCAAAGAGAGCCAAACAGAGCATGATGACAGCCAAAGAATCTTTTCAAACATTCTGAAAATTTCTGTACATTACATTGGCTTATTTGATAGGGTTTCATTTTAAGAAGCCTTCCTCTTTCTATGTCTTGTAAAATTATCCCAGTGTGATTAAGTTAGGGATATTTGACGAATTGACTTCTTGAACAGAGTCGCACAGTAAAAAAGTCTACAACATTTGATATAGAATGTTGTAAAGTGTTCACTTTACTTCACAAAAAAAAGTAAGAAATTCATAATATGCTTGACTCATATTATTCCTTGTGGAATACTTTTGTAATTATTTAAGGGATTGTATGAGTTACCTTAAGAGTTGCCTTACCCTAAAATATTCTACACAATATTCTCTCAATATCTTGACCCTAAGTATGGTTGATTGAATATAACCTACTATAGTTTGTCTGACTAAAACCTTTTCCAAAGAGGTGGACTACAGTTGGCAATCGTAGATGTCATCAGTGACGATGCCCTTCAGAAGTTTGACTTTTCCTATTTTAATCTTCTTGTCGATTCATCCTTGAAATACGTGTGTAATGTTTGCCTTGTTGCCAATGTTCTCTGTATTTAGAATCTTTATCAAGATGCAACTGTTTGATAGAAACATATTCCTCTGGTTAAATGGTTTGTATGTTACAAAGAAAATTAAAGACATCGTCAGCTCAATTAAGCATGAGGACGTCTTTCATTCTGTCTTCATCAGATGGATTTGACAAATTTATATCTTTGTGATACAAAAGTGCTACGATGATGGGTTGTAGTCTTCACCCAAAGATATCGACAATTTCCAGCAGTTTTGTTTGAAGCAACTAACTACAGACATTGTAATAACCCTTTTTAAGATGCTTCGAGTCCCTCTCTGCACAAAGAATAGGAAGGATTCCTGTGAATCGTCATAAATTTCTACGCGTTCTAGATGCTCATCTTCTTCAGGTTTCTCTCACAAAAGTATTGCATGAACTTATCAATCAGTATCAGTTCCCTTGGTTGGGATTTATGAAGCACCCAAATATGAATTTACCATATGTATATTTTAATTCACTTTCTTAGATTATGTCATAATGATTCTTTTTTCTTTTGTTTCACTACGACTAAAAGTGAATGCTTTTGTATTAATCAAAAAAAAGAGTAAAAGCAAAGCAAGTAATAATTCTTACTGTAAGAGCAGTTCTTGCAGCAGTTTTAATATGCAATGTAACCTTTACTTTAGTTCAATATGTATTCAAGCGGAATTCGATTTTGGTAAAGACGTTGTTAGAGATACATTTTTGCCAAGTGTTGTTAATGCCACATAGGTAGTTTGTCACGTCTCTCTCATACATGTACAACTATGAAGAAGTGATTATCATATAGATAGAATGAATTTTGGAGAGACAAATAATTTTTTTATAATCTCACAATTTTCAATACAATGTAATTATGTTTTGCTTAAACACTGTTTCCTCATGAAACTTAATCATTTATTTAAGCTTTGAAAATTGCATGTGATTATTCAGTGGTACGAATATGATCTTACGTGTTGATAATTTTGTAATGTTCAAAGATTCTATCTCCATTTTGTTAAGACTTTGAGGAACAGTTAGAGGCTGAGGTCGTATAGGAATAATTTTCACATGAAATTGTGAAGTCTACTTGAGTAATAACGTAATTTTTTTTTTATGCTTTAAACAGCAGTAGGACTAAAGGGAAGGGGTGGCGATGGGTGGGTTAAATTGGGGTAGGAAGAGAAAAGCGATTACCAGTGTCTTATTTGCCAGTACCAGTGAAAGAAATAGATTATATAGACTGTTATCAGTGGTGCTTTTTGATGTATCAATTTCTTGTCCTCTGTATGTCTTTGAGAAACAGTATTGCTGTTTATACGTAAAAAACTGCAAACTACAGTATGTCTCTGTGCTGAATGCTTTTCTTATATTTGCTCCTTGAAAGGCCACCATTTCTGGTTTTATTCAATCCGATATAGCATTGTTGTTTTTAAAACATGTCAAACAGAAGTCACAGTGAGTTAGAAGATGCATTAGTACAAAAATTGGTTTGCTTGTCACAAAACAGTTTTTATTTTGATTGATGATACAACTTTTAAAAGTTGAATATTTTTGGTACATCAAAATCCATGCATTCAAATTTTACAGCAGTCTAACCAGACCAGAAGGGTTAACCTATTAAATATTTTTGCCTTATTAGCTTATTTTTTTGTGTCTGTTGTACATATGTATCCTACAAGTTAAGTTATTCACGAAGAATTTTTGTTTGGAACTGTTATATAGGGATTAAGCCATTGAAGGCCTGTAGGACAGGCAACAGGAATTCTCTTCCATGACGGTTTGATGGTGATATTGATCATCCGAAAGCTTTGCCTCCTTGGTATGATAATTTGAACAGAAAGAAGAGTAATTTTAAATACACAAAAAATCTGCAAAATAATAATTTCACTATACTCAATATTCTATTTATCTCTTTGTACTTTTTGTCAACCATCAATGTTTTCTGAGTCGTTGAAGATAAGTAACTTCTATTTTATTTTTCATTTCTTGTCTGATTTTTGGCCTTTCCGTCACCCGAAGAAGTTCTGTAAAATGAAGGCACGTGAAGATTTCCAGGTCATGGATATAACATATCTACCATTCTGTTGTGTATATTTGCGTGATACCTTTCATTTCAAACCATTGATTTCTGCAAGTCAATTGCGTGAAATTATGAATTTACTGTAAAACAATAAAAAATTATAATCTGTATTAATTGAGTTAATTCAACTTCTATGAATATCAAATTTATTGCGAAAATACAAACAATGACTGATATTGTCAACAACTAAAAGACTGGAGTAAGCACTAGCTTTATGATTTAGTCTGTTTACATTGCGGTACGGAGTTACGAATAACAGTGCCATGCTATATCGAGGAACCGACGCCGTTCAGATAGGAAATTCTAACCCCCCTTTCCCCCTTCGGGTAATGTTTATGACTGGTTGCTGTATAATCCATGGGAACGTAATTTGTAGTGAGCACCCACGATCAAAATGGCAGTGTGCGTGAAGTTGCGTAACCCTCTCGTATTTTGTCATATTTTGAAGATTTGCACTCGTTTATCAACATATCGTGCTCACAGCTATGGCTTTGAGAGAAAAATCGCAGACTACCGCTCTTGCAACTACCCAAAGGTAATTAAACAACGATTTTGCCAATGTTAGCTTTACTTCACATGTAACGTTAGGCTTATGTAAGAAGCATTGGGCCTAGGCGTACTACGTTAGTACTGTAATATTGGCTAGGCAATAACCTAGTAGACCTGACGTTATGCGTACAGTTGGGCCTGTTATAGCCTAACCTACAGTACTCATTGGCTCGTACATAAATCAGGACCGAATTTGTCAATGCGCAAATATAGAAAGAAAAATTGATTAATTTTAGTAAGAGCTTTTACACACAGTTTTCAGTTGTGTTATCTTTTCATATTATTTTAGAATTGAATGTCAGTTCATAAAGGCCTACCTTAGCACTAGCAGTTAAAATACCAGCGAAAGATGGGACTTGATCCCAAAACATTACTGTCACTGGTAACCCAAACCCCCTTTCCCTTTAGTCCATTTTGACATCAAGGGTTATGAATCGAAATATGCTTAAAGGGAGGGTGAAATTTTTAGAGTTTTAGTTTCTCTATGTTTCAAACAGTCAAGTTTAGAACCCCTTTGAAATAGGTCTGAATGCCCATGATGTATGAATCCATAGTCGATATCCTTATTCACTACTAAGCTTCCACCTGGAGATGACTTCTTCCGTTAGATATGAATTTTTGGCCCCTACATCAAAACTGTTTACAAACAAAAGGCCAGACAGGTATACTGTATATTGAAATTATTCAGGGCCATTTGACAAATTAGAGACAATTGTTGGGACAACATAAAATTTGGAGACATTTCTAGGGAAGTAACATGAAATACACGGACTGTTTCCTGAAATCAAGGACATTTAGTCAGCTAACTTGAGGCTAGGCCTAAACTACCGAATGTTCCATAGGGCCTACAACTTTAACGACAACGTTACCATCACAATAGGCTTGAAAATTTTGTTTTGATACTGTGAATGGTCAAGGGCCTAATACCAAAATTAAACTTTTCAGTTTCCATCTTCTAGAAAGTAGAATTGCTTTAATGGAGTTGTTTTCCTCTTGTCCAAATTTTGTTTGAAAAATCACGAAATGTATAAACCATTCTTTTCCTTCCCTTTCAGGTGTACACTTATCGTCAAAAGCGCAATGCAGCTCTTTTGAAAAGGTACAGTAACTAATTGTTTGGTAAATATTTACAATTAGCTCATTTGATGAAAGTTTTGACATCATGTTTGATACATATAATATTATTAATATCATTATTTATTTGCTCCAAGGTATTAAAATGTATTACAGGGATGTGCTCACACTGGGCGGCAATGGGCAACTGCGCCTAACAGATCTGCATGCAGCCCAGCACAAACAGTATTTTAAACATTTCCGCCCGGCACTCTTTTGATGATAATTTAACAAATTTTACCATAACCAAAATCTGGGAGAATACATGGCACAGAATAGGAAAAATAGCACCACCTAAGCATACTTCATTTGCAAAATTTGTCCAGTGGGGAGGGGGTACACCACCCATGAGATCCCTCTCCCAGGGTGTGGATCACACTACTGCACAATCTGCCCGGCACTCAAATATTCCTGAGCACATCCCTGGTATTATATGCTGAACTCAAAGCACATAGAGCTCTGTAAGTGTGGTTAGCAATGCAATATTTCCTGCAATGAGTATACAGTACAGTACATGGGTACAAAATGCATTGTATCACAACAGTGGGTAAAAATTAAGGTTCTCAGAACCAGGTGCCACCAGGGGCGTAGCGAGCGGGGGGGGGGTGTGGGGGGGTGTCACACCCCCCCAATAATTTGGTCGCTGTCGGCAAATTTTGGGTCTGTCGGCAAAAGGAGAAAAGGTGAAGAGAGCGGAAGGGGAAGAAAGAAGGAAAGCTGAATAGAGAAAAGGACAACGGGAGCTTCTTCCGTGCCAAATTTGACTTAAAATATGCAACAGATTGCATCTAAGGACGTTTCAAAACTAAAAAATTTCCAAAGGGGAGGGGTAGACCCCCTACCCTTAGACCCCTCCCCCATTTCAGTCACCAATTCCAGATCCGTCGGCAAATCAAATTTGACTTAAAATATGCACCAGATTGCATCTAAGGACGTTTCAAAACTAAAAATTTTCCAAAGGGGAGGGGTACACCCCCTCCCCTTAGACCCCTCCCCCCATTTCAGTTACCACTTCCAGATCCGTCGGCAAATCAAATTTGACTTAAAATATACACCAGATTGCATCTAAGGACGTTTCAAAACTAAAAATTTTCCAAAGGGGAGGGGTACACCCCCTCCCCTTAGACCCCTCCCCCATTTCAGTCACCACTTCCAGATCCGTCGGCAAATCAAATTCTCCACACCCCCCCAACAAAAAAACCTTCGCTACGCCCCTGGGTGCCACAACCAGTGAATATTAGCTCCCTGGTTCACAGACACCTTGGTGCAACCTTTGGCCTTTTGAAATTAAGCAGGATGCATATATCTGCTGTTGCCAAATCTATCTTTTGTACTCTTGATGTTACACAAACCTATCATGAAGTGAATGCAATAAGGATGCATGTATGATTTATTCTTGCTTTGAGAAGGCTCGTCGTCCGAGAAGTGTTGATGTGCAAGGCACTGATAAACAGTAAGCCTTTAAAGAAAACCCAGCTCTCTTCAGGGATCTATGAGGGTTTTTTCGCAAGTTATGGAAGGCCACATTTGTTCAATATGCTTTGAATGTAGATTTAGTACTGTTACTGTTTGTGAACAAAACACCATGATGATGTTGACAATATGAGCAAGCAATGAGGATCCCCCACCCCCCCCAATCTCCCTATCCCATTTCAGGATCGACCAAATTCCTTCTATACACTTTCATATTATACTGTGCACCACTATTTTATGACACGATTGTGAATTTTAAGTGAGGTTTAAGTAATATTATTTCTGCTGCTTTCTCTTCCTGACAGGAATGCATCGACCATAGCGGAAATTACCAAGGGCACAGTAGAAAGTCCCGAGAAGCTTTGTCAAAGTGAGCTGGCTGATCTGCATATGAATATACGAAAGGTGCTGCGGGACTCTCTCTCCTTTATCTATTTCATTTTAGAGACCAAACTGTGGCTGTTAAAACAGCAGTTAAACAGTTAACAGTCTTGTACCAAGGCAAGGCCTTCTCACACGACTTTACAACAGTTAACATCAATTCTTCAACCCTAGCCATTGGAGACTTGGCACACACTCACACTCCAGAATGTGCACATAGTCCTCCAGGGGTACTACAGTGTGCCACATCTAAATCAGTGGCGGAGCTAGGGGTATTGGTCAGGAGGGGAGGGGCGAGAATGGTCTGTAGGGGCGCTTTCGACACTATCAAAGCAGAGCGCCACCACAGGTTGGGGCGTAGCGTACAGAAATTTTTTGAGTAAAGATAATCCCTAGATCGCCGGAAATGACCCTTTCCGGGCCTGGCTAATTTGCAGATAAACGTAGAATAAATAGGTGTCATAGCCAAACACCAACAAAATGTGACAAATGTCAAAAGGTAGATGAGAGCGCAATAATAAAGTCAATAATCGCGAATAAGTAAAAAGAGCTGAAAAGGGCGCCAGCAGTCCATTTGAGTCCGTCAGGGGGGGCATCCGCCCCCCCCCTGACTGTATGGGCGTTCCGCCACTGATCTAAATGTCCCCTGTAGGACTTCCCATAGGTTTACAGCAAGTCCCCATTTTATACACCTGGGTGAAGAGAGGTAATGAAGATCAAGTGTTTAATTGGATGATATAAAGAGCAAAGTTAGTGCGTTCAAAGGAATCTCCATTTTATCTATCTGTCCATCTGTCTCTTTGAAATGTGTCCGTAGTCTGTTTGTTTCAGTTATACTCAAAGGAAGATCCCCCCACAATCAAATGTCAGGCCCTTGAACCTCCTCTTATGATCAACTTTGTCACATTTTCCCTCAAAGTTTAATACTACAAGTCTATAATATGGTATGGATTTTGTTTTCCCCAGGAATTAAATGTAGCCTCCCCAGAGGTGGATAAAGTATCACAGTATTATTTTGATGGGAAAGGCAAAGCATTCCGTCCCATGGTAGTCGCATTAGTTGCAAAGGCGTGCAACTTTCATTCATCAAGGTCTCGGTGAGTATTGGAGACATTTCAAATGACATACTTTATGAGAGACGTTACCAAAGAGATATTGTAATATAATATATATAATATAGCATTGTCAGCACTAAGACCTGCATTGAAATTAATAGCTGCTGCATGCTTGTGTTCATCTGTAAAGATATTAACTCCTGTCACATTTACTAATACACAAAGTTGTGTTATGATGTACAGTATCAAGACCAATCATTTAAAAGTAAATTAATAAGTTACAGTAGGAATAAAGTAAATCATATATGCATTGGCTTCATGGCTGCCATGTTGTTACAGCAGTCTACTCGCTGAGCAAAATGTATAGAAGGTGTTGTCATGAGCCCCCCCCCCACCCCACCCACCCCCTTGTAGAATATATATTTGTCATTCATCTGTATAAACCGACACGTATTGTAATTGAAACAAAATCTTGAAGAATTATTTTGTACTTACATATTATCATAACTCTCTTGAGATTCGCTAGTTAGATTTCCATTCAATAGATTCATTAGTGTGTCTGTGTATGAAGCTGTTATACATTGTTGCGTCTGCATTGCAATTTTTTAACATTTTGCAGAGTCCTATGCTAAAGCTATACAGTAACCAAACAATCAAGTTCCTGAAGTTATATGTCTTGTATTAGTGCACAACAGCTTTGAGCTTTTATAAAACAAGCAAAAGGATTAATTTTATCATTGATCAGATGATCTCTTTTGCCCTTACGGTTCAGAGCACTTTTGCCGAACCAACTCAGGATAGCCTCGATAGCTGAGATGATACACACAGCTAGTCTCATGCATGATGATGTCATAGATGCTGCTGATACAAGGAGGAACCAATCATCAATAAACCAAATGTGGGGACAAAAGAAGGTAAGGAGATCCATCCCCCTCAGCACCCTTCCCCTTGCCCCTATTGCCCCCGCCCCCTAAATATATACATGTGCTATATTGTTTACCTTCACAGTTTAGTGCTTTTGGTGATGCAAATATAGCTTCTTGATTGTGTCTTTGTAGAAGGATTTAAATCATTGTGTGTATTTTCAATTGGTATTGGCAATGCTGAAGGTTTTGACATGAATTAATATTTTGTTTATCATACAGTACTTACAGGACAAAACTATGTTTCTATCTACAAATTGTGTTAAAAAAATGTGCATTTGTTTCATCATTTTACCATTTTGCATATAATTTACTAAAATAAAACAGAAAAATTGGGTAAAACTTAAATAGCAAAATTAATCCTGTGAACCTGCTGCAAAAAAAAAACATATTTGAGCCATCAGATTATTTATTCACTTTACATTCAGCAGATTTAATTTTGAAGAGATACATCTGCTTTTTAATTTTTTTGGGGGGGGGGGGTGAATTAGGGGAGGAGGGGGAGAAAAGAGAACAACAGAAGAAGAAAATAGGATTGTAAAGTAAGACAAAAGGTCTTGCAATTGCAATATTTATCTTAAAGATGGTTTTACATATTTTTTTTTTGAACAGGCAATATTAGCTGGAGATTACGTTTTAGCCAGGGCATCAATGAGTTTAGCAAGAATAGGTAATCCTGAAGTGGTCATCATGTTATCTCAGGTTATTGAAGATTTAGTAAGAGGTAAGTAGTACGAGTTTTCCCCTTTACTTAGTATTTATTGTACTCAGACATGAAAGAAAAGGCTAAATATTGTCAAAAGGGTTTTTTAAAGTTAGTCATTTCTTTCAATCCATCTTACTTTGGGCATTGGTTTCAGATTCAAGAAGACTATGCAAAACATGTAATGAATAATTCAATACAGAAAATGACTGACTACTATAAACATGTAATGTGATTTTGCACAAATGTTGACAAATTCAGAATATCGGATCATTGCACATGACCTGATACTGTATTTGGATTGTACTTGGTAAATGTCCTTTGCAGTAATATTCCCTTAGATAAGCTCTTTAGAAATATACTACATAATTTCAATATGTCTTTTATTTTGCTGGATCTAGAATTGTACCTTCTTCAGTTATGATAGATTCTAACATATCATTCCAAAATGCAATTATCTTGAGACGAATGGATCAAAGAGTCGGTCTTGAATTGGGCTCTTTAGAAGTTATGTAACAATAGATAACAATAGAAAATATCTCAAAAGTTATCTTAAATGATTTCATTATTTGACACAATATTATTATAGTTATAAACATGTATCCTTCAGATAGTATTGGAAAATTCATCATATTATTACTTTTTCACCGAAAAAAACAACGTATGCGTCCCTCTCCTCTTCCACATCCTCCGAGAAGTATGATAAGCCATCAACAATTTATCACAGATGTCTGTCCATTTGTTTTGAAAGTACAAGGAAAATGGTTCGGGTGGAAAACTTGTCTAAACAAATGTCATGTATAGCACACAGTATGCACATTAGCGTCGGTGTCAGCCCCTTTTAACCACAATCAGGGTAATATCCGAGGTATGATGCTTTTCTGTGAACCAGACAACACATCTCCTTCGCATGTACCCTTCACAAACAAGAACGTTTCGGAAGGGATATTTGCGAGGAAGGGTGAAGATGACTCGGGAGGTGACAGAGATGCTTTTAATGAATATTCATATGCAAAACGTCTGTCTAATTAGGAAGACATGGAAATGAGATTCTCGGTTTGAATAATTGGAGGAGTGTTGTTATTGATTCTACTATGAAGGACAGGGGAAGGGTAAAATTGGAATTATACTGTATCATTTAAAGATTTGGTCTGTTGGAAATACTGAAGCAGAAATAATCTATTGGTTCATTTGATTTACAGGTGAATTCATGCAACTTGGCTCGAAAGAGAACGAGAATGAAAGGTTCTCTCACTACCTCACAAAGACGTACAAGAAGACAGCTAGTCTTATAGCTAACAGTTCAAAAGCAGTGAGTATTTTATTGAATCCTTTGGTAAATTTTAGTTTTTTTCTCGTTTGAACTTGATCACCTTATTTTATATCTATTGAAGAGGATTACAAAGACTCCAAAGAAGGAACTGATGTTTCCCTGTTCAGTTATGTTTTTTCCTCACAATTCAAGGTATATTTAAAATGATTACAAATAACAGATGTCCACGCTCATGCCTGGCAAAATGCCATATCACACTTGAGCCAACTGACGAATCGTTTGTCTAACACAGGCAGGCTTTTGGTATTGTTGAATCCTTTATTGCTCAAAAGTTTGGTGGCACCTCGCATGGGAGTAGCGAGGTAAAAGACATAGAGACATTCTTTTTAAGCACCTGCCTTACGGACTATATTCGAATCACAAGCAAACAGAAAATGGAATTCACTCAAATGTCGCACATTAGAAATATAATGATGTCGTTAAGTTGTATTACTTACAGTTACATTACTGAAAGTATAGGCATTTGGGGGTAGGGTGGAGGCTTGGCAGTTTTATTTGCCAATTTCTGTTTACCAAAATAGTATATTGTGATATGTTTAAGCCTTTGCCCCCAATTTTGTTCGGACATGCTGTGAGTGAGGGAAGTGTGTATTCCTATTACCTATCACTGAATTGTTCTGCATAAAGAAGTCAACTGATGAAATAATGCGTTTTGGATACTTGCTGGTGTGATGTCACTCTTGGCTTTGTAAGTCCGTCTCTGTTTTTGGGGCTTTTGTAATGGTAATGGAGAATGAAGATGACGACATAGAAATAATCGTGAATGGCTTAAGTACATCCTGTAGCTCAAGCACAAAACTCTTAAGCACTGCTCCTTGTCAGTTATTTACCATGATGGAACTCGTTATACACTAAATACCCACCCAAACAGGTGGCTGTTTTAGGTCAGTGCTCCGAGGACGTCTGCCAAGTTGCCTACGAGTACGGCAGGAATATCGGTATGGCCTTCCAACTCATCGATGACATTCTGGATTTCACGTCCACCGACGAAACTCTCGGGAAACCGACGGTGGCCGATCTCCGTCTAGGCCTTGCGACGGCTCCTGTCTTGTTCGCTGCCCTCAAGGTGAGTACAGTTTTTAGATTCTCCTGTTAATCAAAGTTTTCTGTTGATAAACAAAGTTGAAATGAGTGTCGTCAATGCATGACCAACGTTTGATTCTTAATTCTAAAGTTTCATTTACATTTCTGTCCGTAGTTGATTGAAGTATGGTTTGGCTAACAAAAACAGAAAGGGGAAAAAATAGCTTTGCTTATGTTAAAACCCCTTACCTATCACTATCTGGCTTTCTTTGGGCAATTGTGAATGCACATGGCTTTCAGTTTCATGTTGACAAGATAAGGGTAATAGAGATGCAATCACAACTTATGAAAGGAAAGTTGGGTAGTGCAGAGAACTTGTTTCCTCTAAAGGAGTGATTGAAATCCAACTTTAGCCAATATTTGTCTTGCCTTAAGTTTTTATTCAAGTCAGTTTCTGTTTCATCATAAGTACAACACACCTCTGTTTTCAACATATTGCCTATCCTCTATTTTGTTAAGAGGGAAAATAAATCTGTAATAGTTTCTGCTCTGTTGCCCTTCTTCTCATTGTGCTGCTATGGTAGTATTTTAGCGAATTGCCACAAACTGTGCTTGCTATGGCCTGCAAGAAACTTGGATAACTGCAAAATGTTTCTTTGACTGAGCTCTCTCTTGCAGGACTGACAGAAACATGATTATCATATTTGATAATATCATCATCATCCTGATTTATTGTTTTCTTGTAAACATAAGATGAGATTAATTATCCTTTCTAAGATGAGGTTTATCATTATGTTTCATCACGCACCCATACTCTTGGTCGTACCAACCTCAGTGTTAATTGACAGTTATTGACCCGTTTGTTCTCCTTAGCAACCAGAACTAAATGCAATGATCATGAGAAGATTCGAAGTGGAAGGAGACGTTGAGAAAGCAAGAGAGGCCGTCATGAAGGTGCGTAATGTTGTCAACGCAATACATTAAAGGGACTGACTGTGTTGACAATGTTAAGTCTGCTGCCACACAAATATATATATATATTTATACATGGTTCAAGGAAGCATTAGGTAAGGCAGCTTGATCTTCTCTACCTTGAGATTGTTCAAACATCAAAACATGCTTAGTTAGCTGAATGAGTGTTACAACAGAAGTATGATATCTCTCGACAACCACTTTACGTCTTCTAAGGAAAATTTTGCCACTTGAGCAGCAAGACCAGCAGTGTAATTATTCTAAATAACCCCAAAACCACTAGATGGATCTTGTCATTCCCATCAAGTGGAAAGCATAATTACCAGGGTATTGCACCATGTACCTATTGTGGCATCTGCAGCCCCTCCTCCCTCCTCCTCCTCCTCCTCCTCCTCCTCCTCCTCCTCCTCCTCCTCCTCCTCCTCCTCCTCCTCCTCCTCCTCCTCCTCCTCCTCCTCCTCCTCCTCCTCCTCCTCCTCCTCCTCCTCCATCATAATGATAAGGTGACAAATGATAATATTATTTATGACTGGCCTGAAAAAAGGGTTGATTTGATGGATGTAGAGACCAGCTGCCTGCAAGAGATATTTTGTGTACACTGAAGAATAATTGATAGACAACTCTTGTATCGACAGTTATTTGTGAGATTATCATTAATGTCATTGATAAGCACCCCTGTGATGGACTAATGATACCTTAAAAGCAACAGAAGAGTAGGTATGCCCATTTAGATCAAAATCACCAAAGCACTTTTACTATTTGACACATTGTTTATTCATTGACCGTGTTCAGCCTTCACAGTGCCGTAAACTGTAAATGATTTTTCGATTTACGTTTCAGACTAATAGTATAGAAGAAGCCCGTTTACTAGCCTACCAGTACAGCCAAGAGGCTGTGTTACAGATACTGAAACTAGAAGACAGCCCGGAACGTAGAAGTCTAGAACAGCTGACACAGAGGTTGCTAGATCGCAATAAATAACACCGCTCAGCGTAGGTTTCACGGTCTTAGGCGCAACTGGAATACTTATTAGCACTAACAATGTCTTTTAAAAACTATAGCTTGAAGAGATGACGTAATCCTGTTGACAGGTGGGACCGAGAGCCAGGTCACACCCCCTACCCCCCCTTCCCCCCCCCCGGAACAATATACAACGGGAAGAATTGCATTCAATTTACAGATACTCATGAAACAGTAGTTATGCTTTAAAAGGAACACAAAATGGTTTTATCATAATTGAGGAGAGACCTAGAGAAAGTTGAAAGAGAGAAACAGGCAATATTGTATATCACACAGAATTCTGTCTTAGATGAAAGCTTTGCTCTCTTAGTTATAATGGTCACAAGAAACTTCTTCTCTTGAGGCAAAGTTGAAAAGGAAATGTTCTTGCATTCATTTTTCACTTTTATTATTTTATCCTCCATCCACAACTTGTACAAGCTTAAAATACCAAGAACAAACGACATAGAGAAATGATTTTCCAAGCTTAACCAAATAGATTTCTCAATCTTATTACTTTTACCTATCAGGACTGTTACATCACTAGTGTAGTTTAATATAACTAGTAATGTAATGTAACAAAAATTATCAAGTTAAAGCAGAAAGTTTAACATGCTTGAATCATGGCAAGGCCTTCAGGCACGACTTTTTAACAACCAATTAACCCCTGGTCGTTGGTGACTTGTTACACCCATACACACACAGGTGTTCTAAGTCCAATCAGCCCCTCACAGGGGGAACTACAGTGTACCACATCACAAAGTGTCCTGTGAGCATTGTATCCTCACCTAAACACAAACCAGTGCCTACCATTATATTTACCTATATTTATTGATGATATAAGTTGTCTCACTGGTTCCAATCTATTAACCTGTGTGAAGAGAGGCAATGGAGATTACATGCATTGAACGAGGACGTAGCGTAACAATCTGGCCAGGGCTCGTACCTGCCACCCCTTAGATCTCAAATCCGTTGCCTTAGCCATTTGGACCACAACTATAGTTCATATAACAAATATTTATAGTTACATACCCCTATTAGTTGATACATAAGTGATACAGTATACACATCCAGTGTAATTACATAACTTATACAACTTGTATGATGGAGCCTTTGATTCTGTAAGAGAACAACATTGTCTTCCTTTCATTTTAATTTGTGATGGTATTCTATACTTTATAAGTGTTCTTTGAATGGTGCTAGCTTTTAATCTTTCACACTTTTCTTTTACCCTCCTCCTTCTCAACCTGTTTTTTTTTTTTTTTTTGGCCACTGTGCTTTTTCACAGTATATAAACCCTTTTGTGTGGTGGATTGTGTTGCTTTTGTAGGTTAGTGTTAGGCTTGCTAAACGAAATTCTGCTTTTATAGAAGATTCTGATGCCATCATAAACTATCTAAACCAGAAAAAGTGCTTTTTATTTTTGGTTTGTTGTTGTTTCTGTTTTTTTTTTTTTTTATAGAATATTTTCCGGTATTTGCAAATGCCATCGTGGACTTGTGATTGCTTTCCCATGGAAATATATATATGTAGATCGATACTGAACAGCGTATATGGCTGCCAGTGTTACAGTAGGGGTGGCAATCTTCTATATGAAACTATATTAGCGCCAGAAGGTAACACAGACAGGATGCAACAATGTTGAAAGCCAAAACAAATTAGACCAAACTGCTGCAGAATTTGGAGCGACTTCCTTTTAAGCAAAATGTTGACACAAATTTGACAGCCTTGCAGAGCATTTTCAGTCATGTTATACCTGGGTTCATGTTAATATTGTATGGACCCAGAGTGAGATTAAGTCACTGCAGTATCAGGACGGTTCAAGGTTCAAGTCATATCACAGTGTGGTTTCAATGTAGCCTGTGACTTGATCAACTTAATGAACGCAAGTTCGAGACAACTTTCTTCTATAACTTTTAGGAGTTTTTTGTGTTTTCCCTTAGCAATAGATGGCTGCAGTTCTTGGTTTCTTATTTATATTGTGTGGAGTTAGTATTTCTTTGTGGAAATGCTGCCTATACCTGACATTTTTTTGTCATCTTTAGTATATGTGGGGAAAAGTTTTACATTGTCAAATCTAAAATCTTGTGTGTTTGCTTTAACATGTACCTAAGTACTAAGTCTCAGGGAGTGTACCATTCTTTACTGTGCGAACAGGTTTTCTATTTTTAGCAAAGGGAAGGGGCGTTGGTCCCCCTGCCAAACTTTGATAACGTCACCAAAGTTTGTGTGGAAAATAATATGAAAGCACTATTTCCAGTTGTTATGAAGATTCTTTACAGTGAAATTATCCCATGACTTTGGGACTTGCTAGCTTAACAGGTTACGTAGCTTTATGTGTATGAAGTATGGCATTGTAGAAATAGAGTGACTTTACATCACTCTATATTATATTTTAATTTTAAATTATTTGAATTTGCCAAAGGTTGCTTGGTTACGTTCGCATTAGTGTGCCTTACGGCTGTTTGTTAGTATAAGAATTAATAATAATAATAATACTAATGTATTAGGCAATATGTTTATGATCCATGCACGTTTATAAGTTTTATCAAAAGAGGGCGGTTCGGGGCAAAATTGCTACATGTGGACACAGGTTTATTTAGGAAGCCTCTCGCAAAAATACGACAGCAGTAAAATTATTTGAATTTGCCAAAGGTTGCTTGGTTACGTTCGCATTAGTGTGCCTTACGGCTGTTTGTTAGTATAAGAATTAATAATAATAATAATAATACTAATGTATTAGGCAATATGTTTATGATCCATGCACGTTTATAAGTTTTATCAAAAGAGGGCGGTTCGGGGCAAAATTGCTACATGTGGACACAGGTTTATTTAGGAAGCCTCTCGCAAAAATACGACAGCAGTAAAAAATAAATGAATAACTCTGCAATGTCGAGATGAAATGATTTAGGGCGCTACGTTTTAAGGATGAAGATCAGGGTCTTAGACCACTTCCAAATGACTTACATTTTATAACACACGTATACGCAAAGTTGTATACACTTTACGATGTTTGAACTTACTATACACAATTGTAGTTAAAAATAATGGCACATTTAGCATGCATCAATGGCCCCTTTACTAAACACAAAACTTCTTGAAGAGGAGAGGTGCGAGGGAGAGGAACACCCTCTCCTCTTGCACCTCTCCGCAGGGCGACCATAACCGCACTTTGATGACCTCCTCCTCCCCCCAAAAAAAATTGAAAAGGGGAAAACGATAAGGTTTATAGTGATGGCGACATTAACAAATGGTATAATTATGATTAATGCAACATTAACCCTATCGGGAAATTTAAACTTCAAAAATATATATTTGTTAAGTGTGCGATTGTATGTTGGTTTCGATCACTTTACTTATATTTTTGGAAAGGGAATATTCTTGAGTCTTTCTACAGTTTGAAATTTATTTTCAATTGATTTACTGACAAACACAAACCTACACAGAGAAAAAAAGACAATACATTGGATATTTTTAAATTTTTAGGTTAACGTTTTCGTCCATCCCATTCATTATATTTTGTCGTATTTTTTTCCTGATTAAATTACATGAATTAAACTGTACATAGTTCTATAAGCGTTTAGCTATTTCTATTTACTGTGCGACGTTGAATTGAAATAAGGTCGTGTTAAGCATAAATGCGTTCTAACATGTAAAATATACTTTTTTGTGAACGGAAATAATGACTGGGTTTTTTCGCCTTCTTTTGCATTTCCTGACTCCTTCGATGTCCTTGTTATAATTAACACGAAAGTGCAAGGTTAAAGAGGGACTGTGCAGGGATGAACTTCATGGCTGTTCAAAATATTTCAATCTTCTGACGATTTAACCATATTTACACGTAAAGAGGTAGTGTAATAAATGATGTTTCTGTTTTAATTGCCCGTCTCCATTGAATCAGCTTTATTCCTATATTTGATCAATCGTTTTGAAACAGTTCAACCAGGTGAAACTAAGAACAAGGCATAATGATATTACAATGATAAAAAGGAAAAAGAAAGATTCATATCAAAAGTTTGAGTTTCTTCAAATGAGATTTACAGCACCGACATGGTTACATCGCAGCACACAAAATGGATATTATTAACTCTAAACTGCGGTTATAATTCAGTCGTTTATATTTGTCCACTATATTAGTTAGTGGTTTCGTAATGCTTAACGAAGTCTGTAGTGTACCCTGCTGTCTGGGGACGTGTCTTTTCCGTCGTATTTTGTGTCAAATAATAGAGTTCAAAAGGTGCCGGGAGAGGGGCACTGAGACGCCCCTCGCCCCCGTGTGAATGTCAGGGTAGGGAATTTGCCGGTGCTTAAATAGGATCCTCATGTGTACCTAATTCTAGGGGAAGGGCCACTAACCCTGCAGGGGGGGGGGCGGGTATGGGGAAGGCGGGGGGGGGGGTTACTGATTGATCTGCCCTTTGAAAACTCCATATACGCTATATGGGGATTGAATATACTGTGTAATTAGATCATGTACATGCGCGTTAGTACAGTTTTCTTAAATTTATACCAATGACGTATAAGACCATTCCCTACCCTGGTTTGACAGTGAGGTAGGGGATATGGTGGGGAGGGAGGAGGAGGGGGTGCTGTGAGGAATACGCAACCGTCGCACCCTCTGCAAACCTGCCTGTTAATGTACTGAATGTAATAGAGGGTGCGGAGGAGGAACCACTATGCAAAAGCATCATAGAGAAATATTATTTCGTTGAAAATATATATCTCAGATTTAATTGACAAGAACGGATATTTTAATGTTTCTAAATATGGCATCATTTCTTCACTATCGCTTGAATTTGTATTATATATATATTTTTGACTATATTTTCCCTTGATATAGCTTTTTCCAGATCTCTTTCTCAAAGGTTGATAGTCCTAAAATATAAGCAAATATTGGCATTGTTAACATCAAAACGCGGTTTACAACCACCTAGAAAATATTTTGTGTAATTGGAAATAAAAAAGTTAAAAAGGAACAAAAAATTATACTCCTATAGAGCACCACAATGACATCACCTATTGACAAAATGTCAGCTCTCTGAAAGAGCGATTAACCAAACCATGGAGCTATAAACAGATTATCTTTATAGCTCCATGACCAAACGAAGCGAACGCTTTCTGAGCTTGGTTCATCGCAATCCTCTCGTAAATCATGATTTATGGTTAAAATTATTGCTGAGTTTGCTACGACTTTAATGTTCCAAATAGTACGGTGGCACCTATAGATACTGTAGTTTAGTTCTCAGTTGTAGCTGTTCTCATGAAGCACACACATTGCGTGCTGAAGTCAGGCCTAGTTTTTCTAGCATGGATCATCACGGGTAAGTCGAAGATTCTCCTCGGTTGTTTCTTGTTGTCAAGTTACCAGAAATGCATCTTTGATATATATATCATAGTAGCCTAATGTGTACATTCATTACACCCTTATATATAGCATTCTTGCGTTCGGGAGCTCTATATGGGTAATGTTAAGCAACTAGTATACTACCTTATACCTTGTGATGTTATTATGCAGCAACATTTATCCTCATTAGAATGCAGGTCTCGTCTGCACATATTATGTACGAGATCGTTATCCCTTCGTTTAGTTATAAGAACGTAAATCAAGCATGGGTAGCAGCTTGTGTTTTTCGTGAATAACTGATGACATTCAAGCATGGCGGTTTTCTTGAATTTATATAGCTACTGCATGCATACGACAGGGTCTTAATGCAAATTGAGAGAGTTCCTCGCTATACTGTTACAAAAGGTTATATGTATCAGTTACAACCAACAGTAATTGTCAAACTGTTTCATTATAAAGGCACCGGGGTCTGTCAATGGGTTTCACACTTTAGCATGGCTTTAATTAGAAAATCGACTTTTATTTGTTGCTAGCGACTAAACCAATTTAATCTCCTCAGTGATACAGCAAGCCTCTAGTACTGCTTACCATATAAATCCTACCTTATACACTTTAAAGGGGTATATTACCACGAATCTGCTTTTGGTATAACACATGTGTTAGATTAGCGAGAGAAGAAAAAAATCGCCTCACAAATGTTACATTCTTGGTCGAATATATTCGTATCTAGTATGAGAGTCTAACGGCAGAGTTGTAATAAAATCTCAGGTCACGGAGTCGAATTAATAGCTGTCATTTTCCTGACTCGAGACTGCGAGCCATTTACCCCAGTAATAATGTTATTCCTGTGTAGGAGGGAGGGTAGGGTAGGGTATAGGCCCTTGACAAACCGGTTCGAGACATTTCAGTTTTGAAATTCACTGACTCGAGTCTAGACTAGTTACATCTTTCATCTCGAACTAACTTAGAAACGTTGAAGTTATGTGATTGATATAGAATCATTATGATAACAACTTCCTCGTGGGTTAAGGTAAACTTAAAGTGGCAAAGGCCTATGATACACGAAATGGCGAGTGGGACATGGGGGTAACGTTGGGTGGGGCGGGGAAGGGGCAATATTGAGTGTATTAACCCGTGGTCTAAGATAGACTTACAGTGACATAGGCCTATGATATACTAATTGGCGAGTGGGACATCGGGTAACGTTGGGGTGGGGGGATAACATTTAGTGTATAAACCCGTGGTCTAAGATAGAGTTACAGTGACATAGGCCTATGGTATACGAAATAGCGAGTGGGACATCGGGTAATGTTGGGGTGGTGGGGGGGGGTGGAGAAGGGGGCAACATTTAGTGTATAAATATATTACCTCATCTCCACATGACTTAAGGTTTCTAAGTTTGCAATGTGTTTATCTTTATGATGCATTTACTACTGAAAGCAATCTTGTTTACACGTCTTCAAGTTTGGTACTCTATCATCTTTGAATTGTATGCTCAGAGGCTGCGGTGTGGGTAAAGGACGGTTCTTTAATGGAGGGAAGGACTGGATACCGGGTGGGAAGGTACGGTAGCTGATATAGGGAAGGAGGCTCTATATGTAGCCTATATACACTTTCATCAACTTATTTTGGTAATTCTGTAGAAACCCTGATGACGCAATGCATAGAGTAAAAACGTGTGTGTAACTGGGGGCTTTGTATATGAGGGATCAACTATACCGGAGATTTTGTCTTGAAAAATATTGGTACTCACTTTAAACAAATTTAGCCACAATACGTCTTTACAACAGGAAATGAATTTCCCACCATCGTTTAATTTGAAACGGCGTTTTAATAGTTTGTCCAAGTGTATACGGTTTTATAGTTACAGCACAACATGTTCCTTTAAGTATATATTCTTACCTGAAATCATCGCCTACATTCAGTGCTAGAGATAAATCTGAATGGAAAGGTTTACTGATACCAATTGTCTTTACGATATAAGTAAACTTAAAGGAGCATATTGTCCTAATATTTATAACTGGGCTATACCAAAATGTATAGATATACCGTACTTCACAAATGTTTAAGTGATCAATGTATCTACGAATGCTTTAAATCCATTTCTCATTCCCAGTGCGCAACCACCATTTTTGGAGGATTTGGGGGCGGAAGGGAATGGGGGAGGGCGGAAGGGTGGGATGTGGGAATGGCTAATATGGTATATCGTCCAAGGTGGTGATATAAAGGGAGGGTATCCTCTTTGAGTGGTTCAAAGTGCTTCTATAGTTTTGGCAATTTATAACACATTGTGGAAGAATTTTCAACTGTTTAGGTTGTATCGCCGTACATACATGTTGTCGATTTATGTACTGTGACTTTTTTTCTGGGGAGATGCTAACGCCCCCACGCCCGCCCCTCCACCGCCCGCCCAATCCCCTCCCCTGAAGGATACCTGTTTGCGCCATTGTTCAATCCAAACTATATTCGTTTACTGATCGCATGATGGCCTACATAAGGAGGAACTGACAATATACATATACTGACGCGGTCCCAATTTTTCCATGCAGAGTTGATAATTTCTTTTAGTATGTGACCGATACTTTCAAAGATTTTCACTTTGTACAGACACAGGTATGTAAAAGTCAAACTAAACGTAACAAGTTAAGATAACTAAATTTTGAAATTTTTCCATGAAGACAAATAAATATGCTTGACAACACAGCAAGTTTCTTTAAAACAAAAGGGTTGACCTAAAATAGGCTTGATTAATCAACACTATATACGCGGTAGAATGATTTATGGCTTGTCATAGTAGGCTACTTTCAGTAGCTGCAGTTAATCCCACGTCACTTGGTTTTGTAGAGGGACAAAAATAGATCGAAAGATTCGTTTGTAGACACTTACTTAACCAAAACAGGGTTAATTACCTAATTAATATCTATAGTGCTATATGCGAAGTCCTCTAGTCAAGAAAAGTTCCTTTCAGCCAGAATATGCCCGTTTTTATGATAGAATTGGTAGAAAATTACACAGAGCTCAGATAATCAATATTTCATTATAATAGGAGCGACATGACGCAAAGGCCAGACCTGCGTTGCAAAACAATAATCATAGGTTACGAATATGTGTATAAAGGCGACGAAATGTGAAAGATTGAATAAAATTCAAGAATTTCTCTTTCATTAATTTGTATTCAGACCTGACGAGAGAGGAATGGTGGGATGGGGGGGGGGGTGGAGGGGGTTGGATCAAGAGGTTGCTATACACTCCCAAATCCCCGGAAAATATGGAGGAAAGAAGTAGTGTGTTTTCTTTGTCATAATGTATATAAGAAAAATGCAAGAGCTAACAGAGGGGGCTAAGGGGCTGAGGGGGCTGAGAGGGGGGGCCTGAGGGGTTACATTATTGCACCCGTAGGGTGATGGTGGCTCCCAACTCTACTGTCTCCATTTGATAAAGAAAAATTATCCGCAGCGTGTCTGTGATCAAGTGTAGCCTCATTTTGAATAATATTCTGTAGGTTTGGTAAAACTGTCGACATAACAGTACAAGCTGTTGAACTTGACTATTCTTCTAACCCACGCAGCCATACACATCACATTACGATCCAAATTCTTAGAAGCTAATAAAAGAAATGTTAACAAAACAAAAGACTATCATGTTAAATTTCACAGTCACTCGATTTAATTTAGTAGCTTGCCTCAGCGATGATCGGCCCAGCATTGGAGAAGAATAATAAACTTGAACTTCGAAGCGGTTGGAGAGTAATGAATAATTTACTAACGACGAATATTTGAATGACATTCTTTCCACTTCTAAAAGCACTACAAGACATTTTAGTTTATGTTTCGCTTTCATCGCTACCTAATAAATCTATTAAATTTCTTCTTTCTTTTTATTGTATTCTTCTTTTTCCCCTTCTTTTTAGGCTTGCATCAGGGAAGGGGTTAGCGAGGTTTCCATTATGTTTTGCAAGAGATGCTGTGCTTTTAAGACGCTACATTTTTAATGAAATTTATGAGAATGTTTGGATGTTTGTTTCGTTATTCATGAAGCCGCTTTGTGCAATCACCGCTTCTTTCATGGCTAATAGCAATAAAAAGCTAAACCATATGACGCGTAGTATAACGAACGTATACAGGTGGAGTAACTGAGCTATAGTGTTATAGTGGGTATAGGCAGTGGTGTGCATGTGACTTAAAGGTAAAAGAAGGGGGGGGGGGGAGGAGGGGGATTCAAAACTACCCCGACTGATTATGGTAGATGGCTGAATGTTTTGGAAGGGTTCATAGGCAAACGAAGGATTCCATAATGGAGGATGATGCACCGGTGTCATTGAATTCGACTCCTTTGTAGGGGGCTCTAGGGGTGGTCCCCCAGAAAATAATTAACATATTAAATACTTTGTGTGAGGTTATAAAAAAAGAGTTGGATGGAGCGTACACAGTGCCCATTCTGGTGTCAACATATTCTCTTGAAGTTAGTCGAACGTTTAATGAGGTCCATATCACCCTCCCCATCCCACCCCCCCCCCCTCTCCCGACCTCATTCTTCACCAGGTTTCGAAGTGAAATTACTCCTGAGAACGTACGTCTGTGAGTTGTATTATTCCTTTAGGAACTATAGTTGGTGTGCTCCATACAGACACTGCATGTGCGTGTAGGCCTATATATATATATATATATATATGAAATATATATATATATATATAAAATATATATAATAATAATATATATATACATATATGAAATATATATATATATATATATATATATATATATATATATAAATGATGCGAGGTAGTTGTAGGCAATGACATGTGATAAACGCTACTGTATAACTTTGTTTTTTTCGCAGAATTTGGAATGGCAATCGGATATAGATATGAATATTCAAGTACCATTCGAGAATCAGCGTGCCGTCGTCAACCGGCAAATAAGGCAGTTTGTGTATAGTACTTACGTATACATCGTTGTACTTAGTACTTATGCACCGTTACATAGTACGTTGAGATTGTCCAGAGCTTCGGTTCTATATAATGCTTTCAATATCTCGATAATTATGAAAGCTGGATCGTTTACATAAAGTCGTGTATGGATCAGTAATTACTGATAGGGTCTCTGCTAAGCGGTCCGTCATGATAGTATGCCACAACACCGAAACAATATATAGGATAATATTGTTTACTTCTCTGGTTGCTTCCCCCTTGTATATACTCCTATAGGCTAATAGTGCTTATTTCTCGGTATATAATTATATATATATATATAAATGAAAATCGTAATGAGTTGGAAAATCAAGAACAATGAAAAAACTTCTAGCCTCCACCGGGATTCGAACCCGGGCCTCCCGCTTTGTACGCGGACACCCTAACCAACTAGGCCATGGACGCTGATTGTATGTCCAGAGGTTCGAAACCGGTAAGGAAGGTCGTAATTCCACTGTAGGCGTTTGTCACCTGTATCGAACAATACTAGTTCTGTTTTTGGTGACATATTTTGCCTTGCTCTAGAGATCAAACATGATGCTAACCAACTCGAAAATCATTTGTGAATCCTAAAGCCGGATCTCGAAAGAGATACTTTGAACAGACTTTATAATATATATATATATATATATATATATATATATATATATATATATATATATATATATATATATATATATATATATATATATATATATATATATATATATAAGGGTTAATATCTCAAACATCATATATACATTTATATTTATCTTTTTTCTTCAGAAAAAAACAAAAAAAAAACATATATCTTTAAATACATAGTAGTATATAGTATTAGTAGTAAGTTAAGTCTCGTCTATTCAACATGCTCAGTGATTAACCTCTGCAACGTATCACGATCTTGCGCAAGGTTTATTGCTTCCTCGAAATTGTTAAATTTAAATACATACATGGTTAAAATGTACATGTAACCAGACTCGTCTATGGATTACTTGTTTTTACATATATGTTACATGTATAGTAATATACGTGCTATTTTCCGGGATACGGTTTAATGTTACACAAAAAATCTCCGGCAAACGGTTTACAGATGTCTTAAGTTACCAGTTTACTAAACCGGTGTTGTTAAGTGGGCTTTTAGACCTAGGGAACCTAACTATTTCTCAAAAAAAAATTAAAAGTGATCTGGTGAAATACGCAACTAATGGTAATAATGATTAATATTTGTTCTGACACAGTTTATCGTTTACACAACTCTTTTTCGTTATAGTGGTATATGGTAATTCGTTTGTGTGTTTGTGTATTTAGATATAGTCCGTAGATCCGTAGATAAGAATCAGAAGTCTCGACCAAATCTCCATTGACTAAAGTCTGTCGGTAACTGCATACGTCGCTGCATACATGTCTGTGTACAAAGCTGTGTAATAACGTTGTACTGTTTGTTCATACGTTGCTAATAGAATGGACGATATCATTATGAATCATTGGTATTAATTCTTTGCTTCCGTTGTTGAAGTTTTCCGTCATATTTCGCAATTGTCGATATTCAGTGCCACATAAAAACTTCAGGTTTGGATGTAGTAACATTGGGGAAATGACCAGGCGCCGTTTACGAAAATTAACTGTCACCTGACACAAAGTCTTGGGGACCAGGGAGTAAAAATAGCCCGGCGCCTGCTTAATGTACGGCCTGTAGGTGTATACCACATTGCCAGTACCACATTGAGCCTGTTGTCTTTGGTAGAGATCAATCTGTATGCTGAATGCAAGAAAAGTTTCCATCTCGGTCATCAGCTGCCAATGTGAATATTGTTTGTCATATCTCAACGCTTTTTGCTGTACTACTTAGACTGAAGTATGTTGTTCATCCTGGCTATATCTCTGCAGCCTAGTGTGTCATATTCATATAAGGTTATTCATGTAGCATCATTTTTGGATGTGTATGTGTTGCTTGAATGTTGAAGAGCATGAATAGAAGTACATTTAGTGCAAAAATTGGGTCAATTGAGGCAATTTTAGACCCCTTTAGGCCTCCCAGGAGCAGCGTACGAAAATTGTTTACAACTGAGTAAAGAGGTTTGTTTACAAGTGACGAAAGCTTCAGGCGCTCATAGGAAAACACTCTTCACGGTCATGATAAGGAAGATTGATGGTGCCATGAAAGGCCAACTTGCAGCTCTCCAGTGATGGGGTAGTATTAAGCTAGTAGGATCTGCTATCTAGACTTAAAGAACCGATACGTTGACGATGTAGAGTGTAAGTCAACGGGGAATTTAATAGGTGTACGCGACCATCACCCAGCTATCATAATATGGTGGGTAGGACATGCCAGTTAATAAGCTCAAGCGATGAATTTAATGTTTAAAGTCAATGGAACTATTAATGGTGGTGTGTCACCTGTAGATAATAACCTTATAATGTTCGTGACGTTTCAGGTACCATGTCACACTTATTATGCAGCAATGTACACCCGCCGCTCGAAAGGTTAACCATTGTCGAAATAAAATGACCTAAATTGCCAAACAGTAGTGATTTGTTTTTGGACATATTTTCATCTGTTATCATTGCCCTTTCTGCCTTTATTTAAGACAGCATGTATCAAAGTACCGGTGGTGTCAAATTAAGCAGGATTGAAGGTAATTTAAAGCTGTTTAGATATCTCGTGGTTAAATGGGGATATTACTACTCCGAGCGAGCAGACGAAAGGTTGGAGTTCATTGTGCTGAAACTTGCTCCCGCCTCTGCTAGCTCATAATCTAAAACGGCCGTCATGATAGGTCAGGCCATCAGCTAAGTAATGGGTATAGATATGATAGTTGCGAAGCTTCTATCTATGCTTTAGGGGGCTTGGAGAGTGACGAATCTATAGTGTCTATAAGTCAACAACATGGAACGAATTTGGTACGACACCTTTCATTGATCGTGGTTGTATCTTCAAAAAAAAGTTATGACTTAAAAGTTGAAGAGCGCCATCACATTTGATTGTGCGGTGTTTTTTTTCGTTGTCGACTAAAAATGGTGTGATGTGCAGACTATCTAGTTCATCTTCTGCAGCTAGCCATCCGCCCATAATAAGAAGAATTTTCAATTGGTTTAATCAAGGAGGTATCTTGTAGATTTGTTGCTCGTGTTTTTTGCGAATATCTACAACCTTTCTGTGACCAGACCTGTTGCAAAGTCTACAGCGAGGAATAAAAATGATTGTATTAAATAGTTTAGATATCAGGGTGGAAATATACACAGTGTATATTGGAGAGGCCGCTGCTTGATGAATATATTTATTGTTTTTCAAGTATTTTTGAAAGCTAGATGATTTTTTTTGTCATCAATCGACTTAGCGAATTTGAGACAAGTTTGCTATCCCGTTGACTGTGGAACGCCCTTACTCACTATATACGGCACAATCTTTTCAAGAGTGTTCGCTCTAATACAAACAGACTCGGTTGAAATCTAACGCTTAATTATGATTTAATGTAGTAATATTGGTAATTGATTTGGAAAGCCAGCAGTTTTGTGGACTGAAACGAATGGTTGCACTTATTTCTCCAAGGAACAATATTTCTGATACTGTTAAATCTTTATTCAACATTGATATGAAAAACGGTTGGTCGTCTCTTCTGTTAAAGTTTTGGAATATTCGGAGAATTTATTTCCAGAAACTCATTCCGGTAAGTTACCTCTATGTTTTGGTCAATTCATTGATTTATTTGATAAAAAGCATCGCTTATTTTCATTTTTTCGGGGTGTTTCTTAAAATGATATCATTTTCAGGATCATGCAAGCCATGTAAACCATTTTCGTTTTCTCGATACGGCAGAGATATTTAGTCGGTGGGTAGTTTTTTATATTATAATCTTCAACACAAGTAAACTGAGGTATAAAGCTATTCGGCTTGCGTAAATTTGGTGACGTAGTAAACACAGGCAACGTGGTTAAATTATTAGAGTGTTTAAATTGATTAGGTGTCATATAATTGGTGGATCAGTTGTCCTAACTAGGCGTACAACTTACTGTCTAATTGCTTCAAGTTTAGCAAGGTAACCATACTTGCATTATCACTGGATATGAATACAAATGTTATTAAAACTAAGCTTCAGTAATTTAAACCCCGGTTTAAAACAACAACAAAACAGTGCAGTCCCGTTCCGTTTGCCTCATTCCCGGAAATAGTAGGCGTATTACCTATCCCTTACCCCTAACCCCTCACGAACAACCACAGCGTGTGAACTGTAACTTCTGACATGGTAAACTACACCTTTGGAATGTACTATTGAAATTTACAAGTCCACCTATAACCTGTATTTAAATACCAGACAACACTTCCCATCCTTGCCTCATCCCACAATGTAGTAAACCTATTAACCACCCCTTACCCCTTACCCTTACCCCTTACGCCTTACCCAACCACCCAAACAACCACTCTTTGTAAACACGTACATTATGAGTGCGATTATACGGTATTCGGTATTAACTGTAGAAATGCCACCTATATATTAAATGATAGAACCATAACCGATCACTAAATTTGACGTATATTTCATGTAATCTACACTAACAAGCTTCATATATATTCCTTGGCTGGCTCTATGATCAACTTTAAATTGGCCACAACAAGAAACTAACTTCAATAGGTTACTTACATCTCGTATTCAATGTATTCACAAGCGTCAGTTCCAGGAATTTCATTCTTGATAGTTTCTTATCTCATTTTACACTCAAGTGGTTTTATGCGCATTTCTTTGGCCAAACAACTCGTTCTAAACAGCGTTTGCATTTTCCTGTATAACAATTTGAAATAAATGCCCTAAAATCACGTACTTACATCACGTACTATGCTGTTAAAAATAGCACAGAAAAGAATAGCACAGAATAGAATAATACAGCATAGAATAGCACAGAAAAGAATAGCACAGAAAATAATTGCACAGTAAAGAATAGCACAGCATATAGTAGAACAGCATAGAATAGCATAGAATAGAATAGCACAGCATAGAATAGCACAGAATAGAATAGCATAGCATAAGATAGCACAGCATAGAATAGCACAGAATAGAATAGCATAGCATAAGATAGCACAGCATAGAATAGCACAGAATAGAATAGCACAGTATATAATAGCACAGAATAGTATAGCACAGAATAGAATAACACAGAATAGAATAGCACAGCGTAGAATAGAATAGAATAACATAGAATAGCATAGCATAGCATAGCATTGAATAGCACAGAATAGAATAGCACGGTATATAATAGCACAGAATAGCATAGCACAGAATAGAATAGCACAGAATAGAATAACACAGAATAGAATAGCACAGCGTAGAATAGAATAGCATAGCATAGAATAGCATACCATAGCATTGAATAGCACAGCATATAATAGCACATAATAGAATAGCACAGCATACAATAGCACAGAATAGAATAGCACAGAATAGAATAGCACAGAATAGAAAGAATAGCATAGAATAACACAGCATATAATAGCACAGAATAGAATAGCACAGCTCATAATAGCACAGAATAGAATAGCACAGAATAGAATAGCACAGCTCATAATAGCACAGAATAGAATAGCACAGAATAGAAAAGCACAGAATAGAATAGCATAGCATAGCATAGCATTGAATAGAAACGCATAACATAGAATAGCATATCATAGAATAGCACAGCATAGAATAGCACATAATAACATAGAATAGCATAGAATATAAAAGCATAGAATTGGAAACTGATTCAATTCTGTGACAGGATGTAATTTTATGTTGGTAATGTGTGATCCAGTGACGTCATCACAACAGTGATGTATATATGTTCCCAAAACGACATTTGCAAAAAAATTGAACAAACAACCTATCCTAACTGAACCTATTACAGGTTTAATATTGGAACAACAAGCTTTTGTTACTAATTAGCTTATACAAATGACGTATACATTGAATTCAATGGACCCATGCTTTAAACCTCTCAAATCTACATCGCTATACCAATAAGATGAAGGATGTAGGCCTAGATATATTAGGAGACACTTCATAAGCAAATCCACGCCGTCCCCCTTGGGCAGATAATATATGCCACGTTGTAAACAACTTCTCTCTTCATTTTTCTTCTTCTGTTTTTTGTCTCAAATATTTTCTCCAATGAGTACATTGAATTTCTTTTCAGCACCCGGCACGCAAATAACCTCTTCTATATTATGTGTGATTACATGTTTCTACTGGAATAGTTTGCTGTAGGGTCGGATAATATACTGCACGAAAGTTATATAGAAACGGAAGCCTATGAAACAATATTGATTTCACAGTCAATATTTCATTCTATTAAGCTTTAAGTGTTAATGGGGGAAAACACGCACACACTGCAGATACATGAACTGTAATCAATGTGGCAGTGTGCACTTTTGTTTTAGGGATGTATTTCATACATTGCTGCGAACAAAGTTGATATGACCAAAGTTTTCTTAAACATTCCAGTTGTTTTTGTGGTAAAAGCATATAAATATCTACATATGGATCGGATAGGACCACGTATTTCTCAGGTAAGTGTGAAATATCCTTCTCAATGCTTACAACGGCTTGCAATCATCTATTTAGTGTAAAAGCTAATTGTGGCTATAACCTGAACGTTTATGTCTCGGTCAAATGTATCCTGCAACTTATGGACAATGCTTTTCCTATTAACCTATTGACTGTAGCACAAGTCATGAAAGATAAGGTATAATGTTGCAAACAAGAATGACAACATTGTCAAATGTTAGCCTGTCGACGAGCACATGCATGATTTGGTTGTCGGTAATGTTGCAACTAACATAATGTTCGTTGTGTGTGTTATCAACATATGGGTTTCTATATACTATATCACATGTGCAGAAGGCTCTATGAAGTAATGTTGTGACTTACAGAATTGGCTTTTTACATGTTAGACTATTGACTTGTGCACATATATAGGAACAACATGTGCATGGTAATGTTACAGTCTGAACATTACCGAGGCTTCGGGGTATTTTAGGCTATCGTTATAAGCAGAAAGCTTCGGGAATGTTTCCATGTAAAGTGATTTTGTTGACGAAAGTTGCATTTCAAATGGTATTCACAGATTTATAACTCAACACAAATGCTGTTTAGTTTTAAGGTCATAGTTTGCTACGATTCCGATGTTGCTTTAGAAGGCTCCGTGTATGGTAATGTTGCAACTTACAGAATTGGCCTTGTGCATGTTCGACTAAAGAGGAAAAGATTAGATCGTCAAACATCTATAATAGATTGAACATAACTGAACCTCCAAGTATATATACACATACAAACATACATACATACACACATACACACATACGTACACCCTTACATACATATATATATATATATATATATGTATATATATATATATATATATATATATATATATATATATATATATATATATATATATATATATATATATATATATATAATACGATATATATAATACGATATATATTAACAGTACACATATTTACACAATATAACCACAACCACCGTTCCACACAACAGTATGCAACCAGTATATTAAGTTAATCATGCGAATTTCCGGTAACAAATTCATGGTCTGTTTGATTTGATTACGCCGTTGCAGTTGTTACATGTTACCTGGTATATACATATCGTACAAATCAATATTGTCAGTGTGTGTATGGAATGAGCTAACTGTATATGCATGTATGGCAGAGGTTTCTATGTTAGCTCAGGTGTGGGACAGGGGCGAAATCAACCAAGTAATATCGCTTTGGAAATTAAAACAAAATTACCCATTCCCCTTCAAAACAATACCAAAATCGGAAAGGAAAGTTAACTCAAGCTCAAACTTAATTGACAGTCTCTGTGTAATATTGATGCTTTCTGTATACGGGTTATTAAGAAGGCCTGGTTCTCAGGCTCGTTTTGCTAAATTTCAGTCCATAAATTACAGAGGCCTTTTTTTTCTTCAGAAATGTAGGACAGGTTTAAAGCATCCGATATCAAAAAACTTGGACCTCAACCAAAAATTTCGGGTGAAATAAAGCAAACTCGATGTACCCGTTTCTAGCTCGTTAAAGTTAAGCCGACGAGTGGAAACTTGCTCAAACGAGTTATGTTCCTTTATATGTTGCATTGTTGAATGTTAGACAGAAATATATATGAAGTAGGTTTCATGCTTTTGGTTTTCAACTTGCATAACAGGTTTCATGCTCTTTTTATAATATCTATACGTCTAATTAAAAAGCGAGAGGTGAAGAGAGATAGGGAGAGAAGTAGGTGGAGTTATTGTTGGAGAGAGAGAGAGAAATATAAACGTTGATCAAACTGTTTGTGTGTTATTCATATAACTTAAGACAAAATATAGACAGTAATCCTATTATTAACTTTTTTAATATGACCACAAAAAAACTTTAAAATCAGGAAACCAACAGCAGCATCAGGTACGTATAGCCAACAATTCTGAGTTGGATTCCTTCTTCTCTGTGTGTGCGTCTGAAAGACAATTAGAAATGACAAACCCATGATGCCTCCCATGAGGAATTAATAACACACCAAAACGTCGAAAAGTCACTTTATCCTCAATTAGATTCAGGCACGGGTTCAGTGCTGTACACCCCCCCCCCCCCACACGTCCCCTCCTTCACAATCCCTTTCAACTCCACACAAACATTTAAAAAATTTGTTTACCACAACCGTGAATTTAGGCCTTATATAGATCTAATTTGCAGTCTAAATGTACCTCAGAATACACCAGGTGACGTCTCATATTTCTTTATTGTTTTCTGGGACGGGGTGGGGGTGGGATTTCTCCTAGAATCCCCTACATTGGATCGGTTACAATGACAACACGGCCGACCCATCCTTAATTAACTCCTGAACACTCCCATCCCCCACTGGTTGATAACTGTGGGATCATCTCAGTGGAGGCATTACAAATTTCAACAGTCAGAATGATGGACTGATCCGAGTCGGCGGGAAACGGTGTTAGATTACATTTGTTTTTCTTGTTCGGTATTTCATGCATTCATTTATCTGTCTATACTCGATTTGACGAGAAAGAAATTATAGAGATGTTTTGACTTGTCCGCCAACTACCCCTCGTTAGATTAATGGGCACTACAGCTTGTGAGTTGTAGTTCGATAGAAGCATCACGTCATCAACGATTAGGCTATACTATATACATGCATCAATGAACGTGCTCTATTCGCAGTATGGCACAAAGAGGAGCCATACCCCCATACCCGGGGTTTGATATGGGAGGAGGCGGGGGAGGTGGGCATCCTTTAAATAAAAGTGTATTCTCATTTTCAAAATATACTGAACAGCTTTAGTGGATATGAATAGTAGAGGAGGATGATTGGTGACCTAATTGTCTCTCACGCCAGCCTTGGCTTTTCGACACCTCTGCAGGCAGTACACCAGCACTAGTACAAGTTACAGGTGGATTAGAAACGGCCCCAGTAGGTTTACAAGTGCATCACTAGGATATCGCAATGAACTTGATGGGCCCTATATCATTGTAGATAAACCGAGCTCGTTCCCCCTTCACCCTCCCTCTCCCCTCCCCTACCCGACAGCTGAAAACAATGGCCTTTATATTGATTTGATTTGGCCGCTACCAAAGAGATTACTGTTAGCATTTTTTTATACTGTAAACAAAAAAAACAAACAAAATTGTTCTCTGTATGAAGTCAATTTATTACCTACGCAGCAGTATGACTGATATATCAACTCTACGATGAAAGCACACTGCGGTCGATACGTTGTCATTATCTTCCTTGTTATACAAGGTCAATAATCTAATATACTTGCAGTGAACTTTCATATCAGCTGGTGTATATAGGCCTATATATATATATATAAATATATAAATATATATATATATATATATATATATATATATATATATATATATATATATATATATATATATATATATATAAACAAATATACATATACAAACGCTAGCCTGTAGTCTAATGTCATTGACCGCGATGTCTCAGTTGATTTGAATTGATGAATGCAAAACTCTACGAATCGACGGCACTTTTTAGTTAAACGCGGATGGAGCTTTGGTAATGAGTTGTATACATGACGAGTGGCAATAATGATGTTACATCTCCAGCTGAATCTCAAGGATATATTTGTTACGCTTCATGAAGCGGTAATATGAGGGATGTTATAGCGGTAGGCATACGGTCCAACGGTCTTTATCATACTTCTACTGTTCTACGAAGAGACAAGAAGCTTACACTATATCTACTTGTTGAAACGATTTGCAAAAACAGAAAGAGGCTGAAAAAAAGAAATTAAGAAAAACAAAACAATAAACACCTTAGGCTATATTATTTTGAATGTCTTCTTTTAATGGTATTCGTATTGCGTGAACGCTGTTAAGTTTCCTTAACATTAAACTCAACTATACATATAGGCGTATAGTGTGTGTTTTCTATATAGTGACTGGCACGGTCATTTATTTCTGCTTACGTATTTACATGTGAGTTTTATCGTATATGGGCTCGGGGATACACTTCTTTCCTTTTTCTCACAGAAGTACACCTAATAAGAATCTACACTACTGGATGTCATTAGCAAATGTCGCTTTGAGTGCCTCGATATGCAAATTAGGCTGCAGTACCTTCAGGGATAGGTAGTATACACCACAGCAGAAGTAATTGCGCTGACTGACAGTTTTAAAATATTCGTCAACAACGTTCCTAATACAAAGTCATCTAGTATGCTCTTCTTAAGGCTAAGAAATAAAACCTTTCTGGGTAGATACAACTACGAGGCTTTACCTGATATGTTTCATTAAAGGTCCTGCATGGGGAAAAAACTGGCGAAACAAGCTGAAAGAGAACCACATCTATATATATATATATATAAATATTTATATATATATGTATGTATATATATATACATATTTATATATTTTATATATATATATATATATATGTATGTATGTATGTATATATATATTTATATATATGTATATATATTTATATATATATATATATATATGTATGTATATATATATATATATATATATATATATGTATATATATATATATATATATATATATATATATATAGTTTTGGGCGTTCTGTTTCAGAACAATACATCTGCTTCAGGTGATCAACTATACTGCATATGGCCCTAGCCCTACGCCGCCTCATATACCCTATACCCTACCTATACTGCGTACCTTACCCTATCCCGCACCCAACCCCTATCTCATACCCGCCTTCTATCCCTCATCCCTATTCCCCCGACCTAGTAACGTATAGGCCTATACATAGTTAAAAATTTGTAAACAGTGCTGTGGCTCTACGCAATTTAGCAGCCTTCAGCTTCTTCTGTTTTGAAAATCCTAAATTTTGAAAGAAGAAAAAAGTAACTGCATATTTCTGTTATTGAAATTGCAGGAAAAATTCCTTTTGGATACAATCATATTGTGTAAACTATTAGAATGGTTCATGTAGCTGCATTATTGTAACTATTTATATATGCCTACTTTAATCTATATTAAGCCTATATGTTTACCATGACCGCGTATAAATCTTGATATTAATGACGTCATGCTACATGCGCAAATGCCATATTTAAAACCGAATGAATATTATCAGTATTTCCAATACAACAGTAGTAAAATATGTAAATTTTATCCCATTTATAACAGTATTGGATGACTTTAATGGTGCGAAAATATGCATTAAACTATTACGGTGTTTCACAATGATCCCCAGATGGTATATGACATTAAAATGTATGCTGGTACCATTGGAGATATATATAGTAAGGTATAGATCGCAGCTGGTTGGAAGTAAAATATTCGGACACTGTATATTTTAGACTTTTCATGTTTATCTTATGAAATGCTCATTGGCGTATAGGTTTATATATATATATATATATATATATTTATATATATATATATATATATATATATATATAAGGCAAATGTGTCACCAAAACAAGAACTAGTATTGTTCGATACAGGTGACAAACGTCTACAGTGGATATATGACCTTCCTTAACGATTTCGAACATATGGACATACAATCAGCGTCCATAGCCTATAGTGGATAGTAGTTTTGGTTAGTGGTTTGCTTACGTATTTATTTATTTACTTATATTTTTTAAATATATTTATATGCAAGTATATTCTCGACGAATGTCAATAAGTCAATCTTCTAGCAGTGAATATTCTCAACAGACACAATTTCAGGGAAATTACCTCCGAGGTAGCTCATTTTGTAGCTTTCTCCCTCACAATTTTCCTGATTTATATAGAAAGAAAATGGTAAGGGAATGGTTAGAAATTTCTCACTTTGATATGCTTGAGGCTATGCATAACCTTTCCGTCATAAGTTCACCTTACATTAACCTTAACAACCCTATCAGACAGATATGACTGAATTGTGTACCATATACAAATACATTTCTATATATATATATAACTATATATATATATATATATTTATGTTATATATATGTTATATATATATATATCTTACAGAACTATAAAACGCCTAGCCAACGATCCACAAGTGATAGCCGTACATTGCCTCTTAATTCGGCCGCAATTGGATTACTTCATGGCTTTAGATTTATGCAAATGGAGGCAATTTTCAGCCCCGGCACCTTTACTTCATTATACGTGACGTGAGCATTACAACTTGAGTCAGAAAAAATCCGCGAGCTGCAGTGACCGATATTGGTGATGCATGCAACCTCTTAGGGTTAAGTTGTATTAAACGCTAGAAAAGGGAATGAAAAAGAGAAAGAGCGCAAGTTTAGCGTCTGTAGGCAAAATAAAAAAAAGGAGAAGTCAAGAGTTTTGTATTTTAACGGCAGATAAATGAGCTAGGCGTCTGCCATCTGAGCCTTCATTAGTTTGCAATGACAGAAAAAAAAATACGAACTTCGAGGTGTTGAGGAGGTACCTGGTTTTTCTATTTCTGAAAGAAAAGCTGATTTGAATCGGAGTCAGGCTGCGGGTAGTTTTAGGTCAGGCGTTGTGAGAAGAATTGATGTCAATTTGTTTGTGGAGAGATTAAAAGACATATGGAAGTGTTTTGTAATTTCCTAATCTTTGCTAAGGGTAGTATTTCATTTCCCGGGCTTCAGTATAGTGTAACTCCTCCTTGAATGAACCTTGAATGCACGAGGAATTGTTCAAGCTAAACTTTGTTCAAGAAACGTGACCATATACCTCAAGCCAAGTACATCGAAACGTGACCGAACCTCCAGCCAATTACTGGATCTGTTCAATATTATACATTGTTACCAATATAGATACACTTATACATCAACTTTTTATGTGTAGATATGATTTTCATATTTGCTACATAAAGACATAACTTTATTCACTACAAGACTGATCGATCATAGTAACACTTTTCGTAACACACAAAATACAATGCTATTAATTTGGGAAATTTTTAAAATTAAGAGAGTTGTAGATATATGAATGAACAATTTTTGTCTCTGAATATAAAACTTGAAATAGATTGGAACATTTTCTATCCAAGCGTTTATGTAAGTTTTGACTTGAACGAGCAACAATCCACACCATGCTACAAGGACGAGGGGGGGGGGGGGCGGCGGGGGGGATGTTGTAGTGGAACCAGTGTTATACGACAAAGTGTATATAACATTTTCAGAAATCATCATGAAGATATCTTCTTTGACGTCATAGAAAAGAGCATTTCAAATGATGGTATAAGTTCGAACAGATTAATGAGCGAGGCGTTAATTCTATATGCGTAATTCTATATCAGAACGATCCCCAATGTACGTTTGACCCTCTCAAGTGGTTTAAAGTATGACGTCAGTGTAGACTCAAAGTTAATTTCGAATTCGATGCAGAATTAATTCTGGAATTAACTGTTCCTGTCTGACCAGGTTGTATTTGATTGCCACTTGATTTGTTTGGAAAGAAAATCAACCTAATAAAGATCAGTACCTCATAAATCAAAGTGTCAGGTATACATCAAGTTTGATAGAAACAGTTAGGGCAGGTCTTTCAAAGCAATTACAAAACACAATGCAAAATAAAGAACAAACGAACAAATGACACCAAAGAAAATGTTAAAGGTTGTTTTGCGTGTCTATATAAATATATCAAATTAGAATATTAAAAACAAACAAACAATCATTGGAATATCATTTAATTTTAAGCCTGGACTGAGGATCCCGAATTAATTACGAATGTATAGCCTTAAAACTGAGCATTCTTCACATTATTCATATATATAAATATATATATATATATATATTTTTATATAATATAATATAATATAAGGGTTAATAACTCAAACATCAGAAGTGCATCGAATTATTTCTGCCGAAAGTTAACCTTAAGTCCCTCATTGGTCATAAATATTTACACTATATAGAGCCGAAGCCTTAAGATTACATGTTAAGATTACGAACAAAGTTCCTATATTTCATGCACTGAATCTGCATATTCGTCGGTGAAGCTAATATTACACAGGTTGTTAACACTTCGGTGTGCATATTGATTAGAGTAAAGATGCACGTAAAGTCCATCCATTTCGCCACAACCATGACCCCCTGGCGTTGGCAAGGTGTCAACCAAATTACAACTGTTTATTAAAAAGGTTGTCATATTATACACCTATTAATTCACAGACGGAACAAAAAACCTTTCCAAATTTTAATACAAAACAAAAATGCCGAAGAAAAATGGTTATATTATGCAGACGAATTTTTTTTTTACTTAATATAAAAAGTTCATTGTATGCATAAATAAGTGATATAATTTCATAATTACTGTCGTGGGAATATTTCGAATATTAACATCTTTCCTGCTCAATTCAAGGGAGGATTCTTCAAAATTTGCATCTAAGATGTATAACTTTGAGGGGTAGCCTACAGTAACTACAAAATTACAACGAATGGATGAAATTTCGTCCTTGAAGATTGGAAGGGATTAAAGTGGAAACATGATTTGTTCCCGTTCCATGTAGCTCCGGCTAGAATTTTGCTTTTATTTGAAATAATTTGTTAAAAAGTACATCAAACAAATGACAACACATTTCAAATTCAAACCAATTCAAAACAGCGTTTACGATATGCTTATAGCCTACAATGATGTGTAATATATACTTTTGGGATAAATAAAAATTCATGACAGGTTCTACGATATACTTATAGCCAATGTGATGTTTCATCTGTCTTGGAGTAAATACCACTTCAAGATAATTTAAACGATCATGATTATAACCTACAACGATGTGTCATCTCATCTAGAGCTACAGACCAATCCAATGTACAGTTTATAGGCCTACATTTTGATACATATATCCCACAATCACACGTCATCAGAAGTATACCATTTAAAGGTAATAATTACGATATGCTTATAACCCACAACGATGTATCATCGCATCAAGAGCTACAGATCAATCCAATGTACAGTTTAGGCCTACATTATTATACATATATCCCACAATCACGTGTGTCATCAGTAGTATACGGGTTGAAGGTAACGTTTACGATATGCTTAAAACCCACAACGATGTATCATCATCTAGAGCTACAGACCAATCCAAAATACAGTTTAGGCCTACATTACTATATCCCACAATCACGTGTCATCAGTAGTATACCGGTTGTAGATAACGTTTACGATATGTTTATGACTCAAAACGATGTATCATAGGGTCAATATGAATCGACTTGTTTTATCACTATACGTACTTTTCTGAAATGTGCAGCACGTCACGTGACCCTACAGTAACGGTCACCTGTTTGTTTACATTTTAGTCCTTTACGTTAACTGTTTATTCACGTAGGGAGGACTTGTGTCAACAGTACGTGTAGAAAGTTCATCTTGATACTGTGTATGGACTGTTTATTGTTTTAACTGGGAAGTGAAGAAGTATGTCAATAAAGTAGCATTATGTTGGTATTTTCTAAAGGAAGCAAATGTTTATTCACAATGGAAGTTGTTTTGATTTTTACTCAAGATTGCTAGTGGTTATTTAGGGAGAAAAAAGTCCCCAGTTAATATCTGCTTGATATTTTCACTGGAATATGTTTAATTCTTGACAAACTATATGGAAGCTTCGATCAATGCCGAAAACATTTGAAGAGAGAAAAAAAGATGTAGTAATTGTATTTTGCTTTGTCATAATGGGATACTTTTGCTAAAATCAATTCTTTATCTGCAGAAGTTAAGTATAGTTTAGGGTTTGTCACACACCGTGAAAAGTGCTTATTGATTCAAATTTAGGTAAAAGCATCTTTACTGCGACAAAAGGTCTGACTTATGCTGAATCGCAGGAAATTGAAAAGAAGATAAAAGTCTTCAACTTACGTCTCAAAAGATTTGCTAACGATTAGAATATTTTTTGTAAATATCTGTTAATTGCTGGAGTTTATAAACTTGGCAAAGAAATGTTTCTTTTTCTATATATGCATAGAAAAGGAAGGACGTTTTTCTTCAGCAAAAAGGCCTTTGTCAGATGCTGATTCAAAATTTGCAAAGACAAAATCATTACATTTAACATTGTCAGTAAAATTTCACTTTATTTCTATATAAGAAAATAGAGAAAACCAACGAAACTTTTCGTGCGAATCCAACGTTCATCAGCAAATCATAATTGCTAGCAAATATTTGTACACGTCCTTGACTTTCATACCATTTCCACGTATGCCTAAGTTGTCCCTCATAGTCTCTACTATCCTTTACTAGCCATGCAAAACCTTAAATATTCTCTCAATCATGGTAGAGACTAACATTACTACCTGTATGTACGTTAAAGACTCGTTATATTGTCAACGCCAGGAGTTGTTTGGAATCGCACCTGTGTACGTAGCAATTTCACCAATTTATGTAATTACCATATACCACTAAATATAAGTTTCAAGTCTGTACAGCAGAGTTGTACTACAAGTAAGACGACATGAGTAGTAGTATCGCAAGAAGAATACTACTACTAGTAGTAGAGTACTACTAGTAGCACAAGTAGAGTGCTACTAGTAGCACAAGTATATTTCTAGTAGTAGTAGTACAAGTAGAGTACTACTAGTAGTACTAGTAGAGTACTACTAATAGTACTAGTAGAGTACTACTATAGTAGTACAATAGAGTAATAATAGTAATAGTAATTGAGTACTACTAGTAGTACAAAGAGAGTACTAATAGTAGTACAAGCAGAGTACTAGAAGTAGTACAAGTAGAGTACTACTACTAGTAGTAGAGTACTACGCGTAGCACAAGTAGAGTACTACTAGTGGCACAAATAGAGCACTAATATTAGTACAAGCAGAGTACTAATACTAGTACAATATAGTAATAGTAGTAATAATAGTAGAGTACCGGTACTACTAGTAGTACAAGCAGAGTACTAATAGTAGTACAAGTAGAGTACTACTAGTAGTACAATAGAGTAATAGTAGTAATAGTAGTAGAGTACTACTAGTAGTACAAACAGATTACTACTAGTAGTACAAGTAGAGTACTACTCGTAGTACAATCAGAGTACTAATAGTAGTACAAGCAGAATACTAGAAGTAATACAAATAAAGTACTACTAGTAGTACAAGCAGAGTACTACTGGTAGTACAAGCAGAGTACTAGTAGTAGTACAAGTAGAGTTCTAGTAGTACAAGTAGAGTACTACTAGTAGTAGTAGTAAAGTACTACTAGTAGTAAAAGTACTTTGTACATTTGTACATTCATCTAGTATATTTTTCTACGCCATTTGAGATCATCTTATTTTCTTATGAATGGTTTTTCTATCTTTGTATTTTGATGTTAAGCGCAACCGAAAACTTTGTTGGGGTTGCGCTATATGAAATTCAATAAATAATAATAAAAGTAGAGTACATATATTTATATTTAAGCTTTCGCATGGCTAGTAAGCTGGACATTTCACCCCTCCCCTCCCTCCCCTTCTTCTACTCTATCACAATGTCTATACCGAATCAGAAATCCAAACTATATACAACGATTCATTGGCTGTAGTATACAGCAGTCAGGACAAGCTAAACAGTTGCTCATTCATCCATAGCACATCAGGGCAGGCGTTTCTTTGCATGGATCTCTATTAGTTCGTATACAGTTCGCATGACTTCTTAAATGAAGCGTGGTTTGCTGTGATAGATAATCTAGCATGGCAGTCCCTAAATCACTACAGGAGTGTTGAATATAATATCAGCAACCCACACAGACAAACGTATACCGGCATACGGTCAAATAATAGATCACCAATTTGATTGAAATCGTTGTTGACGTTGGAGGAATCTAACGCGTTTTTATTGCTTCATCTTAGAGGGGGACGGATGATGTTGTGACACAGTGAGATGTAACACTCTCAGAGTAAATCATATTTTTTTTTCATAAGATACCATTATTAATCTACTAATAACTTAATCTAAAGTGTCTAACATTTTCGCCGTTCGGAAAATTACTTCGCATTATTGGACCTATACATAGAAAATGTCAAAGTAATTGACAACATTACCTATGATATGACGTCATAAAATCTGAATTCAGATAGCTAAGCGTGTACATTCCAATGATTAGCTATATATAAGCCTTTAATCGGATGATGAGGATTAACCTGGGCAATGATTCCATAAAAGTATACAGTAACTAGCTCGTGTTTCTTTACCATATTCCACTTCGTTAAACCAGAATCATTCTAGCATATAGTGCGATCAAGCGCGAACACAGGAGGTGTTGGGGTGCACCTACCCCCCCCCCTCCCACCATACCGTTTTCAACACTTCACAAAACTTCAAAACGGTATTTTTCTTCTTCCTTTAATTTATATAATTTCATTTTATTTCTCCAGTATAAATCTGAAAATATAATTTTTCTACTTGTATTTAATTCTATTGTCATATAAGTATTCTCTTCATCATTTATGTCGGTGTATCTTGTGAACAACCGATATAACTCGAAATAATGTCTGTAAAGTTGCTTTAACTGGCACAAAGATATTTGGAATACATCCCTTGCCGCGGTATAGCAGAGATTATTTGCATATCATTTGCATTTTAATTATATTTGTCATTTGAGAAGTCTCTTTCTGTACTTCGTTTGCTGTTGCATTGATGTGTCTCTGTATACTTCTGTATAATCAGCAGTTTTTAAAAAAAATAATAATCAGCAGTTATTTTTTTTTTTTTACGTTCTACTTTCTATTCCTTTCGGTTATCATTCAACTTAGACTGTTAGTTATTGTTGACTAATTATAATTAACCCCTTTCTATTCATTAAACTATAGTATCTATATGAATTGTTCTATTCCCAGGTATTTCAATAGTGAAACTTTTTTTGCAATTTTGTTTCTTAAAACTTATGTGAGTAATTGCTATCATTTGAAAAGGGGAAGGTGACGAAATGTTGCAATAAGATTCGAATCGAATTAATTCTCTGTCCCTACCTCATTAAATTTTATTTGTTGACAGAAATCAACCAGCAACGCTTTCTTAGTTTGATTAATTACACTTGTGTTTTCACTAATACTCGGTGGGTTTGTCAAACTTGTCGACGGAGAGCGAAATTGATGCATAACGATTCGTTATTGAGCTTTAGTAGTAAGTACTTATTCCCATCCGGAATACATCAATAGTTTTTTGAAGGATGAAGGCTGAACTCATTTGCTAAATAAAACTCACCTTCAGTTGATAAAAACAAATTACATATAGCATATCTCTCTCTATCGTATTTTTCTTATTGTCTTTTCAAATAACCCTTTGCTAACGACCAAGTGACGTCATTACATTACTTTAGAGTTACATGGCATTAATATTTTGTGAAAAATAAGAAAAATTGTACAAACCTATAGTTAGCGAAATCTGTGGCAAGAATATGGCTGATTTACGTCACAAATAAAAAGCTTTCCGTTCGATCTGATATATTTGTGTCTCTTCATTTCATTATGGTAATTGACCACATGTCTTGAATAATGCATTGGTGGTGATATAACGTAGTAATAAAAAACTTAAAAACATAGACATTAACTAAATTAATTGCAGATTTTGCTTCACCGCCAACTACAGCAATACAAAAATAGATTTGTTTCCGGCAATGAGTAATTTGTTTGTTTGTTTGTCTGTCTGTCTGTTAAAAGGGCAAAGGTGAATATGAATGCTGTATTGTGTAGGTCGTTTATATTGTACAGAGAACTATATTAGTATAGTACAAAATCATGATGTATTATTTATCAGAGGCATGCATCTGATGAAGATTTCCCGGCAATACTGCAAACATGTTATAACCCCTATCAGCGGAAGTACTAACTATATACTCGCATAACGGTATTTCACTACATGCGACACATATCTACAACCCTCTCCCCTAACAACGAACAGTAGCAAAACGTTATAAACAAAAATGCAATTGCTCGTTCTCTTTGCAACATTTTGCGGTATTACCTCGAATATAGCTTACGTCAGCAAGTGGTTATAAGCAGTATTGATCATAAAAAAACTAAAAAAATCCGTTACATGAAAATTTCTTCTTGTTATAAAAGTCTTGTACCCGTTTCTTATCTGATCGCTACGTCTTTATTATTCAGCCAACGTCGAAGGCAAAACATTGGAACGTTAACTTTTTTTTAAGTACGATATAGCGATTTCATCGGTAAAAAAAAAAAAAAAAAAAAAAAAAAAAAAAAAAAAAAAAAAAAATTAGCTAATCAAAGGGACGCCATAATCCATACCAAATAGAAGAAAGAAAGAATAAAGAGAATATAGGCAAAAACAAGAAGCAGAAAAAGTCGTATTAGTAATTATTGTGAATTTTGATGGAGAGCTGCCGAATTTAATCTCGTTACTTGAATAAATGAAATAAGATGGGCTGTAAAGGTGGAGGTCTGGGATTACTGCACAATAGAAGTGCGGCTATATAGTTGTATATAACCAAAATACAACAGGATGATAACACTTCAAGGAATTCGCTTTCCATGACGTCATAGGTTTTAGCTCAAGAGAAGGCGATTCTATACTAATTAGAACTACACCGTAATAAATCTTCTATCAATCTTGTAGTATAGTCTCTTCTCCTTAGGGGTCACATGATGTCCTGGAGAGGGGAAAAACACCCAAATAAACAAATTACTTTACATTGGTTCGAACTATCAACGTACAAGTTTATGTATATAAACGCTTTGGTAACGTATTTGTCTTGGGGTGGAGGGCTCAATGGGTTTGGGGTGGAGGACTCGAAGGGTTTGGGCTGGGAGAAACCTGCGCAATCATTTGAACTTGGGCTTCCAGATGTTGGAATGACGCTAACAGAATGGAATGAGTCTTGACCTTAAAGGTTAGAGGTCATACACAATTAAGACGTTGGTATTTGCTGCTCTATATTGGCTATATATATATATATATATATATATATATATATATATATATATATATATATATATATATATATATATATCAATGCTGAAACCATTTTGGCAGCGGAGGCTTAAGCTGTATAATATTACACAGACCTGATCTTCATGTACTATAGAGTCGCGTATAGTACGAATGTACTTCAATGAATGACCTTGATTAACCGTTTACAAAATAGAAATTACCGCATCCACCTCCCTCTACACACACACCCCTTCCCCTCCCCACCCTGCCCTCGTTACTTGTAAATGAAAGTTTCAGACGGTGTTTGGTGAACGTAACATTCGTACCTCAGCCGCCATGTATTTTTATTTTCGAACATTCTCTCAAACACACATTGGTAAGCATTATATGTGTCTGATTACTTCATCCTTATATTTTGACGGCCAGCGATATATAGTACAAAAAAACAAAGAAGGGAAAACACCAAATTATCCAGCAAAAGATAACTGAAAGATAATCGCGTTTGGAAGTGTCTTCCTCCGCTCATGTATCTGTGGGATATGTCTTTACGATGTAGCCTTACTGTGATTACTGCAGGGTAGTATAAAATAGGAGTCAAATTAATGAATATTAAAGAGGAACTAGATAATCATTAGAATCAATGCTGAGAAATTTGTCGCCTATAAACATGCACTGAATGTAAATTAGAGACCAACACAATGTAGATAATGCAAATGAAATTTGATTCTATATAGTAATGTTGCTGACAGACAAATGTTATTCACTTATGGGATTCGATATATTTCAAATTTCAAAATGTTTTACCTTTTATAATGAGAAATAGATACGCTAGTTAATTTACTCATGACCACATCTTCTATACTTTTTTTTTGCAAGTACTTTAACACATGTTTATAGCGCTACCTATGATATATGCAGTTATACCTAGGAAAATGTCTTCGACTTGAAAATTTACCGAATGCATTATAAGCCTCTGAAGAGATGGCTAATAAAGACTTGCAAATGTAATATTGCGGGGCGTCGTGGATGTGGCCGATACTAACGGTGATGGATGGATGGGGTTAGTCGAAGATAAATCTCTCTCTCAATCATAAGACCAAGCCAAATAACAACCGTACTACAGTCATTCAGTACTGACGTAGATAAATAATTGATTAAAAAAATATAAGGAAGAAAGAGAACAATAAGGTATTCATTAGATTTGTTGATCAGAATATCTCTTTTCGTTGATTTGGTAAGCAATGTGGCGAGGTTTTCTTTGATTGACATATAATTGCCACGACCGAATAGGGTAGGGGAGGGGGTCGGGGGAGCCCATTGTATAACACTACTCTACTATAAATTTATAGCTTTATAGTTTGATCGTTTTATGTAAGGTAAAGCTTACAAAATACACTTTCTTACCTGAATCTGACATGAACACGGTCTAATTTGCTCTTAAAGGGGCACAATGGGTTTGAATTAGAAATAGTAATGATGATTATGCAGATATACAAGTGCCGTATCATATGTCATACACAAATTAGAAGACAGGGATAGATAAGAACAGGAGAGGAGCGGCGGGAGATGTGGCGGCTTGATTAACATACTGGGTCGGCATCTCGAGACCCTCAAATGACGTTTGTAATGTTGTTAACATTTTACTCTTGAACAGGAAAATATTTGCAGGAACTTTGTTTACTGGTTTATCACACCACCTTCGGTACGGCCTTTTAATTTCAGGGGGGGGGGGGGGTTGCTTACTGTCATAGTATCTCTCCCATGGTTTCTTTCGTTGTGAGTGGCTAAAAGCATTCAAAATATTTTAGAAGGATTTACAAAAAAAATACATTCATTACATGATTCAAGCGGCTTATGATCCACTCAGATCGGCACGATTTCGTCAGACTAAGTGTGACGGCATGTTAAGTCTATAATAACTGCACCATATACCAGACTGTTCGTGAGCTTGCCAGATTATTACACGGGCCTCCATTGAAGTAGCAGTTACGTAACGTAAAATATCAAGCACCAAACCTGATGTTGTACCCGGCAAAACATCAGATCACCCAATGTGAAACATTTGAAAGGTGTTGCATGCATGAAAGTCACGAGGAAAAAAAACAACCCACCAGTAATGTTAGCCCCCCCCCCCACCAATGTCCTAATAACTCAACCAATCCATTTTAAATTTTATTTATTTATGTTTTAACTTTGAACGTACCTGGGCATCTTAATTGAGGTCATGAAACTGTTACGTTTTTTTTTTCTATGGAGTTTTGTTTTGTTCATGGAGGTAAAAATTTTACCTCCATGTTTTGTTTCCGAGGAACTGAATGAACTATCTGAAATGTGTGCTAAACTAATTGGTCCAGTCACTTTTTTAATTGTTTTTTACCGAAATAGAACCTACCAGTTGGACTGACAAGAAGTGACGTTTTTTTTTACTCTCCAAAGAACATGTCATCAAAATTGACTTGATTCCTACTATACAGTCTCCTGTTATCAAGTCATCACTAAATATCACCAAGAGGTGACAAACGACGTTGACGTTAGAAGGAAACTATCCTTTGAATGTATAACGCAGAAGTGTCCGGCATGGCATTTGACTTTGTAGAAAATTTGGGGGAGATAACGATGACCTGTAAATCGTTTTGTAAGGGAGTAAGCTTTTTCATATACATATATAGATAGATAGAAAATTGTCATTTATAAAGACCAGCTTCTATCAGTGCCACAACGGCACAGACTTGCACAGATGGGCTAGAACACAAACAAATTATCTTATTATTATATATCTTTTATCTTATTATTATAAAATTATATATATATATATATATATATATATACATATATATATATCTTTATATTAATACTATTTATATAAACATATCTACCTATATATATATATATATATATATATATATATATAAATTACAAATCACCATTGTCATTTCAACACTTCAGCAGGGTTCAATGACCATACTTGAACACCTCTTTGCGCATGCGCCAGGTAGCCGGCAACTCGTGTTAAACCATCTCTGTGTACTCTGTATATGTGCTATACCGGTACCTTGTTTACAAATTCCAGTGTCTTCGCTAATATGACAAGTCACCCTGCCTGCCTATGATATCACGTTGTTTCTTGTGATTTGAAGTTTGACAGGTTTCTGTGGTAACTATAGTCTCCTTCCAGAGTCGCTGCTAGCTAATAGCTAGCTCACTACAGAGTGGTCGATAATTCTCAAGCAACCTGAAAGGAATACATTTCGATTTTTTTTTGGCATCAATTTAGTCCATCCCCACGAGAATGATGAATATTACCCATATTTTAAGTGTACATAACATACGGCTGGATCAATATGAAAAAGTCAGAGTAAAAGATAAAAGTTTCTTTCGTCTTCTGCTCATCTTTTTTTGTAACCGAGAGCGATGAATCAAATTTATTCTGATTATATATATATATATATATATATATAAATATATATATATATATATATATATATACATACATATATATATATATATATATATATATATATATATATATATATATATATATAGTTACAGTTAGTTAGTTATAGTTATTCGTACGGTACGTAGAATAAAATAACTGTTGATGTGTTTAATATTTAATGCAATTATACTTCTCAATTCACCCGATACACTCAGAGAACACAGTAACTACTGTAAATCTTAGTTTTGTTTTGTACCAAAGTGAAAACTGGATCGTTCTATAAATTGGTAGCATGTCTTATTAGGATTACAGTAAGAACTGTAATCCCAACTAATCCAGTTTGACGCATTTGTTGGGATTACACATATCCTCAGTTCTCATATAGTAACCTTAATATAGTACGTGCTATACCGGTTTATCGTATTTTTACTGTGCTACAAATCTACGGTACAGTTATTGTACTCTCTGTCTGAATTGGTTGCTCAATTAGGTTTGACAATGGGATCACACGTATATGTGTATGGATTGTATATATTTTTTTGTTTTTAATTTTATATAAAGAAAAAGTTGAAACTAACATTTGTTTTGAGTGGTCATGAAATTAATGTGAACAGACAAATAAAATATCAAGAAAAATTAAAAAAAAAAGATCCACGTCAGTTTCCAATGGTCGAATAGGTTTTAGTCAATGCATTTTGAACTTTGTTTTTCTTTGAAATTATCTTTGCTACAGTAGCTCGATAGCACTTTATAAATTTCCGGTTTTATCTTAAATCTGGCTAACATTTTGCTGAGTAGCTTAAAGAAATGGAAATAGATGGGAAGAGGAGGAAGAAAGTAAGATGACTACGCCAATTAAGGTACTTCTATCTTTTACCGCAGGGAAGTATTTTTGTTGTTGTCGATGTGTATAGTATAAAAGCCATTCGTCATAAAGTAATTTAATATCGAATCGGGATGACATTTAACGCCTCCAAAATGGACGCAAGATGCAGTCACTCGAGGATATTGTCTTATCGTACCTCGTTTACGACCGCCAAAGACGGGCACAATAAAGGCACTTGAAATGTGCTGACCAATTACGAGAAAACGTGTTTGATAGAAAACTTGACGAGGACTGCATCGATAATGAAACACTTCACAACGTGTCTGGTAATATAGCGGAACTACTTCTTCTCAACAGCAAGAGCATTGCCATACTTCACCCATACATAGAAACTATTTTGATACTTAATACTTATACCCTGTATTTAAATAACCCCCCCCCCCCCAAAAAAAATGAGAAGAACTGTCTTTCTATGATATTTTTCTGCATAAACATCTAGCATCAAAGTATATGAATCCATATGTTAAACCTGTCGTATGGGTCGCCTCCATTCTATATTACGTATTTAGTGTTGCTTGTTGTTAAATCTAGACATGTAATGTGAGATGTTTCATGCAAAAAGTCAAAGAAAAGTTAGTGTTCTTAATTGCTTGTATTCTTGAATTATGTCTTACTTTGTAAAGATACATTTCATACAGTGTACGTATTAAATAAAAAGGAAGATATTATCACCAGGAGTATAAAACACATACAGATTGAAATAGATTGAATATAAGAGAAAAGAAAATTTTAAGTTAAAAATAAAGATAGCTATCATATAAACGGATAGTAACTTAAAGAAAAACAACTTATTAATCGATAGTAAATGCTCAAAAACTTCTGTTTGAATAATGATTGTAGCGCGATAAAGAAAAGAATTGTTTGATAATTTGTAGTCTGTATTCTCACAATGATAAGTATACAGAGTTTCAAACATTTATTGTGAATTTTATACAACAACATATAGCTTCCATTCGAGGTGGCGAGAGAGATTGTATACTGTCCACGCCATGGCCTGCAGCTTTAACGTTCTCTATTATGTGATATATATGTAAACGGTAAAGTCGAAATATATACCTACTAATGAACTTATCCTTTAAGGTGAACATTTTTTGATCCCAAAACTTTATCTGGATAAAAAAGTACTTTGTAAAAGTATATTTCCCGGAGATTTCTGACTTTCCTTTAATTGACAGACAGTTTGTGAGGAATTAATTCAAATGAATAGTTGAATGCCATTTTTATAAGTAAAATTCTTTGCAATTACAAGCTATGTATAGTTCATATTTTGTTGACAATTGAGCATGCGCATTGATGATTCCATTATTTCTAGACTTTTTAGTATATTTTAATAGCCATTACCAATGACCTTTAAAAATGCAATTGATTTCAGGCTCCAAATATCGGTCGAAGTGACCGCGAAGATATAACTGACTACCCGGTGATACACAACTAATTGTCATCGATTTAGTTCTTAAAGATCAAAGCTCTTCATTACGTTGTTATTTGCTCCTAATTTTATCGATTGACGTGAGATTTAATCTTTTCCAGGATGAGTTTGACCTAATCTTAGTATATCACAGCATGAAATCAGTGGGCTCATGCAGACTTCATGTGGGTAATAGACCAGCTAATTTATATATTGAGGCGAGGGTAAAGTTAAGTTGATCAAGAAAAGCAGACGAAATATGTAGGCCTACTACAAATGTTTGAGAAGATCAGCGAATTTTGTTGAGTATCATTTCAACAACTGAATTTTTCAGTTTAATTCAAGCGTGATATTGGGTTCATATATATATATAAACATTCTCGCTGAAATAAGTTAATATATGAATATTTCTTCTTCGATTTCCTTAGTGGAACTGCTTCAGCGATCGAAATAACATCAATAAGGCAATCATAGAAGTTTGTCTTATCTTGTCGTTTATGTTACACGCCTGTCAAACACAATTTTTCTAATTGGTCTGTTGGATGAATTTCCTGCAGCATCTAGAGGTTTCTTCAGTCTTTTTTGTTTAAATATGTGAGCCTTGATGCTCTGTCAGATGTCAAAGCATTCTATAACCTTTAGAAGGAAGTATTCTTGGGACAGGACAAAAATCCTCATTAAGACGAAGCAAGATGTCTTCTGGCAATTCCTTCAATAATGGAATGGGAACAATTTAACGCCAAGGAACCAGGAAAGCTTTCATAACCACGATCAAATATATTTGTGTCGATTGTGCATTTACTTAGTGTGTGGACTGGCCTTTCCTTGGTATTAGTATAGAGATGCAGCATAACCTCAACTCTACGTCCCAAATATAATTAATTAATTTCACAATATAACATGAAAAGTCATGTAATGATTCAGAAACGTAAAATTACCACGCGTTACTACGCTAGCCTATGACTATAGCAAATCGCTGAACGTGTTCTATTGAAGTCCGGAAGGAGAGTGATGTGGAGGGGAGGGGATGGAAGGGGGGATGTGGGAGGTGGAAGCTGAATTGTTCACCTAACCGTCCAACATAGCGATTATCTCAGGCTGATCCCCTAGACATTGCAAAATGCATACGTCCATATTTCATTCATACATGTGTTAGCGGACACAGAGACACATACGTTGATGAGTTAATGGATATGTACCAATGCCATTGGGTGGGGTAGTGATGTTATAAGGGGATAGCTAGGATAAACATAAAGAACTCAAACTACATAGTCTAGGGTACCTGGTTTTACCCCGTTAGTATTCAATTTTGCCACCATTACCAAAAAGGCACCTCAAGTGGTCTAGGTTTATATATCAGTGGCAGTGCTACAATGGATGCGACAATCCAATTCCAAACATTTATTAATGTCTCAATTGATCAAGAAGTCTTAACCGCAGGAATGCAGTACTCGGAAACTTACATAATTTATAGGGTCAGGCAAGAGTGTAATTCTTTCATGGTGGAGTACATTTTCTAATGGCCCGTGTGGTCTGTAGGGCTCCTGATAAAATAATGGATGGAATATAGTAAAGAGGCACGGAGGTGTGAGATGCATGATAAGTTTTTAACGTCATGTTACATAATGGAAATATGTTTTACATTCGTTGTTCTTCTTTTTCTCCTTAATAGGTGCCAGACGTATCTTTACAATTGTACTTTATGTTATAATATCATTGCATTGGTCAGAAAGAGGTACAAACCAAATAATCAATGAAGCAAACAAACCAACAAAATAAATCAATTAAATCAATCTAGATATTTCACACACAATTATATTCAAGATTAATATAACGACCCAGATAAGTACATCATTTTATGGTACATCTGGAGTTGTGTCACAAAGTTTTGTAGCGCCTTCCACCATAGCGTTGCTTTGGGAGAGACACTGTACCTGGAAGCAGTATCTTACCCTTAACAGTAAATTAACATCCCGAAAAGGAAAAAGAAAAAAACTTTCTAGTATTAGCAGTAACACGTTTGGTGAAGTTTAATAATTTTTAACCACTAAACTTGATTTCCTTGTCTTTTTAAAGACGATACCGAAGACCTTTAACCTGTAATTTAGAGGATTCAACTTTACCCTACTAATATAAATGACTTCCCCTTTCGTTGGCCTAGTTCCAATTTTCTGAGATCTATTACGTCGACCATATTTTGTCTTATTTCTTGACAGATTGTCAACTACCTTTTGAGGACCCATAGTCTATCCTGTCTACCGGCAGTAGATGAATATCCTTCGCTGCTCTTCACTTGGCATCGTTTGGTCCGCCTGGGATTACATTAGTAGTTGGATCTACGCTTATACACCGCCGCCTAATGAGACAGCACAGGCTCTTCTAGATACAGACGTTGAAATGACGGTGCATCAGGTCAATGCAAAGGATGTGGCCCATTGGCTACAAGAAAATCAAAGCTGGTTTGAGGATTTCGTCCTCGCCCATGCCAAAAGGGATCTGATTCAAAAGTGGTTGGATTCTCATTCCACAGAAACTACCGAATCTTCCGCTTTATCAAACTCGATCATCTCTCCCACACAGAGGAAAGATAAACACCAACAAAGTGTCTTTTTTGGAGGAATAGTCACTAGCCCTCCTAATCCTGTTGTATCCAGCCCATCCCCAGTTTTATCGACTCCTTCTAGTTCTTCCTATTCGACCGTTTCTTCCTCATCGAGGAAAACGGAGCACTCTGATTCGGGTGAGAAATCGGAGAGTACATCTTCAGATGAAGGGATTGCACCTCCCGCAAGACAAAGATCTGGATCCAGACAATACCTTCGTCAGGACTTTGCTCGTGCGAGGTCTAAGGCAGTCTTTAGTACTTGGGCTGGAGCTACGGATCTCGGCGAGAAACAGCTCGACCAACTCGACACTGGACCAATGTCTCCAGGCGACATATCCGATCAGGCCAATTTCAACGGGAGACGTCGTTTACGAAGGGCATCAACGGTGCCGCCACCTCAACTCCATGTTACAGCGCTTAGTCAACTTTTAGAATCCAAGATAACGAGAGCTCCCCATAGGACGAGTATTTCTAAAGAAGCAAAGCTGAAATTAAGATCGGCGAATGAAAGAGAATTCTTCTTAGCTCTAGTCAAAGACATCTCGAACGATTTAGACTTAAACAGTTTACGGGAAAAGATCTCTTCAAATGTTACTTTACTTGTAGACGCTGAAAACGTCTCGATATTTTTAAAGGAAGGACCTCAGTCTCAATTCGTTTCCAAACATTCGAGCACGACGTTATGTAGTTCCCCTGTCTTTAAGTTTCCTCCACATATTGAGAACTTGATGTCCAGAGGATCATCTTACGATGAAGAGCAAACCAAGCCGGAATCGTTAGTTGTTGAGTGCGGAGATGGAATGGTCGGACATGTCGCAGAGACGGGAAAGAATGTCAGAATTGACAGTTCTGTAAAGGTAGGTAAATAATTATGCATATTTTCATTTCGTTTCGTCCTTCAAATCTTTTTGAAATCAAAACCAAAGAGGAATTATCTGTTGACATGTTAGTCTTGAGGTACACCATTGGGTGTCGTCTGCTCGCCAGTGAACTGCAGATGAGATCAACACCTATAGCTTTGTGAGGATATAACTTTGAATTTCCAATCATTTGCTTTGGTTTTACTATGTCATATGAGACAAGTGAGCCAATGTGAAGTATGTTTCAATCTGCTTATAGATCGGTCACAATATTAGATTCGGTCAAATGTCAAGCAGTATAGAATAACTTCCAATCTATATTATTTAGAGAGCCAACCGAACCCGAGCAACTCATTGGTGATGTCTTTTTACACACTCTCATTGAAGTAATTCGAAAGTATGGAAACTGATTAATGTAATTCATCTGTCTGTAAAATGGGAACTAATTAAGATTAAAGAGCTTACCACGTTCAGTGGTAATTTTGAAAGTTTAGCTATACGACGATTTTGAATGCTCAGAAACGTAAAGAAAATCAATTTTTTTTTTTTTTTTAAACTGTATGTAAAAAACAAAAAACTCTTTCGAAATATTTAGAAGACCCCTCTCTTTTAACCCAGGGCTTTCATGCCGATAGGAAATCAATTATTTCCCAAGAGTAGTGAAAGTCCATTAGTCGAATGCCGATATGATATTCGCGGTTGACAAGGCAATGCACCTCCCACGAAATTTTAAATATAGACTGATTTTTTTTTGCAATATCAATAATTCAGAAGAATGCATTTTAAAAAACCGGTATACTTACGTCGTTTTGTGAGTGCAGCTAAAGGATGTGTCATTCGCAAAAGGGATTCATAAGTAAGTCTGTATGGGTCCAAGAGTTATCTGAAACGAATCGGATGCATGGCACAGACGAGCATGTTGCTAAATTTGATTTTCAAGAAAGAACTTTGCGACGGCGTACACATTAAGCACACGCAAATCAGGGTTGAATATTCCATACGCAATTGTTAGACCCACACACTTTATGCTAATGCACAAAGAACAATAGAACCGTTATGTAAATTCATGGTGGTTATAATTTTGTACTGAGGGTTGTAAAGTAGTCAAAGCTTACTAGTAACGAATATTTTACACGTCGAAATGACATGATTGTGGAAGATTCTTGGTATATTTAGAATCTATTGCTGCGATTGGTTTATCGTGAGCGTTCATAAAACTACTTACTTTACCGTGCGGGTGTTTTCATTATATGGGGTTATAATACACACTGCTAAGAAGGCCTGTACGTCACTAGAACATTATGCATTCTATATATGGAGCTGAGGTAAGCGGTGCGATGAGATATATGGGTATAGCGAAAAGTCGTGTCGGTCTGTCTATGTAGGATGACGAGGGGGGGGGGTGGGAGGGGGGCTGGGGAGGGGTTAGCAGAAATCGGCATTGTTGAAAATTTCTTTATATTTCTATTTCGGAGTGGGGGGAGGAGGTTCTCGTGTTACGAAGTAATAAATAGCTTGTTTTGATTGTAAGAACGTAATCAAACGAATGGGGCCTCCATGGGAATGATATTGCAAAACTTTTTGGTTATCTATTTGCGGGATGATGACGTAACCCATTACGTACTTTTAATATAGTCAAATGTTATAGATTTATACTGTGTGGAAGAAACCGGGTTTTTACATTTGCATGTCATATAGTACTGAATTTAAAAGATGTAAATGCAGTTTTATATAGGCCTACATAGAATAAACACGACCGTCACTCCGCCCCTCCCACTTTTTTACGTTTACTGTAATTTTTCCCAATTTTCATGATAAACATAAATCGAGTAAGAAAGATGTTTCATTATTTTCTTCGTTTTTTTTATATTTTTTTATCTTCACTTTATCGTCCCTGTAATGTTTCCTGTAAATCAAGACTACAACTGGGGGATTCAGGTTCCCCTTTAAACTCAGACAGTTGCACAATTTACCAACTACTCTGCTTTTCCTCGAAAATGTCAATTTGAGGAAGGTTTTTTTTTCTCTCCGCTTCGAGGCCCCATGCATGTCACGGTTTTTGGTCTGGCTATGACGTCATCTGTTTAGTCTATTATTCACGGACATGTAAAATGTGACGCAGTTCAATTCTGGATGTTTCCTAGGTTACTTTGACGGTTCAAAAGTGGCCGGATGTTAGCACATCACGAGAATGTAACAAACAACCATCTTATATAGGTTTTGAATCTCAGTCTTCAAGATTGCTTTATCTTTAATGTATCTTTTGCACTTGCAAGGTTATTCTAGTCCGGTCTGAAAAAGTACACAGACTTACTTTCAAGTTTTAACATTTTGAACAAAAAGTGAAGCAGAAAAGGAGAATTGAACTATATATAATATATAAGGTATCTTTTATTACTCTTCAAAGAAACAAAAATGTGCATCATTTACCGTAACCTGACCTAGAATGCACTTTTATTATCGATGTTACACATTTACATATATTTATTACCGTCAGTTATAAGCCTAAGTATTACCAGTAGAATTTCAGTACATATATCTCGGAAGACTTTATTAGGTAATATATATATATGACGAGATCATGCCACTGTCAATGGGAACGGATAAAGGGGATGAGTTAACATCTTGAATTAAAGGCATTGAAGACTCGCCCCAAACCGCGTGGCACCCTCTGAAAAATTAACTTTCCGTTGCTTGCAAGTGAAGTTTTTTTCTTGTCGCTACAAAATGCAGACATTAATGAAACGTGATACCTTGTTATCTGTTATCTAGACCTGAGATGTCCATCGGTGCTATGTACACTGTGATGTGGGTATTGTCCGTAGCTGTATGTATTGACTGTACACTGGTGTCTACTTACCGACAGTAGCAAGCGGTGTTTGTATTTTCTGGAATCGATGGCGGTGTCTAACACTTCTGTTACACCTCATTCGAAACTAGGTCAGATTACCGGCATTAGACGTTTCTTTGTGCGCGAGTCTTCACACCCTTTAAAGGAGTTGCAAACTCAACCATTATCATTTGGTTCTATGTGATAGAGATATCTACTTGACATTAACATATTATACCGATACAGCTTAGAAATATCTTGTTCAATTTGGTAAGATATCATTCATATCATATAACATTTTTTGTTTTATTTCCTCTGATATGGATGGGATTTGCAAACTTTATTTTGAAATGTAAAATATTGGATTCTTTTAATATGAATTTATACCGGCATAGGGTTCACAATATATCAACATGCTGTGTATGTTCACCTAAGTTGGCAAAATAAGAAGAAAACATATATAAATAAACCACACACAAATATAGTAAAAGTTTCCACCTCATTATAGAATCATGATATCACATGGATAAACTGACAATATATATGACAGATCCTCACACGACATTTTCAATTGTGATATCTCCCAAGTAAAGCAATATATATATGTTGAGTAAGTTGTCCATTTTCTCATCATCATATGAAGTATGGATGTACACGTCTTCTTTAGCATGAGAATTACAGTTTTTCCTCAAGGAAACGCAACTTCAGATGCATTAATAGCTCGTCGGTAACATCTCAAAGTATTTTTCAGACATTTTATGCTGACCCTCTAAGCTATTCAGCGGACGCTATACATGAAGAGCTGGAGAGTATAAGTCGCAGCTTGAATTGGGAGCGGATAACTTTGCATCGATCCACACATAATTATTTGAGAATACATCTACTTCTGAGAGAAGATGTGCTTGCAGTATTTGCGGCTACGTGTAATGCATAAATTATCAAACGTTTTATAGTCCAGTGCAAAAAAAAAAAAATGTCCCACAAATTGCACCTAATCTTTTATATATTAGCATTGCCAAAGCTTTGAAGCACTTTGATGAATTCACAATTCGTGGTAAATTTTTGATGAATTAAAGAAACGGATATTTAAAAAAAATGTTTGATCTTATCTTTCCGCTTAACAGTCGTGTGAAACATGCATATATGATGCCACAATATTGTAGGGTAAAAAAAAACAGCTTTGATTTTAACATTTGAATGTTTCAGTGAGACACAATGATAGTTGATGAAGTTTCAATATGTGATCAAAATTTGACAATGCAACATATTTGGAAACAATAAGGATCATACAACTTTAAAGTTAAAAATGGTATTTTTTTCAGTTCTCAAAACTCATATATATATATTTCACCCAGATTATAAAAACAACTATTTATGAAGTTATCTAAAAACCTCTGCAAAAGTAAAAGAGAGAAAGATTGGAAGGAGAAGAAGAAGATGATGAAGAAGAAGAAGAATTTTACAAGAGACTTGGTTTATTTCAATCCTGTAATGAACAAATAAATTGAGCTGTCTGGTTATAAACTAGAGAGTTAAGGCTTGTATTCGATACTTATGTAATTGATCTAGGAAGCTTAGAAGGAGTTCCCTTGCTATAGATTTATCTCTCGGTTTAGCCGTTAACTTCCCTTCTATAATTTACTTATCTGATAATTAAATGAAATTCTACCTCAAAAAAAGTAAGAAGAGAGGTGATATCACCTTCCACTCTGATTAGGTACTTTTATTGAATTTTGAAATTTCATTTTTCTCGTAATTAATGAATGTATCTCTCGGGTATGCATGAAAAGTCAGCACACGTTAGTAGATAGAATGCGTAAAACGAAAAATATGTGATGGTACATTGTCACTTGTTTGATATTTAATCTCGACGCATATGAGGGATACAAAATGAATGTTGTTCACGGAGATTAAATTCGAGTAGACTTGAGACGAACAAAAAATATAAAGAATACTGTACACAACTTAACGGAATCTCACGCAGTAAAGGCATGCTTTCGATATCAAGTAAAATAAACCAAATTAATTATGTCGCGCGCTCTCTCTCTCTCGCTGCTTTCCGCAGTTGTAGAAAACTTAAAATGAAGAGGAAAGATAAATTTGCACAATAATTATACGTGCTGTAAAATCAAAATGATAAAAACGCTTGGCCACACTTTATAACCATGAAACCCTTAAGGAGTTTTCCTAAGTTATTTTCCAGACAAAGTTTTTTTTAATATTTTTTATCAAGGACGGATACGGTTTTTTTTGCTTCTAGTAACATTTTACCTGACGTTAGCTGACGTAAATATTTATATATATATATATAATTCAAAAAGACATATTTTAATAAATGATCTGTCTTTTTGGTTGATCTAATCGTATCAGATGTATACCTAGATCTCGAAATCACACATTCGAAACGCAAATTTAAAATGAAGTAAATTTTGTTTTGTTTTCATCATTTTCCTATTACTTTGCTTGTATCCTAAGGAGCCATATTAACAGAAGAGTCAATATCTAATCAACGATGGAGCTTAACTTTATCAACCATAAAATATACAAACCTACTGGGAATAGATGCCTCAATAAACACATAAATGTCGTTTACCATATGTATCAAAATAAAGCTGCGGTTATATTATGAGAAATCCTGTAAGGTATACATGGTTTTAGCTTAATTATGCCCAGGGGTGGACTGGGCCATTAATATGCTGCTGACTAAGTAATGCAACCGGCAGAGCATGGGGCCCTGAAACAAAGGGGCGAATTTTGGGCGCCTTGGATGAAACTAACATCTTTCGCGATCAAGAGGCTAATCAGCGATTCTGGCGTCGATTATTATCCATTGTTTTATAGAGTAATAGCACGATGTCTGAAGTATCTCTTAGCTTGACGGTATACCAAGGACAGAGCCGTTCAAGTATTATGTAAGGATGTATGTATGTATTTTAGGTCCTCCTGCAAGCAGGAACTCGCGAAGATGCCATCATTGGCTTATCAAAGCCGCAAGCTGACCGAAGTCAGTCTCTTACATTCATATTTAACGTCCATGATTATGAATTGTCAATTGTCAACAACTCTGCAACTGGACGACATACATTAATATTGGAGTGACTCGAACCGGGGACCTTATGATTGGAAGGCACCGGCGTTTAACCACTGAGCTAACACTCCACTAAGTTCACTAACACTCCATGTGTGTGGCCCTGGGTTCTTTGGAGCCAACTTACCATAAAGAAGGTCTGAGAGCAACCTCTCTCCGTGCTAAACTCAATATTGTGGGAGTTTCCATGCATGGTCAATATTTAAATGAATTTCAAACAAGGTATTGGAGACTGTGTGCAAATAACTATTGCTTTTCTGTTAGTTGTTCTTGTTGTTTTTAGGCCCACCCACCCCCCCCCCTTCTGCTGTGGTAATGTAGTGCTTTTGTTTTACTCAATCTGAAACGAATTTTACTCAAAAGAACTTTGCAAATGATTTGACCTCAAAAAACAGCTAGATTTTTTAAATTGAACATGATTTCCATGCCACCAATTGACTAACGCTTTGTCCAACTTGTGGATAAATACGGTGGCATTTGAAGCAATTAGGCTTAACAATCGGGAGGTTCTGGGTTCGATCTCCGGCCGGGTCATAGTAAGGTGGATTTTTTCATCCAAGAGCCATCTACGGATTTTTCCATCTAAAATGACTCTCTAAATTGAAAAGATTCCTAATTTGAGTTAATATGTTGAATTGGAAGCCACCTGATGTGAAGTTGTCACCCATAAGCCCTTGTGGGCTTCTCCCACATTTTGCGTGGTCGCTTAATCGTCGTAAACATAACTGCCTGATTATTATTATTATTAATAATACGAAGGGTTATAGCACTAGAGAACGATCCTATACCGATACCGATACTGAAATCAAAAATGTTTAAAAAAATACTCATTATGAAATGTTTTTCCGCATTCATCGCTTCATGTTCCACCATCTTGATTCATGGATAACTATCGGTATACGAGATGAAATCTTCGAAGAAGCCAATCTTTTGTTTGCGTCCACCTATTACCCTGCCGTGCAGACTTAACGTTCGCGCATTAATCCAGTGGATGAATAAATCAAGCTTGAACCTAATACGACTATTTTATAAGGTTGATCGATACATTCTATATAGGGGACATATAACGGCTCGAATTCGAGATTAGTAGCTGTAACCTCTTAAAGCGATATATCAAATTTGGGGTTGTCTTGTATGTCTTCTGCTTCATGTCAGTCTATAACGACTCTGTTGTGGAATAATTGACGAATTTAAAATTGTTCACTTCATTCCAACTGAGCATTTGGATTTAACATTTTGCAGAAAAATGTTGAGTTGACGAGATACGATAAGTTGTCAATTAAACATTTTGCAGAAAATCTTTCAATTGCTTAGTTGGAATGAAGTAAACAATTGAACATTTTGCAGAAAAATGTCAAATTGACGAGGTATGATAATTTGTCAATTAAATATTTTGCAGAAAATTGTTCAATTGCTCAGTTAAAGCAACTGAGCAATCCAACATTTTTTCTGATATTTGATGAGATATTATCTTGTTATCTAAACAATTTACTGAATAATGTCAACTTATGGGGCAAAGTTTTTCTTATGTTGTTGGCACTTTTAAGCTTCCGTACAAAACAGATGTACCTTTAAGATATGTAGCTAGGTTCGTGCTGACACATCACAATAACGTCTGACGTCACCATCGATCGCTAGAAGCGCAACTATACTAAATGGGGCTGCATGTTGGCGATATTTGATACCCAACGGCAGTCACTTCAGATGTGAATAAGAAAGGAAAAGCACTTGCCCTGCTATAGCTGCCTTTGTTGTTAACAATGGAGATTCTCCATTTAATTAATCTATTGTTATGATCAATTTCAAAATTTTGTAATGGAATGACTTATGGAAAGCCTGGTAGTTAACATATTGCATTTGTGATGTAATATGGTTTATGAAATGGAACGGATCAATAATATATAATTTGTAACTTTGTGATGACACGTGACCTGGCCAATTGTGATTCGAAGGTATCCATTAGACGAACCAGGTTTTTCTTCAGGTTGAACTTGATAATTAATACTCAATTCGATGTTATTTGACACTAAACTAACATCATCTACTTCAGAGGCTTGACATCATTCATTTCGAGTTATGCAGTTAATACTTGAGCATTTTGTTTTCTTTCTTAATTTGCTATTAACATGTGGTTAATATACACTATAGGTCCAACTGACAAAATCCTGAGAAAACTGGTCGCATTAATTAATCGCTAATTACAACTTCATTTTATGAAAGTATATCTTGTTGATCGCCTTAAAGTGACCAAGTGCAATCTCATTTGAGAATAACTATAGGTTTGGTAATATCGTTGACCAAAAATAAAAAATAAAATAAAATAAAAACTGCTTTAAATATAGAGACAATTCACATTATAGAGAGACGTGTTCTGTAAAAGTTAAATTTTCTTGTTTATATTGTTCTATACTACTCTATATAGGTCAAAAAGACAATAAAAGTCAATAATTCATACATATGTTGTACTACACGTTACGAACTAACAATTCGTTTTGGCTTGCAGTTATTATGGTAGGTTCTCTTCTAATACATTGTTGCTATGACATCAATAATCTAATGAATCCTCACCCAAACCATTGTAATTACACATTCACTCAGAATTCGAAGGAGAGGGAGAAAGAATTTTACTCCTCGGGAGTGTCTAGGAAAATGGCTCTTTAAATGAGTGAAATTTCGTCTTATCAAGGAGTGATTTAATGTCAAATTTAGCTCTTAAATCTTTATAGTGAGTAATATCACTTTTTATGAATTTACTCATGATTCACTCATACAGGAGAGGCCTGTTTCTCTCCTCTGAACCATATATACATATATATATATATACATAAATATATATATATATATATTTATATATATATATATATATATATATATATATATATATATATATATATATATATATATATATAAACATTCACTTTCTATTACCATTCTACAAACGTCACTCTGTAAACTATACTAAGCTATAGGATTATGATAGCCTTAAGATGATAGCTTATATGCTATAACTATACATAACTATGTATAACTATATATTACTATGTTAACCTATGTAAATAACTATACATAACTATGTATAACTATATATTACTATGTTAACCTTTGTAAATAACTTTATAAATATACATATATATATATATTCTATGTATGTATATATACTAAACCTTAACAAAGTAAATCAACCTTCTATATCTTGCACCGTGACACAGACAAAAGCGGAAACTAGTTACAAAGTAAACGTTAAATGCGTTTTGACATTTACCTAACCTGCAGGCGGTTCTCAATTTGTAAATTTGGTAACCTCAAAAGAACAAAAAAGAATAAAAACCAAGGAGATCAACAGGAAAACAGCCATTAGAGCCTCCAGAGAAGATGGTCTCTATGCCGTCCTGTTTTGTAAGAAAACGTGAACTTACGGATTTATGCAAAGAGTTAGATTGCAAGTTGTTGAAACAGGGGAGCTGTAAATAGTTGCTCGAGCTCCCAGTGGTTGTGACATAAAATGTCATAAACAGATGTTTGAAACCTGCGAGAAGAAAAAAAGGAATTTGTCTTATAGCTTGCATTAAAATTAAGTTGGCCTGACGTTTCGATCCTAGCAGGATCTTCTTATTAAAAAAAAATAGGAGATTGCATTTGTCTAATAGATAAATGTTGTTGTCATGATGTTAAGCATCAGTCATTCCTAATGACACGGTTCATTTGAATCTTAGATTCAAGGCGACAGGCTGCTGTTATCTTCATAAATTGATACTAACTGCTAACTGTACAATTTTAGGAGAGAATAAAATAATATTTCATTACGTTTAAAGGGAGCCAATGCGGATTAATGCAGATGTGAATTGAACTAGAATCAAACTAAACACCGCATAAAGAAGCAAAACTTAAAATACGAAACATTGTAGTTATTCATTCTTGCCAAACTCAAAAATTGTCTTTTCTTTATAATCACACAAATCAAACAGACAGTATACCAGTGATTAAGTATCGTTGTTTTATCCGTTGGATCATGACGTCACTCACAATCACGGTTGATCCAACGATCCTTTAAAGGCATTGAAGACCCGCCCAAACCGCGTGCCGCGCTCTGAAAAAGTTAAAAACGTGATGCCTTGTTATATTTTATCTAGACCTGAGATGTCCACGCTGCTATGTACACCGTGTTGTGGGTATTGACCGTAGCTGTATGTAATGACTGTACACTAGTGTCTAATTACCGACGGTATAGCAAGCTGTGTGTGTATTTTTTGTGATCGATGGTGGTGTCTAACACTTCTGTTACACCTCGTTCGAAACTAGGTCAGATTACCGGCATGAGACGTTTCTTTGTGCGCGAGTCTTCACACCCTTTAAGGACACCGTCAAATGGCCATGATGTTACTCTGTACAAATGAGCGCATGACTTGTGCACGACAAGGTGTGGTGGCATCGAACATACGCTAATTGTGTTTCTAATTGATTGTAGGATGTATGTTTAACCGACAAAGGATATGAGATGACACATTTGTATCTAGACATCGTAGCTTATCTGATATATTAATTACATTTTTTCGAGGATCCGTTATTGAAAATCTGTATTTCTAGATTTCGTTGTCTATACGCTACTAAACGAAACTAGATACAGCGTCATATATGTAAGCAACTCAATGGGTTACTTCTATTTAAACCATTGCCAACGGCAGAATGAACACATGAGGCTGATTGCGGCGTATGTACCCGTATATATGCGTCTATACAAGTTGATTAGCAATCTTGTTTCCAAGGTTATTATAATTTTTATCGGGAATTTATCACATCTATTTTTCATTAATCCTTATGTACTGATTCTTTCATCATATATATGGCAGTGTAATGAAAAGTACTTTTCATTCCACTTGCCAAGTATTGCTGACGAAGGTCCCAGGGGAACGACAACTCCAATATTATTTGTCAGTTATGAGTCATATCTTATTTCTCTGCTTTTGCCTGATAATAACTATATAATATATATATATCTATATATTTATATATAATTATATATATATATATATATATATATATATATATATATAAACATACATATACATATACATATTTGTAAATTTCGCGTGCCACTGTCGTTGATTAAAACAATTTAAAAAAAAAACAGAAACAATTCTATGTACCTCTGAAAAGTATATCATCTTTCTGGGGGCCCATTACCTTGCAATAGCATTGCAAAGAGAGAATAATTTCTTCGAGGGCTGCAAAGGAACGGAAAAGGAGAACGTTATTGCATGAACTTTTCACTTTTCTTTTATCGACGAAGAATAAAACGATCAGTTCAGCGTATATAGTAACTTCGCAGATGTGTGATTGTGTATAGTCAAAGAAGTAATTGAGAACCAATTTAGACTTGTCGTGAAGAGGACCGTTGAACTGGACATCTGTACCGTTGGCTATTAGTGAATTGAGTTGGAGTATCTAGTATGAATGGACCGCATTAAACTTTACTGAGTAGGTCTTTACACTGCGTTGTGGTCGCAAGTGGGTGAACAGCAGATATGAACGCCTATGAAAAATAAAACTATAGTTGTGTGTGTTCATATATACAGCGATAATCTCCCGGGTTACAAGTAATATACTTAATAACACTAGATAGTATCTGCAAAGTTACCTGACACGAAGCGACCTAGCTTTTAGCGGAACTGACGTGAACTGACTTGACCGTGTATCTTACGTACGGTGGGGCTTTCATTATCCTGATCTGAATCGAATTGCTATAAACAACTGTTGTGTTACTGTAAAACTACTCGGTGTGTATGCATAAAACTGGACGAAACGCGACAGACCTGGACTGGACTAGTCTCAGATATGGAGTGGACTGAACTGATCTAGATTGGTCTGGGTTGGTCTGACAGAAACTGGACTGGAATAAACTCCGTGGGTTGGTTTGAACTGATCCAAAGTCGTCCTTGTATCTTATTCTAATTGACCTAAATGAAATTCATCTTATCCATTCCTGAACATTCTATACAGTCACAAATGCAAACGTTTTTGGCAACATGAGCCTAAGAGCAGTCATATCTATACGTGCATAGGATATTGATAACATCTGGTAACAACTTAAACATTAGAAGAGATGGAACCCCAATATTAACCAAGTTACTTTCTCCTTTAAGTTGGTTTTCCTTTCTTTGTTTCCCCCGTTTATTGCGATTTTCACTTTGTTTGCGTGTGTTTGTGTATGCATGTGTGTGTGTGTGTTTAAGGGGGGGGGGGTCCCCTTTGTTGGAGTGTTGAGCTACGGTACGTCACGATGTGGGGGGGGAGTTGCTTTTTTATCGAAATTTCCTTTTACGTGTTACAGCTCTTTTGTTTATACCATTACATTAAATCATAAAAACATGATATTTATTGTATTTCTATCAATGTTACAGGGTAGCCATCAATACAAGGAGATAGAATCGTTACTCTCTATCCAGCCAGAGTCTATCTTGTGCCTGCCAATCAAGAACAGCGAGGACGATGTTACAGGAGTTGCGCTCGTAATCAATACAGCAGGTGGGAAATGCTTCTCGGCAGAAGACGAAAAGGTTAGTTTTTTGACTAAAGAAGTTGCTCAGTTTTGAACATCGTATTGAAAGAAAATGTCAAAATAGCCATTCGTCTGACTTGGGGACAATCGAATTATACTACCAATGACCGTGTAATGTGTACCCAGGGCGTAAAAACCAAAGCGATGATGAGAGACAGGGAGAGAGGTGGAGAGAGAATTGGAGAGAGAGAGTCATTGTCGCCTCTGGTTTATTTCTTGTTAGTTTATGAAGACGCGCTCCTTGCATATTTTTGTAGATGTTCGTGGTACAATTGTGCGAAAGGATGTTATAGTCAATTCTGGGAGAGAGAAAAACAAAATCGACAAAAAATAACGAGGCACCGGTTTGGACAAAAAAAGAGCAGTAGTTGTGATTGCATGCATCGGTCTAAGGCTATATGATTTGCCGATTTTGCCATTGTGTTTGTTGACCTCAACTGACCAGCTGGTTTAGACTTGGTGAACGTGATTTGCGTTAAGAACAGTTTTCAATGCGTTTCCAATGCGTTCTCTATGCGTTACAGTTTCGTATGTAGGTGGGTACGTGGGTGCGTGTGTCATTGTGCGCGTCCGTAAGTAACCTTTTTTCCGAATGTTCCGATTTCAAAGCACTCGTACTGACAGTATGAGAACTATGGATATCATGTTTCTATCAGATCAAGGTTATGCGAACTGTTTGTACTACCGCCCCACCTAACAAATTTGAAGGTAAAACAATCGTATTATTCGGGATATCACGTGTTTTTTATATTGGTCATTTAAGGTGATAGATTATAAAGACAAAGTATAACGGTGCACCTCAAAGCTACGTAGTGTGTTTGTTCTGGGTAGAGGTGGCTATGATCGGAAATTTCCCCAAATATTTATAGAATAATATTGCAATATATCAGACTATATTATGATTTTTATTTTAATTTTTTTTTTACAGGCTATATATAGTATTAAACATATCAAGAGTCACATGAACAAGTCAAGATAATAACCAAATATTAATTAATATTACCTTTTAACAACAAATATAATAGACATTGGTTTTTTAAAATCAAAATCAACTCAAACGTCTTGTTTGGAGGAAGTATTGTGTACTTACGAAGTCACTACTTTAAAAAATCGAAATAGACGTTCTTTTATCCTATATAAAACACATTTATATCAAAAACCTAAATGAAAATGAGGGGAAAGAACATCATTCTTAGATATTGTTCATCATATATTCAACAACAAAAATTGTTCGAAACTGACATTTAAATTGACATGCAATTTTTTCTTTAACTTGCTCCACCGTATTTCTATTGTAATATAATATAAGTGACCTTTGTATATTTAAGCCTTATGCCTGGCTAGGATTTTTGTTCTCACCTATAATCTTCGATTTGACACCTGTTTTCTTTTTATCAACTTTTTCTTGAATAATTTATGATTTCAGCACTTTTTCATCGAGAAAATGACGTTTTCTTTTCACATCTTGGTAAATTTATTTGATATCACACATATACTGTTTTAAAGCCGTAATCACACATAACAGGAATAGAAAAGGCTGTTTTGCTTATTTTCTCACAAATGACCGACAAATATAGAAAGTGAAATATACAAAAAAACCAAAGAAGTGTTTTTTATTTTTTTTATGATGTAATCCATCCATCCATCCATTCTTCTCTTTTATCAGTCAGATTGATTTCTTTGCTACTTCAGATAGCGAGGTCGCAATGCAAATGTCGCAAAACGATTACCAACTATATGTAGGTTGGTGTTAAATCTTGTAAGCGTCTTTGCTGAATTTTGATAGTTTTACCTATTTCCTACAGTGTCTCCTAGATCACGAGAAAATATTAGCTGTATACCTGATTATGTTACGGTGTTACGGCACTAGATATTATGTACAGGTGGGACCTATATATATAAATATATATATATATATATATATATATATATATATATATATATATATATATATATATATATATATATATATATACATATATATATATATATATATATATACACTTATATATACACTTATATATATATACACTTATATATATAGATATATATGTACACTTATATATATATAGATATATATAGATAAATATAGCTATGAACAACCATGTCAAACAATCTATGAATAAACTATACCGTTCCTTTTCTTTACTTTATTTTTTCATTTAAAACGATGACAATAAAGTAACGTAAGATGATAAATTGTTTCATCTCTGTTATAATTTCTCTAGATGGAAAAGATAGCAAGGAAGCGACTAAATGTCATTTTAAGATTTTAATTGTAGTACGCACATCAAACACTTGCGGCATATCGCCATTACTACACGTCACGTGTGAAATGTATTCAACTCTGAAAACAAACAATTATTTAATTCATATGAAAGAAGATAAAAACAGGAGAAAGCAAATATACAAATTAATAACCATTGCCAGTCAAAAATTGAGCACTAACTCTCGCTGGTTCACTGTAGGACATATACGTTAAGTACTAGCTTGTGAATATGAAATGGTTTGCCGTGAGTGGTATAGTTAGTGATGTTGGCAGGGAGGTTAGACATTAACCAGTCTCTAAACCGTAATATGTTTAAATGTCTTATTCTAAGACTACTTACCTAGCTCAGTTATTGGCTTAGGCACTGAAGGACATGCAAACATTTTCTCGTAAAGAAGTATATCGGATGTACAAGTTTAATTGTCAGTATTACTAAGAATGGTCTTTCCAGAATTTCTGAAAGGTTATATAAGCTTATACTAAGCTATTAATACATATTTACACACACATATATATATATTTATATATATACATACATATATATATATATATATATACATATACATATATATATATATATATATATATATATATATATATATATATATATATATATATATATATAAACATATACATACATACACGCATACAGACACAAACATTCATAAATATATATGTATACTTGTGATTAATGCTGAGTACATAACGGTACCATTGATATTTCCCTTCAAGAATATTGACCACGAAGCATCGAATCTTATGTACGGAATGACTTTCAATGTCCCAGGTGTGAGCGTTTCCAATAGAGCTCGGATCATTTTACTCAGGGAAGAACATTTCAAGGACGTTATATTTGTACCGTACTTTATTGATGTCTCAGGCAGACAGTAAATTTGACGTTGTAATTCGTTGCAACTTGTGTTTTGCACGTATGATGTCCCGATTACCAGTTCGGCCGTTCTTTATATAAATAATATATATATATATATAACAAATCTCTAATTCTACGATGACTTATGACAGAATAAGACAGCATTTTACAATGTGTCATCGGTTCCTCATTTCAGCCCTAAAGGCATTTGTTAAACTTGGTTTGATCATGGAGGTAAAATGGTTTGATGAATTCTGTAGTAACTATAAACAAAGATATCCTCTCACTTTCACAAACAATAGATAACTAAATTGAATAGGACCTACCGCCATTAGTCCTTGATAAATATCTAATGCACTTTTGAGCTATTAAAACTGCATAAGATGTCATCAAATTCTTACGGTTTAGCAGTGAAATTATTTATGATGATTCTAGCTTTAGCTGAACTATTGCTTTGTGTGCTAGACTAAGTAGTTCAGCCACTTTGATTGATAAACCACTGTTGCTTAAATGGTCATTTCTCTCGCAAAAAGTGAATTAAATAGTCATGGAATACTTACACAGGTTTTCTAATATCAAATCATAATTTTGTACCAACAGTCATCCTTGAAACGAAAGTTCGTATACCTAAATCTTTTTAATAAGTAGAAAAATTTGTTTAAATTGCATAAGAGTAACCTAACTCTCATAATATTATATATACGATTACTTTAAAGAGTTTTTGTGATATGATAGGTCAGTGGTAGTGACTTATATATGATCAATTGAGGATATTAAATGTAAATACCAATATATGAATTACTACAATGATATTAATAATGCGTTGTTGAGTATCTTAAGGCCAGCGATAGAAGAAATGAATAGGATTTTTCTTCTTCAATTTTCAACACCAAGACCGTTAAAAGTGTAGTCAAGATTTACATGATATCGAACTATGTGTTACGTACAGTGGCGTAGGAAGGTACTTTTGAGTGGGGGGGGGGGGGCTGAAGACTGATGGCCGGCCTTGGGGAGGGTCTAAGGGGAGAGGGTGCCCCCCTCCCCTTTTGAATTTTTTGCATTTCCAGGTAGCCTCAGATGCAATTTGGTGCAATATAGCACACTTCAACACCCACTCCATTTTGTAAACTTAATTTTGTATTTTCACCAGGCCTTAGATGCAATTTGGTGCTCCAAATGAGATTTTTTTTCTCATTTGGAAATGAAAAAGGGGTTTTTTGACTTGCGAAGCGGGGGGGGGGCGGAATGATACATCCGCCCCTCCACATTTTTCACTGGGGGGGGGCTGGCGCCCCCCAGCCCCCCGGTTCCTACGCCCTTGGTTACGTATGCAGAAGGCTAGTAGCGGTCACAAAATCGGATTCTCTCAATTCGGATGTACTATCGACAGAAACCCTTTGACATTTACAACAAAAGTTACTGATATATTTGTGTTTAATTACAATTGAAAATTTTCAAAAGAAAACAAAATGTGTCCACGCTCTGTTCTATTTTTCTCTTTTCTTTTCTTTACAGCTTTTGGAAACTTACCTGACATTTTGTGGGATAAGTATCAGCAATGCGGAACTATTTGATACTTCAATGAAAGAGTATGATCGTAATAAGGTTAGTGGCCTCATAATTACCAATTAAAAACTTCCATCATATCCAAATTTTCTCATTCTTTTTGCACAAAATAATTTGTGAAATGGATGAACGAAACATGGAATAAAAATAATAATAATCCAGAGATAAAAGTATTTGTTGAGGAAATCTTAACATCATAATCTTTATGTATAAAACTTAATTTTCTTGCTTTAACATTGAAAGGGACCAGCTCAAAAAAAAGTTATCTTATTTCTGTCACATTTTATATTTGCCTCATTGCTATATAACTATGTATTAACAATTCTATATCATTGTTAATGTAATGGCAGAAACAAGCGAAACGAAACATCGTTTTAGAACTTGCAGCTATTTATCCAAGTTTTCGAGATATTGAGAACAGTATTTGTCACTGTTTTATAGCATGGTGGGTTCAATTATGACGCACTTAAGACTTTCAACTGATAAAGTTTACTCATTGAGTGAATTTCTATGATTTTTAGCAATTTAGCTGTTGTGATGTGTTAGCAACATCCATATCTATACATTTTACAATTGTTGACCAAAAAAAAGCCACAAGGAAACTCTTGACAAATTCCGTTGCAGTGTTCTTGCAAATAATTGCTCCGTTCCGGTACCTATTGTGGCGCAGTCTTCTTTAAAGGAGTAGAATGCGCCTGGAATTCACTTAGATGACCTAAAATGAGTGAAATAACCATCTTTTGTTTTAATGGAAATATAGCAAGTAATATAAGACATTTCTAGAAGGAAGAATTTATGGATACGTTTTGCATAATTTCCATTGGACACAGACAAATAACAGTCTTATAGCTGACATCTAAAAGTAGTTTTTTTCACTTCGAAATGGAGTTTCTAAATAGTAATGGTTTGGATATAGCTTTGAAAATTCTTTTGCTTTCACCTCTGTGAGAAACAACGTTGGGAAACGTATTATAGCAATCCTGAAGTTTGGGCTTACTCTCCGTAATCGCTATGTTAAAAATAAAATCATGAAATTTCCCTTGATAATTTCAATATATACATGTAATCTATATGCATTTATGCAATAATATGCTACTTACCACTTCCTACTGTATATGCAGAATCAACAATATTTCCATCGGTTTTGAAAGACGCCCCCTTTATAGAGATGATCACATAAGAACTGTAGGCTAAATCCAATTTTGTATGCTAATCCTATTTCGATTATCATCAACTTTCCGAAATATCGAGCTGAAAGTTGAGCAATAGATCAACCAGACGTCACTTTCGATAACATTCAAGGGGCCCAGATAACCGCATTTTTTTCAACAAACTTATGGGTAATTTTGTCTGTCGTTATATATTTTCTATGTATAAAGCAATGTCTGAAAGGTTAAAAAACATCTCACGATTCTAAAATGAATCAAATCATGTAAAATGAAATCCATTTGCGGAATTAAGGGGGTAGAAAGGGGGGGGGGGATAAAGTATATAGATAAGAGTGGTGATCTTTGTATATAGGAAATTTCTTTTATCGCCATTTTCGATGGGATATCAGCGCAATTATTCCCGTCGGAGAGAAAATCTGTTTAAAGGCCGATGGCTCATTTAAATAGGAAGGGAATGCGGAGGTAGACGGGGGGGGGGTGGGGAGGGCGGCAGGGAGCTTACCCATTTCTTCCTGTTTAATCAATCTATACAGTTTTTTTTTTTAAGTTAAATTGTTTTCTATTCTATCCAAGTCGTAGCGTTCTCTTGTTGCCAGCTCCTTTTGACTGTTTTTCTAGTCATTTTAATTTTAGGAAAACAGAAACATTTTAATAAGTCTCAGCAAATATCTTTCTGCTTTTTCTATACGCTGCTGACGTTGATAGAGTACCTATGAATATAAGACTTATACACGTTAACACGTGGACCGGTTCTGCGAGTTTTATGTGACAATCTTAATAACGTATAACGTTATTGATTTTAATTGCATTGTGCCATCTGCTGTATGAATATACACCCGCTACCATTCAACAATATTTTATTTCAATTTCAGTTTGTTCTTTATTAGATTATAAACATGTTTGTTCTGTATAATCATAACGCCTAAGAAAAATTTCTGTGCCGACAAACGTATGTACCGTGATAAGCCTATACTTGCGAATTCTTATCGATATCTGCGACCTTGCCATTTTCAAAATGCTTTGAAAATATGCTAACGTAATTTGCCGAATGTACTCTTCAAGGTTCCTTTAATAATGTTGTCGTTGTTAAGGGAGGTTCCCATACCAGTCAAGTGAGTATGCAGGATGTAAAATTCAGTGTAAAAAGATGACAAAAAAATAAATAAATAAATAAGTAAATAAATAAATAAACAAAGAAAAGGGAAATGCCCATCGGCAAAAGTCTCTGGCAAACTTATTCGACCTTTAGTTAGTGTGCCATATTGAAAGGGAAAAGCAAACAGAACAAATAAAGAAGGATTTTAAAATGTGTGGCGAAATTTTCATTCTGTCATGCGATAAACGACGCAGCCTCTTTTATGTCAAAAACATCATGCTTGCATATACAGCTATACTGAATTTCTCGTAAATATACGTACGGTGTTTCTTTGCTGGTATTTCTTGTTTATCAAAGGTCTATGAACATTATGAGCTTGAAATACTTAACAACGTACAAAGGTTGGAGTAAACAGCTTTTGCATTATAGTTACATATACATACAAGCATATACCAATACAAACATATGTATAAATATATACATACAAAGACATGTATATATATATATATATATATATATATATATATATATAAAGATATATATATATATATATATGTATATGTATATAAATATCTATATATATATATATATATATATATATATATATATATATATATATATTGGAACTATTCTCGGTATTATACGCGATATTACGCAATACTACTCAAATATATCATAATATTGTGGTTGATTAATTTGACATTAATAATTAATGTGTTGCTTTTAAGTTATGAATGATTTTTGTTTTACTTTCAATTCTTTCCCTTCCTTTTCCTGGTTTCTTTTCTTTTAGATTTTTGACTAAATACAAGTTTTATTTCAAATAACATTAAACATGGAAATATTAAATATTTCCAGTTTGCATTTTGATTGTGTTTATTATCAACATGCGTCAAAAAGATCTGGACGATAAAATTTTGAAAATATAAACATATATATTAATTACTGGAGCTTCACTTGATGTATGACTATACATGGGGTAGGGAGGGGGTCTCTTGGATTGATCAAGTGTAAGCGTATGAATAATAAATTCTTGGTACGTTATATCGGTGAAATCGTTTACTATCTAATGAAAGAGAAAAATACGGAGGACATTGACGAATTACCTTACGATTGAGAGAATCGTTACTATTTGTAAGCCTTGATTCTTCATTTCTGTTTCCTAATTATTCAATCTGTTAACATGTCTGTATTAATATCATTAAATTAATTCTTTGTTAACAGAAATTACTCGAGGTAGCACACGACTTATTCGAGGAACAAACCTGTCTCGAGAGCGTTGTCCATAAAACTATGCAGCGGGCACAATCCTTGCTTCATTGCGAAAGATGTTCTGTGATGTTAGTCAAAGACCCAAATGAAGAGGTGAGTACTGGCGTCTGGCCTGACGAGAGGTAGGTGGTGTCAGGGGGTGGGGAGGGGGTGGAGCCCCGTGCCCCGGGGTCAACTATGGGGCCTGGTAAAATATGGGATAAAGAATAATGTGCTCCTCATCTTCAAAAATTCTTCATAGCCCCATGAGTGTACTATGATTGAATCAAGACTTCAAAAAGATGGCCGGGTGACAAAGTTGTTCATGGGTTCGTCCTGGCTCCCAACGTACTACATTGCCCTTACTATTGTACATTGATATCCCGTTAATTGACTAACGCGTAAGGAAGCAATGCGTTTTTGCACATGCATTAGTGTTAACATAACTATACATACTACACAACTGAGTATAAAGCTAATATTTGTCTTCATTTGAACATAGGGAAACTGACTTGGAAATTATAAACAAATTTGATAAGGGAAAGACATTTTTTACTAAAGAACCGGATTGGAGTCATTGGCTTAGGTTTCCAAGCCCTGTGTTGTACCACCTGAACTATTCAGCCCTTTAGTTGTTGGCGGTCCCTATAATAGTCATTTCACTACTGCAGGGTCAGAAGTACCCTGCATACCGGCATACCTGCATATCATGTAACAAATTAAGGTTTGACGCTCACATTTTATTCAATACCAACCTGTCGCTTTCTGGGTTAGGAAATAAAACCCCATCATTTTGTATATTTCGTGGCGCAGGAAAGAAATAACTTTGAAATAACAAACTGTAAAATATCATTTTTTTTCCAATTATTTTGACAATTTATGTCATTGGATAACAGAAGATGTTCCTTGGCTTGATTCTGTAATCACTCTGTGATTCCAATCGTTACTCACTGTATGTATATGACCAACCAAGGTATCCCACGCACGAGAGAGAAAGTAAAGCGCACCAGATTTAAAACGCATATATGTAAAGACACGCAAACAGAAAAAATAGAAAATAGGAAAATAGAAAGAAGTAAAGACCATAAAGCAGTGACAGGACTGAAACCACTAGAAATAAATAAATTGTTGAAATGAATTTTGTGAGAACAAAACACTTGCATGCGGCCATTTTGATGGAAAAATATTAAAATACCTTAATTTGTGTCACATAATGCACAGAGTGTCCATTTTGTAGCGACGTTTTTGAGGTGATTTTGTAGTTCGCAAATCCTCAAATCAAAATCAGCCTTACTTCCCACTTTTCTTCGAAGTTTTTGCCCATATCCCTCCCCCACCCCACTCCACCCCAATAGTAAAATGCTTAAAGACGGATTGAGTAACTTAAGTTAAGACATACCCTTTGGATAAGATGGAATCACTGTGTCAATTTCTCAGAATGCTTGAAATCAATAGTAATTAAAGTGCTTGAGACAGATTGAAGAACCTAAGTTGTAACTTACCTTTTGGATAAGATGGAGTCACTGTGTCAATTTCTCAGAATGCTTGAAATCAATGTCTTGGTTGACAAATAAATACTTATCGAATGACATATAGGATATAATACAACGTGTATATGAGATATTACATAGGCATATAGACACGGCATGTGAGAAATATATATTAATGTAATACCTATACAAATAACAAAATTAACTCTTAATAGGTAAATGTTAATAACGTATAATTTTATATGTAATACAGTTACCATGTATGAAAACGAAACAACTTTCCGATCTTTCTCTAAATTTGTTTCCACTGAAACGAAAAGAAGCAATTACTCCCGACGTACAGAAGAGCTAAACGAGGAGTATAGAAAATATTAAAAAGAAAGAAAGGTATTTCATTCAGTCCTATGCAAATAACCCTATCGAATCAATTCTTCTTCTTAAAGCAATTGGGGATCAATTTCATTTGGTACTTGAAGGAAGAGAATCGTGAATATTCATAAAGTGAAAGAGGAGAAAGATTCGGAATATATTTAGAGTGATCTTGTAACATGTCATTGACTGTAGCGGAAGAAGAGTTTCCCTTGTATTAAACGTCATAAGCTGCATCATCATGTGATGTCGAGAACCTACTACAACGATAAGCTAACAGTGAGCCGAGTAAGACCGGGAAACCATATATATATATATATATATATATATATATATATATATATATATATATATATATATATATATATATATATATATATATATATCGTGTATACCCAAACGATCATGGCACTATAACTAAATTCCATTTACCATGATAGGATCATATTAATTTGCGTGTTGTGCACGGGTATAGAACGAAGCGAAAGCAATATTGTGATAAGCGACAATCACATTTTGCAACTCGCAGTATTGGCAGTTTCAATTTAAGTCTTTCCCTCAGTCGTTTCTATCAGTTTCAGCTTCCGGCAAAAAATGTAAACGATTAGGTATGTCATTCACCTCTCACTTACTATACTGCCATTTTACCCTCTTTTCACTGCGCGCGCGCAACTCCCCCCTATAAATTTCAAATAAGTTACGAATATAAATTTGACATATATTTCGAAACAAATCGCATCCGTGGGCTATGAAAAAAAAACCAAAACAGTTCATAATGGTTGACGTTATCGATCGAACACGTGATCATTTTGGAACATTTTATGTTTAACAGCAACGCACTGTTATAAATGTATGAGGTGCGTTTATAGCAGGAAATTGTGATTCAAACAAATTCCTTATATGACGGAGGTGAATTTCCTTCATGGTCTAGTCATATAGAAGTAAATATATTTGCAATCTTCGAGTCTACAGACCTTAAGAGAAAGATAAATAAAGTAGTCAGATTATGGGGCGAGTAACCGGCACCGCGGTAAATTCAGTTCCATGGTCTGCCCCATCAAAAGTTCTCCCAACACTTAAAGCTATAATTAAATAAGTTTTTCTGGTTTAACCGTAGATTTTTGTTCTATGTAAAATAAATCCTCTGGGCTTCTTATTTCTTTCTTAGAAAATCTCACGAAACCTTTGTATTTTCGCCCTTTGGTCGTCTATGCCTTGACTTTGTAAGGGACTATGGAATGTTTGCTTGTTATGGGTGGTACCATCTGAGTGGACAGAGAGAGGTGGGGGGGGGGAGGGAGTGATTTTAGGGGGAGTTTATATCAGGGTAACAGTACCAGAGTCCGGCGTCAATTATAGGAGCCCGAGGAAACACATGGATAAAGAATATTGTTCTCATATTCATATTTATACTTAAGGCAAAATGAAGGTTTCCAAGATGGGATCCGCTGACATCATTGTTATAACTGGCGTCCAGGGATTTACCTTATATGCCTCTGCATGCCAGTTATTTAACTGTAATAATGCCGTGCGATTACAAGCTTGTCAATGGAACACCGACAGTGCTAAACTATCAGATATCAACTGAATTGATTTGTAATGTAAAAACGACTTCCCTTCGATACTGAAAATCTCAGTCTATAAAACTGCAACCAAAAAAATGGTCAGCTGTTCAACTCATTTGATGAGCATGTTGAATGCCGTTAAAATAGATTATGAGTACAGTAAGGGAAGCAAACAATTACAAATCCAGCCCCCCCCCCCCCCTCCAGCCAACAATCATAAATTATAATAATTCGGGGTGAGCGACATTTTACATTCACATGCCAGGAAAGAATGTCGAATTCTATAGAGCAAAGCATTCGAAGAAGCGAATTTTGACTTTCTAATATAAAAACAAAGCGGAATACAGTTTACTTTCCAAGAAGATCACGTTTTCTTGCATTGTCGGTTTGCTTCGAATGTTTGTATCATAGCTTATTTAATGTAAAATGTGGAAGTCAACACTTCACGCACGAATAATTTACTTTAGTTAAGTAAATATTGTTTACTTTATCAAGACAGAAAACGTCGAGGACCTTTCCAAATCTTCTGACGCAGTCTCGATTTGTTGCCAGACGCAAAATTTAAAGTAAACTTAAACATTTAATAAACTTCACAAATGAATATGATACTATAGGGCGTGATAGAGCGTCGCTGGTTCTAAATTTGGTGACTGTTCAATCCCTTTATATCAAAATTAAAAATCCAACATTACTTTTGCGCCGTTGCTTGAGTCGTGTTCATATTTCCCAAGTGAAATTAACCATACTCCAGAAACATGCGGCAAGCCTTCTGTTGTATAACGCTAGCGTACTATTTAAACTACAGAACTAAAACTATTCACAATCAGGTCCGAGAGCGAGACCACTGAGGTTCGAGATCGGTACCAGTAGCAGTGGTCTCGAGACCTACAACAATGTTACTGTCGTATCGCCCGATGTGCTCTATAGGTACCTTCAAGTAACGTCGAGAGCTAGGTCGGGCTCCGGGCGGGTGGGGGGGGGGGATGAGGAATATGTCACCGGTCCATTTCTTGAAGTCTTCATTTTTCTTGCCGTATACATGAAAATGAGTCAACTAATTTTTCATCCCATATTTTCCCAAAGTACCCCCTAATTGACCCCTTGTTCGGGGATGCACCTCCCCCCTCCTACCTTGCCAGGCTTGACTATACACCCATGAAATGTAAGAAATTAATAGAGGTATCACTGACCAATATAGAAACATTTCATTCATTTTTATTTCAATTCATTCTATATCTCTATATACAGGTAAAGTACAAAGTACATGTAAATATGTAGCAGAATATCAGTAGTGATAAGAGTGAAATGATTGTATTTGTGTAAAAATCAGATTCAAAGGTCAAGAGTATTGCGCCCAAAGTTTAGCATGCTTAAAAGTGCTAGAAGTTTTCTAAAGAACTCTTTTTTGGTCCGAGAGGCTCTTACTCTCTTTAAATGCGACATTAACCCAATCATTCATGTTTAGGTTATTATAAGAGAGATCTATGTTCTGACCCCCCCCCCACCATCACCCTGCCCCTCGGACGGGGCTTTACAAAGCAACAAAACTACAAAGAAAGAAGAAATAAGAGAAATAAAAATAAAAAGGTATTGGATGATTGTTTTTCTCGTAAAAATTAACAAAAGAAGTTTTGTAACATATTATGATGATTAGATCTTGTGCGAACCATAATATTGAAGTTCATGACACCCTTTGATGATACTCAAGTATCATGTGAAGTATATATGAACAATCATAAAACACTAGAGGCCTTTCCACTCTCACTCAGACAAGTATAGATAACAAGAGCGTAACTTCATCTCACGAAAATTGACTATTGACACATGTACGCGTTTAGCTGGTGAAAAAAAGGGCTATAAGCACCAGAACATCGATACCGAGACTTCTAGGCATGGGACATAATATGTTTGATGGTATATGGTGCATTCGCGATAGTAAGGGCTATAATGTTCTGGTAAAGAATATCGGTGATGACGATCTCCATGATTTTGCTCATTGGTTTAGCTCTATTCAGTGCTGTGGCCGAGTGCATAAAGGCGGTGGCATTTGAAGCAATGAGGCCTTAGTAATTGGGAGATTCCGGGTTCGATACCCGGCCGGGTCATTTAGTAAGGTGGGTTTTCCATCCAAGAGCAATATACGGTTTAGGCCATCTGAAATGACTGTCTAAATTGAATAGATTCCAAAAGTTGAGTTAAGATGTTGAAAAAGTTGTTACAATTTGGCGAACGAACACAGCAACTACATGCGTTTCTAATGGTGCAGCTACGTTATTATACCACAGTGCGCGAATTTAGGGAACACGTAAAATTACCGTATATTCTACCATATACTCAGTTTATATAGATAACAAATGGTTAACCCCTAAGCAGTATTTCTGTACCAAAACGATGGAAATGTTACCTAGTTCGACGCGACTGGCAGTTGTGTACACGGTATAGTCTATGATATCTGTATATAAAGTCATTATCGAAACGAACAACACGTTTCTTGATTTTATTTCCGATGTAATATGTTTTTATGGGGGAAAAACACAGAAAAAGTCATGATAATAAGACGACAATCAGATTTGACGGGACATAGTAACATAATCAAAACTTAATTCTTCATTCTCTGTACTTTTTCATAATTTCATAATTTGGCAAAATTTCCGGTCATCGGAATAGAGGATTTTTTTTATACCTTTTGTAACGATTTTGGTACTTGCGTTTTGAAGTTTTCTTAAAATGTCAATCTAGAAATCTTAAAATAAACCAGCACGATTCTATGACAGTAACATACATTAAGGATCCTTCAACAGTTATACACGAATGGGAATTTCAGGTAAACCTTATCCATTTTAAGAACACAACATTCCAGGTCAGATTTAAGAGGATAGTCCCAAGGGAAATTTGATTTTGACCACTCGATTCTTATGGCATTGCCATAGAAAACCGCATGATGTGTGTTATAATGTCTTAACACGTGTTACATGTATGATCACTTGCTACTGAGAAGGACTTACAAACAGAAAGTACTAAACACACAAACCTATAAGGATATAATACTTGACTGGACTAGTAACCAGACTAATCTAAGGTTTCGCCAATAATTTCGTCCACATTTTAACAGAAAGTGGATGGCACTTTACTGCAAAACGCTTAAAATCTGCAATTTCAACCATCTTATTTCACTGCCCTCCGCAAACGCACACCCGCACTTATTTTGCTTTCTGTAATCACTGTGTTTCTCTTCAAATTACAATCTTTAAACAATGGAAGCGCGTTGTTCTTTTAGTCTTTATTCAATTTATTAAAGAAGAAAAATTGGGTCAATGAACAATTTATCTAGATGACTTGCCTTCAGTTTCCGTCAAGTACAAATATTTGTTTAACTTCTTTCGTAGGTTAACGACACATGGACATATTCATACAATATTTGCTGCGGTACTTATTATTCAAGTAAAGTAAAAAAAAGTGACGTAATAGTTTATCTACAACTTTGTAATAACTTGTTTATGGGCTATTTTCTACGGATACGTGCAAATCTGCTTTATTTACAATGCTATCTAAAACCGCTGGCTTTCCAGCGGTGGGTTTGTTTGGCTTCACTTATCGCATGATGATTGCGACGATTATGTCGTGTTCAGTTTGAAAGCTGTAGCGAGTATATATGAGTAACTCGCATGTCGAACGTAAGATTCAACGCATGCATTTAATTAATGTAATCTCAATGTACGTGAATATATGAGTAACACTGGTCCCTGGAGATGAGTTTATGCAGACAAAATGCCTTTTTTAAGAGCTTGCCCACTGCTAGCAATTTTTTTTCGCGTTCTTTGAGGCCGCCCCTTCTATCTCTTTCGTTTGGTCCAATTAGTTAAAACTCAGTGTAGGAGAAAGGTTAAAAAAATAATCCTTTTTTATTTCACAATTTTGTGATATTAACTAAATTTGATAAAAAACAAAATGTACATTTTTTTGTGTTTATTGAAGCAAATCTTAATAAACAGGATGATTCCCAGCTTAGTTTGGTATTGATGAAGGTTAACACGAAGCCATGAAGAGTATATGGGGGGGGGCAGGGAGGGGGCTGGGAGAGGTTTATTATAATTTAATAATGTTCTCTCTACGTACCTGTGCCACTAAAGGCAATTGTTAGATAATCTATCTGGACTTCCCAAATGGGAAAGAGCGTATAGGGTCGTAGTTGATCTATACTTCAAAACCATAACTTTCAGACACCTTGCATGGATTCAGCGAGTCTGTGTGAAAACTGAATAGATAAATAAAGTGTGTGTGTATGTGGAAAGGGATATGTGCAAACGAAAGCTTACCTGTGCAATAATTACCTGTTTTTCCACTACACGGATATCTGCATACATCGAACCTCATTACCCACCCCTCCCCTTCCCCATCTACCACTTATACAAAAACAAAAGTTTAGAAGGATGCTCAAACATGGGTTCATCCCTCCTCCCTCCTGCCTCCTGCCTCCTGCCTCCTCCCTCCTTCCCCTCCTCCCCTCCTCCCTCCTCCCTCCTCCCTCCTCCCTCCTCCCTCCTCCCTCCTCCCTCCTCCCTCCACCAACCCAAATAATACGATACCCTGTCTGCGCCTGCTCGAACGTCACGTGCCCAAAATGAGTTACAATTTTTACATTTACACAAATATTGAATCAAGATAGCACATGGCGTTGATTGTACAGGTTCGTTTTGATATCGATTCGCTATACTATCGAGAGCTAAATTTAATTCAGTATGGCAAAACTATTTTACTATCATCCTAATTTTGAACTAAAACGAAACCACTATCAGAGCTGTTATTCTATTTGGACACAAAAACTAAACTTTGGTCCGATTACAGCTTCATTATATCAATTTACATTATATAGCCTAGATCCCTTTTTCTTACAAGTTCTTGTGATTATTTAGGTTTTTTTTTCGTTGTCACATAATGTGATTTATTACCAAAAGAATCACAAAATTATCTATTTTAAGGGCCAAGCACGCTCTAATTCAAAAATCTTGATTTAGTGGAATGGCATAATGAAATTACCGACCTACTTCCATGTATACTATAGTCTTCAACAAGTATACCTTCACCAAGTTTCAACTGTCAACAAAGATAGGTTAGCGTGTGTTCATTAAATTTCTCCGGGTGTCCCGGGACCAAATAACAGAACCTATAAATCCTGCAAGGATCGACTGTTATTCCCATGGATGATGGGTAAACTCACTCAACTCAAGACGAAAATCGAATTCTCACAAACTAAAATAAGAGAGAGAATTTGCGTGACTTGGCCGACGGCAAATACAGTGGCGCGCATAAAAACCGTAACTTGAGTAGCATGGCAAACGTTTGGTTTTTATGTACACACGAGGGGACAGTAGTATAAAGCCTATACGTGCAGAACCTGTATGAATACACATGCATATAACGCCCTACGGGGACAACCCGCTAACTCTCTAATGAAGATTAAAACAAAATCCAGAATTTTTAGGAAATACGTTTTAGAATGGATGGCGTGTAAAAAGGTCGTATATTGTGTATATTCAGAGAAGCAAATGGTATTGTCATTTCTTCTGCCCATTTCATCACGTATACTTCCATGTTATATCAAAATCCGCTGCAGGAAATATATAGCCTGTTCTTCAAATATGCAAGTAATCCATACACAGCAGCAATTAAAGGTTAATTAGTCTTAAAACTGGATCAGCGATCAGTCTGCGCGTGAAAGATGAAGAGAGTGGGCGAGAGATAATTAGAAAGTATAATGCATAATTAATAAATTGTCTTAAATCTTAAACTTTGATTAGAGTGTATTTTAGCCGGTGGTTGTAACAATCGTAACGACGAGATTTTTCATGACCTTTATACAATTTTCGTCAATTATGAAGATATGCAGGAGAAAACACAACGCAGTCAGTATAGTATTAATAATGCAGTAAAGAAGACTACAAAAATCAAATAAATATCATAAAGTCTGCTCCCCCCCCCAAAAAAAAATCCCTTGTTTGGTATATAAAATTCAGCTGGGTAAAATTTGAATCAAGTCAATTTGTTATTTGATATTTCAAATAACAGGTTTTTTGGTTTTTTAATTATTTTAATTTTGTTTAGACTTAAAATGAAACTGCATTAGAAATAGATTTCCTTTTAATATTGTGCAAAGTGAATGCTTTTAAAGTTGGTTTTCAACTGCTCGGACCATAGAGAGCAAAGTAATAATTTGATGTCCAAGAAAATTGGTTACATTGGGTAATGTAAAAAAAAGATACCAATACTTTGTATTTTTAATTCTAGTAAGATGGGGGTTTGAAGTTATGTTATTGACTCAAATGATACATATTTAAATCAATTAATATTAGTTGCATAACGAAACCTTACCATATCGTCTTCTGTCATTTTGGCATCAGTATCGCAAATAATTTTCGACATGTCATCGTGAACTCTTGCACACCCCTCCCCCTCCCCCTCTCCCCTCCCCTCCCCGCCACCCGACACCACATGCACATACACAGTATCCAAAATATATATTTTACTTTTTGAATACTACCAACAATTGTAAAAATTTCAACCATGGAACGAGCACGCACAGTTTATTCGCCTCCATGTTTGATTCAAATATAGACTGCTATAGGCTGAAGTCGCTGTTATGATGTGAATAATAAGCTAATTCCCAGCTGATTTGCACTATTTTCACGCGAAACTTAAGGTTAATATAATATCAATTCAATAACATTTCTATATAAGAAAGCAATTCACTATTACCTATCGAATGCATGTGTAATTTAGGTTTGAAATTAATTGTAAAAGTAGCGAATATTCTATTAGAAGTGAATCGAAGACTTGAGTTATTTATAATCCCGTCTTGTCATAGCAGCGTGGTTATTCCTGCGCTCAGTGAGACGTGAGTCCCGTTCCTAAATCAATCCGCTTATCGATTCATGTTGATCCTTTTAGCGATGGTGGTTGCATGGCAGTTCCGGTTCCGGCGTTCAGCGAAACATTTTCTTTAAAATGTGATTAACCTTGACATACACGTATACCAAGTGGCGGTGAGATTAATGGCATCACAAACTCTCTCAGCGAGACATTTCATCTATAGTAAATATATTATCAATAGAAGCCAACTTCAAAAGTAGATTGAATGATTTAGATCTACATTCAATACGTCACATGTTATCACAAATAGATTTTCTATAAATATTTGAATAGCTCTAATTCGGTAATTGTAAAGAAAGACATCAATAAGTTTATCGCCGCGGCGCAAGGCACATTTTGTTTATATTTATCGTATCGAAGCAATGTCGCAATGGTTATCGGGCATCGATGTGATTTATATCATGCAGCCTAGTAACTATGAAAAACAAGTGGATAAAGTAAATGGAAATGTTAGATGTTTGTACAAGTATCGTAAACTAAATGTTGGCAGTTTTTTTTTTAACAGTCTTAAAGAAAAGTTAACAAAATTGATTGAAAAGATTGGTTATTGTCTTGACTAATTTCTTGTTTAACGACCCCCCCCCCCACCCAGCCCACCCCCTTTCAAGTCCCTTTATTGAGTAGGGTATAGTTGCAACACTCCACTGTATACATAATTGCTCGTCTAAAAGACACGACGCGTTAAGCCTATGTAAGATTTTATCCGAATTCAGTGGTTTTAATATTACCTTTTCGTTCAGTAACACGATAAAGTATATAAGCGATCGTGAAACTAAGTAACTAATTCTGACAATAATTGGAATAAGAAATGGGAATAAGAATAAGAAATCAGAGTTGCAGCAGTTAATTGATAAAACTCATCAAAACACCAGAAATTAGCCAATTGGCAAAGGTCCATTGAGTTACTGTGTGAACATATGATAAATATGTCAATCACTTTCTGATTGCACCCTTTATGTCTAAAAGAAAGAAATGATGTAAATACATAATATATATATATATATATATATATATATATACATTGTATTTGAACTAATTGGGGGTTACAAGCTGTAATAATATTGTCAGTTTAATGCAAGTAATAACACCACCCCCCCCCCCCCACACACACACACCTAAATGAATCTTGATTAATTATATACCTATTCTTTGTTATCTTTCTTATATCTTAGGAAGTGACAATCAACAAAGTTTTCCATCTCTCTGGATCGTTTTCCAACGGCCACTCAAATCAATCGTTTGCGACGTCTGATACTAAACCACCCAATGGGATCATCGAATACGTGGTGAATACCGGAGAAAGAGTTAACATCACCGATCCTACGAATGACCCAAGGATCACTAAAGAGACAGAACAGGGATTCGAGACTAAGTCTATGCTTTGTATGCCGATCAGGAACAATAAATGTGAAATTATAGGTGCGTTTGCGATGAAATCATATTTTTAAAGACTTTTTGTGAAATTTATCAGTATTTACATCTCCTTTTTCGAACATATGCGGGCGCATTTTATTAGATCGATTAGCTAGTATCAGGGCTTCGTGAGTTGCGTTTACTTTTTTATGCAGACGCCCACGCAGTTATACAGTAACAGTGCATTCTATACAGTGTATATCTATACAGTGTGTATATATACAGTGTATATCTATACAGTGTGTATATATACAGTGTATATCTATGCAGTGTATATCTATACAGTGTGTATCTATGCAGTGAATATCTAAACAGTGTGTATCTATATGCAGTGTATATCTATACATTGTATATCTATGCAGTGTATATCTATACAGTGTATAACTATGCAGTGAATATCTAAACAGTGTGTATCTATATGCAGTGTATATCTATGCAGTGTATACCAATACAGTGTATATCTAATACAGTGCATATCTATACAGTGTATATCTTCTATGCAGTGTATATTTATGCAGTGTATATCTATACAGTGTATATATATACAGTGTGTATCTATACAGTGTATATCTATGCAGTGTGTATCTATACAGTGTATATCTATACAGTGTTTATCTATACAGTGTATATCTAAGCAGTGTATATCTATACAGTGTATATCTATACAGTGTATATCTATGCAGTGTATATCTATATGCAGTGTATATCTATACAGTGTATATCTATGCAGTATATATCTATACAGTGTTTATCTATACAGTGTATATATATACAGTGTGTATCTATACAGTGTATATCTAAGCAGTGTATATCTATACAGTGTATATCTATGCAGTGTATATCTATGCAGTGTATATCTATATGCAGTGTGTATCTATACAGTGTATATCTATGCAGTATATATCTATGCAGTGTATATCTATGCAGTGTATATCTATACAGTGTATATCTATGCAGTGTATATCTATGCAGTGTATATCTATATGCAGTGTGTATCTATACAGTGTATATCTATGCAGTATATATCTATACAGTGTATATCTATACAGTGTTTATCTATACAGTGTATATCTAATACAGTGTATATCTATACAGTGTATATCTTCTATACAGTGTATATCTATACAGTGTATATCTATGCAGTGTATATCTATGCAGTGTATATCTATATGCAGTGTTTATCTATACAGTGTTAGGCAACTGAGTATATGTGTCGAGGAATTCCCACATGGAGGCACTGATGGAGGGCATGAAGGAGGATGAGCTTAAGATGATAAAAAGGAATTATAGATTTGTCTTCAGGGAATACTTGTAGAGCAGTCAAGCTTGCTTCCGTATATATAATGACATGTAGATACAGTGTAAACCCAAAAGTGTGCATTCTACATTTGATAGGCAACGAAGAGATCAGAGAAAGATACGGAGTTAACTTAATTAATGATTATCTAAACTTTTCTGTATTCTAATTGACTTCAACTGAAACATTGTGGCATATTTAAGGGATTTGGTTTCATGATCATCCACAACTCTTTTTTTTCTCCATCAACTCTTGCGAAAGGTATTTTGCTTTTCATCAACTCCAGTGAAAGGGATTTGCCAAAAAGAAAAAATGATGACATATCCTTTTGTTTAATTATTAGTTCGTCGACAGAAAGATAACTTGTTTACATTTAAATTTATTGTATAGCATTAACGCATGAAATGACTAAAGTTGTTCAATGTGTTAAAATATGACTATGCGATTAATGAACAGGTTAGTCATATAATTAAATGCATCGAATTGTTTATATTATTCGCAGGTGTTGCTCAAGTTTTGAATAGAGAAGATGGATTCCCCTTTGACGAGAACGACGAACAGTTATTTGAGGTAACTGTTGACATGAAAAGCTTTCTTGTTTACACTATATAGAAAAACAAATCAAATTCCTCGCCTCGATCGTATATGATAGAGCTTTTGTGATGATCGATTCCTCCAAATATTTAAGTAATACCTCGTTCTACAAGATATTGGAGTGTAAATGTCGTCCTAGGGGCTACCATTTTGACTTCAACATTTCTGATGCAACAGTGAAGTTTAGAAAGTAAAACCTTTTACCCGACCCTGGTTCATTATCTTGTTACCAAGGTGAATGTAACAATGTTATAATTTAATCAATGTATAAAAAGATCTTGTTAATAGCTTCGGTATTTTAGGGTCACCATTTGCCAACCTAT